>NW_021318618.1:9766791-9781859 GCF_001605985.2 Dendrobium catenatum | reverse complement strand
TTCATACCCTTTTGAAGTACAAAGTAAAAGACAAGGAAATAGAAGTAGGAATTTTTCAAGGAGAAAGCTCAATGTTGAACATTTATTAGTGGGTCAAAGGAAGAAAAGTAAGAGGCGTCGGATTCTAAGAAGCTCAGAAACAACCTCAGCCTACCTTATATTAGGCTTTACATTTTAGGAGAAAATTTTATGTTTAAGTTGACATTTTATTAGAAATTTGGGATTATATTCCCGAAGGGGGAGGACTTAAGATCTAAAAAGAATCTGCCTCAGAACCTAAATCTAATTTGGGTACTATAAATAGTGACCCGAACCTAACTAATGAAGTACAAATCTGGACTTATCCCGGCCTGGATTGGGAGCCAGCTAACCACCTAAGCGCTTTTAAAACCATGTATCCAGTCTCTTATGAAAGATGGGTAGGGATGTTATTTAAGTTTTAAGGAATTAGGACCGACATCTAAGACAGATCCTAATTGGTCCCTCAACTTATGTATGGTGAAAAATGTCTAAAAATGCAAATAATATTTTAGACTCTTTTTTAATTTGTATCAAATGCAATGCATGCTAATTGACTCAAATGCATAAAATGAATATGAAGCAGTTTTAAAATTAGGCTTAGAAAATAGGTTTTTCCCTAGAGATTGCATAACTTTCCCTTGACAGAACTGCACCCTCATAAGGTCAAGTGGTCTGCCAGAACCCGCAGGCGGGGAGGTGCCTAACAAGGAAGGAAATAATATATGCTTTATTTTTTTGCTGACTCTCGGCGACCCGAGCTTACTTCTTAGATCACTAGAGTTACTATGTGAGCCTAAATTTTATTAGAATTTCAAGTAAAAGAAATTTGAGCGTACCTTACAAAAAAAAATCTCTCCGATTCTAATCCAGGCTAAAACAAAACACGACATGCAAGGGCCCTAAAAAAAACTACTGCACAAACAATGTAAACAAACAAATTAAATAATCCAAAATTATAATATCCAATGTCCAATGTCCATATTACACCCAGAATTTGCACAAAAGTAAAGTGGCCGGGCACCACCGACAACAAACCCGGATTCTAATCCTAAGAATGACGCAAGTGATTTTTGAACTGGATATACTGTTCCTTGAATCTTTATTTCTTCATATTCTTTCTTCAATCTTCTCGTTCTATCTTTTCTTCTTCTACAGCTTCTCGGGTCCGCCCGGGTTCTGGATATCCAAATGAAAAGAAACTCATCCCTAAGAGGGGTATTTTTTTTCTTTTTGGATATTGAACATTCTAATTTGGCTTTCCAAATAAATGAGAATAATCCTTTAAGGTATATTCTCCTTTATTTAGATTCCAAATTGGGTATGATATCCCACTTTCAAAAATCACTTTCACATTTATTGACTTTTCAAACACATTTACATTTACATTACATTTCACAGAAAGAAAATAAAAATCTAGACCACCTGCAGGGTTATCCTAAGCAGTTTTATTTATTAAAAAAATCATCCCAGCAGTTATATATTTGCATTTGGAATTAAATCCACCAATCACACTTGGCCACACTCTTTTTATTTGGGGCTAAGCAGCTGTAGAACCTGTAGCATTTATATAAAATTTTTGATTAATTAGCACTTTTTTTTAGCCCTGCACGAGTGTGGTCACCTACAGAAAATTTTGTTAACAACCAGATCGCTCCTAACCTATGGGTAATCTAATGGTCAACCAAATCACATCACAGAGTGCAGTAAAAGTAAATAAACAAACACAATCAACAGTTTTACATCTAGCATGCAATAAAGCTGAGAAACCCACAACGTCACAAGTGCAGTAAGGAAATAAACACCGGCTAACCCTAAAACCTAGAGTCGGTTGTTCTAGCAAAACAAAATCTAAGTGTGGTGTAGTAAGTTGTGAGGTTTTGATATGTCCTATATAGGTTAATTATTGGCTAAAGTTTTCAATTGATTGAATTTTTAGTCTAAAAATATTCACTAATATCCTAAAGGTGAGATGTCACTAAATTTTCTTATGTTTATATTTTATACCTAAAGTGTACATGCATCCTAAGTCTAAGTTTTTTAAGACTCAGTACTAATTATTGTCCTTAAATGTCACTAATATTATATGGGTGTGAAATTTTTATTATTACTAACCCTTAGGAACTTTGCGTATATGTAAAAGGGGTTTATGGATCTAAGAATAAATAAAAAATAAATCTAATAAAATTGAAGTTACTATAGGAACCTAAGAAGGAAAGGTTTACGCAAAACCACATCAAGGAGGGCCCCTAAAGGTTTTCTAAGTTTAGAAATACTCACAGTCACCGGGGGCTACGACACCCGGTGGTTCCGCACGTAGCACCTCTACCCGGTTGGATAGATGCGACTGACGTATTAGCTCCTTGTACTTTTGTCCACTCGATCAGTATACCGTTCCTCGTAGTCATGCAAATATAGAGAAAAAAAAGGAAAATAGGAATTAGAAAGCTCATTTAATAAATAATAGAAATATTAAAATATTAAAAATAAGATGTACCTTCTTCGGGCTGACACTTGCTTATTGAACATCTACGTGAACTCCAATATAGTATATCTTGCACAACATTCACGCCCAAGGCCACAAGAAATAGGGAGGTAAAAGGATGAAAGAGAGAGGTAAAGAAGAAAGTAGAAATTTACTTTTCTTCACTATTCACCACACCAAACATTCTCTAACACAAATACTTTTCACTTTCAAAAACCAAATAATCATTTTTTCAACAAACACTTCTTTCCTTTCAAAATCACACACTTCACCATTCAAAGATTCACACATTACACCTTACATTCCAATACACAATTCTTCATCATTCCAAAAACACAATACAATTTCCATTTATTCAAACACACATAATATATGTCATGTTCCAAAAACATACATAGATTACTTTCCAAAATATATACAACTTTACTTTTTCATCTCTCTCTCTTTGAGCCCTTGATTCGGAGTCATTTGGGCTCGGATTGGGTTGATCTTGGTGTCATTGGGTTTGTATTCCCGAGACGCTCAGTTCGACTATAAGTTTGCTGAAATCGGAGTTCGGATGGTCTCCGAATTAATTTTTGAAGTTTCCAAACTTGATTTTGCATCGAGATTCGTGCCCGATAAAGATAATTTTTGACGACATATCAATTATATATATATACTTGTGACGAGTCAAAATGGGTTAATCGAAGCCATTGAAATCGAATTCAATTTGAGTTAATTTAATTTGATTGGTGAGTTGTTTTAAGCCCAATGATATTTCAATTTGATCAAAATCGAATTAGATTATATTAAATTGAGTCGATTGACATCGACAAATCTTAAAGCGGGCTTGATTTGAGTTCGTTTGGAGTTGAATTAAAATTGGATTGAATTGATTTTGATTCGAGTTGAGTGATAGGTTCGAGTCGATGCTACGTCATTAGGTGTCCACCTAAGGGAAATCTGCATGTGCGATATCTACACTAGACTGCGAAAACCTTGCTACTATAGTCGATTCAAGGGAAATTGACCTCGAATAATGAGGTCAACAAATGGACCCCCAATAGGCATGATAAACTTGCCAAAGTTTATCGTGCGTATTGGTGTTGATACGAAACGATCAACTAGATCCAGAATTGAAGTTAAAGATTTGAGTATACAATTTGAAAAGATTTTGAGGTTTAATAGAAAATTAGGATAAAGGTTGATAGAGTTTCGAGTTGATTTAGTGATTTTGAAGTTGATGTTGGCATTGATGGCTTTAGCAAATAATAACTAATGAAATTAGTATTTTTTAATAAAGCCGAGATATTGAAAAGTTGAATGTTATGATTTGAATGTAATTTGGAAGGAATTGAGAGTTTGATTTTGATTTTGATAAAAGCTAGAAATTAATAGGACGCCGTAAGAGCGGGCTTAGACCTAAAGATGGATTTAAGGGTTGATTGCCGTAAGAGCGGACTTATACTAGAAGTCAATAGGATGCCGTAAGAGTGGGCTTATGCCTAAAGATAGATTTAATCAGGATTGGATGCCGTAAGAGCGGGCTTATGCCATAAAGTCAACAGGATGCTGTAAAAGCGGACTTAGACCTAGAGAAGGATTTAAACTGGACGGCTGTCGTAAAAGCGGACCTAAGCCAGAAAGTCAATAGGATGCCATAAAAGCGTACTTATACCTAATGATGGATTTAATCAGGTTTGGCTGCCGTAAGAGCAGACTTAAGCCAGAAAGTCAATAGGATGCCGTAAAAGCGGACTTAGACCTAAAGACGAATTTAAACTGGACGGCTGCCGTAAAAGCGGACTTAAGCCAGAAATTCAATAGGAAGCCGTAAAAGCGGACTTAGACCTAATAACGGATTTAATTAGGTTTGGCTGCCGTAAGAGCGGACTTAAGCCAGAAAGTTAATAGGAAGCCGTAAAAGAGGACTTAGACCTAAAGACGGATTTGATATTTAGAAGTTAAAAGTATAATTGATTTCTTTAAAGTTTTGGATTATTTTCCTTCGTCACAAATGACATTAATAAATTTTAAATATTTTATCAAAACATTTGTATATGTCATTTTCTAAAAGAGAAATAGACAACATTCGGAAGAATAAAAATCTTGAAATTCATTGAATTGAAAAATTCGTTCTCTTTTTAACATAGATGATCCTTATAACATACAAATATTCCACTGGGGATTTTGTTTTCATATTGGATCATCATATGTGAAAAAGGGAAACCAATAAAAGGACAATTCTACAGTAGTGTTATAGAACATCTCAATTATTTCAAATCTTACAACTTTTCAATTTTGATTTTCAAAAGTACACAAATCACTTGGACCCAGTATAATATGTCATATTCAAAAACTTGAGAACAACGTATATTCTGAGAAATTTGTATTTTATTACAAAATCTTCATAACAACGTCATTACACATAGTATTTTTTAAGAAAACGCCCATTGATTGGCAACATAAGGCGATCACCCTTACAATCCACCAATTGGTAAGATCCTCCTTGATAGACATTCTCTACCACAAAGGACCTTCCCAGGTAGGCTCAAATTTACCCCAAAACCTTTGATGAGTCAAGATATGTCTACGTAAGACCAACACAAGCTCTCCTACTCGAAAGGTTCTAGGGCAGACCAATTTATCATGTGCTTGAGCCATACGGGATTTATATAACTCGAGGTTCTGTTGAGCCTGCAGCTGCTTCTCTTCTAAACCTTCGAGTTCTTCCAGTCGAAGTCAGGCATTCTGTTCAGATGTGATACTATTGTTAACTGCAACTCTTAGAGAGGGAAGCGGTATCTCTAAAGGGAGAATAGCCTCAGCCCCAAAGACTAAAGCAAACGGTGTAGACTGAGTTGGGGTTCTATATGTGGTTCGATAAGCCCACAAAGCCTCACCCAACTTTTCATGCCACAGTAGCTTATTATCTTCTAAGATTTTCTTTAAAATTCCTACCAATGTCTTATTGAAGGCCTCCGCCTATCCATTCGCCTGTTGGTAATAGCTTGTGGAGTATCTCCAATAAATATTGTGACGTTTAACAAAGTTGTTCAGTTTGGTACTTTTGAAGGAGGGACCATTATCGGATATAATTCGACGAGGGATGCCGAATCGATAAATAATATGGTCTCGAAAAAATTGGATCATGTTGTTAGTTTTGACTTCTCGTAGTGGAACTGCTTCCACCCATTTTGAGAAGTAATCTGTTGCTACTAGAATGAATCGGTGACCTTTAGAAGAGGGAGGATCGATAGGGCCAATGATATCCGTACCCCAACATTCAAAAGGCCATGAAGCAATTGTTGGATGTAGGACATTAGGAGGTTGGTGTAGGACTACACCATGTACTTGGCACTGGTGACAACGACGTGCAATAGACATACAGTCGTCAATCATTGAGGGCCAGTAATATCCTAACCTCTTAATTTTCATCTTCATTTTAGGACCACATTGGTGAGCACCACACAATCCAGCATGTACCTCAGTCACAATCTTTTGGGCTTCTTGTTTGTTAAGACAATGTAACCACAATTGTTCAAAAGACCGGCGATACAAAGTGTTATTTATCAGTGTATAAGAGAGAGCCCTTCTCTTAATCTGATCTGCGGTAGATTTCTCTTGAGGGAGTTTGTTTTCTTGCAAGTAGTCAATGAAAGGTTTTCTCCAGTCAACCGTTTCATCATTAATAGCAAGAACAACCTCACTCTTAGAAGGAAAAATTTTATTGATGTATTCCAAGTCTATAGGAGATAAGATCTTGCTACCTTGAACTTCTATAGAGATTGGTTCTTCTTCTATACAAGCTAACTCTTTTGCAAGTTTTGCAAGAGCATCCGCCATATAATTTCTTCCACGGGGTATCCTATACAAAGTTACACTTGGAATTTGTTCGAGAAGCTTCATAGTATATTGATAGTACCGAAGAAGTTTAGGTTTCAAGACTTTGTAGATACCAGCAACTTGATTGATAATAAGTTGAGAATCTCCAAAGATCTTTATTTCCCCAATTTCCATTGATATTGCTAATTCTAAACCAGTTATTAGAGCTTCGTATTCAGCTTCGTTATTAGTACAATGCTCTAATAAATGATAGGAATAACGCAATAATCCTTTTTCAGGGGTTATGAAAATCAACCCGATACCGGCCTTCCCTGGGATTACTTCCTGAGATTCCCCAATCTTTTGTGAAGATGCGGCACCATCGAAATATAACTTCCAGGTATTTCCTTCCTACTCCTCTAAACTCATAATTTGTTCATCAGGGAGATCATCATTTAGAGGGGACTCGGAAGGGATAGGGTGTGCTGCTAAGAAGTCAGCTACGGCTTGACCTTTAATAGCACGTAAGGATATAAACGTGATATCAAATTAGAGCAAGAATATTTACCATTTTTCCAAACGTCCTGACAATGTTGGACGAGTCAACAGGTATTGGAGTATATTAACTCTAGAAATGAGATTGATTTTATGAGCTAACATATAATGCCTTAATTTCTGGGCAGCAAAAATCAAGGCTAAACAATGTTTCTCAATAGGTAGGTAATTAGCTTCAGTTGGTAGGAGTCTCCTACTCAAGTAGTAAAGTGAGTTCTCTTTTCCTTCCTCGTTAGTTTGGGCTAACAAGGCACCAAGACAGTTGTCTAAAGCTGTGGTGTAAAGTATCAGAGGTTTTCCCGGAATAAGAGCCGCTAAGACTGGAGGTGTTAACAAATACTGTTTTATGCTTTCAAAAGCATTTTGACACTTTTCATCCCAATGAAATCAGGCATCTTTCTTACATAAAGCAGCAATGGTTGACACCTACCAGACAAGTTAGAAATGAATCTCCGTAGATATGCCAACCTACCTTGAAGAGATCTTAATTGGGTGAGACTTTTAGGAGGTGGCATATCTAAGATGGCTTTTATTTTGGAAGGATCAATTTCTATACCTCGGTGTCTCACTACGAATCCTAAGAATTTCCTTTAAGTAACTACGAAACCATATTTCAAGGGGTTCATCTTTAGGTCATAGCGGCGCAACCTTTCAAAAACGATTCTCAGATCATGAAGGTGGTCTTCCCTTTGATGACTTTTGACAACCAAATCATCGATGTAACATTCCACCTGTTGGTGGATTAAATCATCGAAGATTCGGGTCATAGCTCGCTGGTAAGTTGCACAAGCATTTTTAAGTCCAAAGGGCATGACTTTGTAACAGAAGACTCCTATATGTGTTCTGAATGCAGTAAATTTTTCATCTTCAGGAGCCATCTTGATTTGGTTATATCCAGATGAACCGTCCATAAAAGAGAAAATTGCATGCTCATAGGCTATGTCTACCATGAGTTCTGGTATGGGCAACGGGAACTCATCTTTCGGACATGCCTTATTCAGATCCCTATAATCAATGCATACGCGAATTTGACCACTTTTCTTTTTTACTGGGACGACACTAGCCAACCAAGAGGGATATTTCTCCTCTCAAATAAAGCCTGCATCGATAAGATGATCAGATCCTACATTGTTAGTAATTACTAAGCAATAATCATCATCATCAAATGGACAAACAGTATTAAAGCCTAGTCCTGCTTTTGACTTTGGTTTATGAAATTCCGTATTCCAAAGACTTTCAAAGGACTGAGCTTGACGTTTAGTCCAAGTAGATGGGGCAAGACCTTGCTCAATTAAATTTTTAACACAATAAGGATACCAATCAAAAGGGAGTTCCACTATTTCATTCATAAAAGGATCATCAATGTGTACATCAGTTTCATCATTTTTGCTAGAAGAAGGAATAAACTTAGCAGTTTTACAATCATCGCTCAAAGCAGGTGAAACTTTAATTGCCAACCCGGCTATACTATCTTGAGATAGTGGGGTTAGAGCTAAGGTTTTCACATATCCTTTAAGTCTTTCATAGGTAGACAAATCTGAATCATCCTCTATATTTGCCTGAATTTTATCTTTATCACTGTCATTTTCCAAAGAGATCTTAAATTTTGGCCTTTTGTTACCATTTTCATCCTTCGGTACACATGATTCATCCTCTGAACCAGATTCTAAATCGATGTGTATCGTAGGGTTTTGATTTTGTATGTTTTCATGCATTGCACTTTCATGATTTTTCCATCCTCTGCCTTTACCTCGCCCTCATTGGGTCATCTTACAACCTCTTTGTGAGGGAGGAGCAGGATGCCAACGAATGATATCTTCGAGGCAGGGATGTTCTTCATCTCTTTTTTCTTCTTTTTCTTTTTCATTTTTCTTTTCAAGTGCAATTTCATTTTTGGCCAATTTAAGATCTTTGGAAATAACTATTTGTTTTTTAGGCAAATAATAGACAGCATCTTCATAAATTCCTACTTCATGAATCGAGAATGGTTGCAAGTCTCCCTTAATACAGTGCTCAGTACCATCTCTGATGTACTTGATGCACTGATGTAGGGATGAAGGCACCATCCTATATTCATGAAGCCAGGGTCTATACCTAGGAGAGCATTAAAGGATGTTGGAGCGTCTATAATATGAAACTTTGCTTCATTTCTAAAATCCTCGATCTCCAACAACAGAGTAACTGAACCCAAAGCCCTCTCTCCATTTTTGTTAAAACCTCGTAAGATCATCTTATCTGAGCTGAGCTTACGGACGTCTATTCTCAAATAGGCAAGAGTTCTTAGAGTCGTAATATTAACTGATGCACCAGGATCTACAAGGATACGTGACAATCTGAAGTTATCTATGTTCACTGTTATGTATAGTGGACGGTTGTGATCAGCCGTTCCTAAACACAGATCTTCATCAGAAAAGAAAATTTCAGGAACTCCTCTGGAACAAAGAGCTTCATCAGGCTGTGTAGCTGCTAACTGGGCCATGCAAATATTTGGATCTAACAATGCTTTGATTAACGCTTCCCTCATTTCTTTGGAAAGAATAAAGGCATCGTAAATGCTCAGTTTGGCAGGTAGCTTCCTGAGATGAGCTAGGACATTGTAATCGACCTTGGACATTCCACTCTCAATTGGACTCTAAAAAGGAACGGGTTGAGGTGGAAGAGAAGACTCTGGTTTGTCAACAACTTGTTTCCCTTTATCTTCAGAAGAAGCATGAGGTGGTAGTACTTTGCCGCTATGAAGCTTGATTTGCACTATTTCTTCAGAAGAAGTGATAGGCAGGTTATCTTCTTCGACCTCAGCTAATTCTGATTTTACTTATGTTAAATTTTTAGAATCAGACATCTCGGCTTCAATACAGATAGGCATACCCTTCAAATCAAGAGCAGGGACATCATTATTTGAATAATAACCAAGAGAATGTTTTAATTCTTCAAAATTAAATTGATCATGCAGAGAATCATTTTCAAGTGTAATTTCTAAGTCATCCGTAACATCATTATCAAAAATAGACAAGATATAAGCAGAATCCTTTTTCATTGATCTGATATCATCACTCTGAACAAAATAAAAGTCATCTAAGATAAGAGGATTGAGGATAACAGTCAAATGCTATCCCTGTCTGAAAAGCAAAGCATCACTTCCCCAAGCATTGCAACAGCTGGCTCTAAAGTATGCTATGTGCTGCCTTGGGTTTCCCGTACCATCAAAGATCTTGAAGGAGGGAGGCACAAACCCCTTTGGGTAAGGAATTGCATCAAACTCCTCTGGGTAGGGTCTACCCTTTGGAGTATACGACGCGCTCTGTGACTCTGCTAATGTCTCCCTTACTTGATTTTATATCATTTGCTTTATTTCCTTTGATTGAGAAGCTTTAATTTCTGGATCTTGTTATTGCTCTTCTATAGTCTCAATCACTTATTTCTTTCCTACCACCTGAACAGGCTCGGGTTGAGAAGACTCAACCTGCGCTCATGATGGTAAAGGACCCTGACTTTGGAAAGAAGCCATAGTGGCCATCATTTCTTCTATCTTCTTTTCCATATTAGAAATCTGCTCATCTTTTTGTTTTAATTGTTGTACAAGACGTTGAGTTAAGTCCGGCGCTATGCCTTCCTCAACTGCAACATCTTGTAATACAACATCTTCAATCTGCTCATTATAAGAAGTTGTTCTTGTCTCAACCATAAAGACGTCAGCCACTGTATCATCTAGCATATCATCTTTATCTAAGTCAAAGTTCAAAGCTTCTTCTTCATCCAGATTTCTAATACTGTCCTTTAATTCACCTATCATCTCTTCTATAGATCTTCCAGAAATATAATGGGGATCGACAGGTACATACTCTTCATAGTCCATGGGATCTGGAGTAGCATTCTCAACCCTCTCCTTCTCTTCAAGTTCATTTTCTATAGGCTTCTCAGGTGAAGCAACTTTAGGAGAAGTAGCTTTTTCGTTGGGTCTCCAAACCTTCTTCTCATCAGATGTCAAAGAGGGTTGGTTTGAGGATTCCAACCGCTCTACATCAGGATAAGAAGACGGAGAAGGACCGCTATAGTGGTGCCTATCTATCCGGGGATAAGAATGGGTATGAGAATAACGTTGACTTTTACTAGAACTCTGTGGTGGTGCAGAAGAAGGGGACAACTGACGACTGACTTTCTGTGGAACCTGTTGAGTACTTTTAAATTTTACTGAAGCCTCGGTTAACACAATACTGTCTATCTTTCTATTGGATCTCCTTGGCTCCCTAGGGTATCCATCAGTGAGAGCAGAGATTGCAGTTGGTTTGAATTTTCTTTTATGATCTCTTGCTCTCGACTGACCTCCTACCCCAGTTTCAATAAGTTTCTGCCTTATGGTTTCTTCTTCAATCCTATCACTGATTAATCTTCTCATTTTCCTTAAAAATTCTTCTCTAGTCTGTAGAGGACCATCTGCACATTCTTGCACTATAGCCTTTACCAAATTCTAAACGTGTGTTTCTTTACTTTTTGTTGGCTCAGTGACAGACTTTTTAACAGTAGTAGGGGCTGATCGAGAAATCAACCTCGCATCTTCCTCTCCATCAGCAGCGGAGAAGAGATGGAACCTACTACCACTAAGATGTGGAGAGGTTTGAGGGATAAGCTCATTTATCTTTAGCATTCCTAGTTTTTCCATTCTCCTTTTTATACGACGATTTTTGTTTCTTCTTTGAGTCTTAGTCATAATCGTCGATAAATTGGAAGAAGATCCAATCTCAAACTGGCTAGGTGCACTGAAAGAAACTGAATTGTCCACCACAACAACTGACTTGAGTTTCTGGTCTTGATTAAGCTGCTCAATCCTAGTAAACACAGAGGGCTTAGGGTCTATAGGAGCAGTTTAAGACCCGCATCCCAAAGTGAATTCTAGGATAGGTCTCTGATTTGCAACTTCATTGGGTGGGACAATAGTGAACTCAGGTCCACTAACAGATAATTATAAGTCCTCAAATCCTTTTCCAAATTTGATTATACTACCCTCAGCAAATGGATTATAGGACAAGTTCATGTTATCAGACAGGGAAAAGATTAATTTACCTGTCATTTTTCCTGAAATTTAAAAGAGATTTTAATTAGACTAAGAACAATTTATTTAAATTGCAAAAGTTTAATTAATCCAGCTAAATAAATCAATTCTTATCACATTTCATACATATTGAGTTATAAAAATATAACTGTAATATATAATATTGGGATAAGAGTAAATTTTATTTAGTGATTTAATTATAACTTTGAGATTTTGGACCCAGTGCTAACTCAAACATCAAGCTACAAGAAAAATGTAACTACAACATTCGAATAAGAACAGGGATTTACTTTACAAAAAGGTCATTACAAAGGAGCTCCTCATTAGTTTTCTAATGGGGTCCCAAAATAAGACCTCTAAAAATTTTTAGATACCGGCCAAATTATTCAAGAATGAAATGAATAAAAGAACAGGCGGAAGAAAGGTAGTTATAACCTATGCCAAGCACAAGTATACTACCGATTAAAGGGTATAAAATACTGCTAAAGATGGAGAGAAGATTCATCCCCAGCGGAGTCGCCAGAAAAACCTTGGAGGGAAAAATTATGTCACCACGCAGATTTTGATTTCTCCTATTTTGTAATCGAATACTATATTGCCGTCCTTAATTATTGTCCTTAATGTCAACTAATATATATGGGTGAAATTTTTATTATTACTACCCTTAGGACTTTACGTATATGTAAAAGGGTTTAGGGATCTAAGAATAAATAAAAATAAATCTAAATAAAATTGAATGTTACTACAAGAACCTAGAAGGGAAGGGTTTGGCGCAAACCACCTCAAGGGGCCCCTAAAGGTTTTTCTAAGTTTAGAAATACTCACAAGTCACCGGGGGCTACGACCCGGTGGTTTCGCCCATAGCACCTCTACCCGGTTGGATAGAGGCGACTGACGTCATTAGCTCCTTGTACTTTTGTCCACTCGATCAGTACCGTTCCTCGTAGTTCATGCAAATATAGAGAAGAAAACAAGGAAAACAGGGAATTAGAAAGCTCATTTAATAAATAATAATGAAATAATTGAAATTTATTAAAATAAAGACGTACCTTTCTTTGGGTTTGGACACTGGCTTTGTTGACTTTGCTTTTGAACATTCTACTTTTGAACTCATATAGTATATTCTTGCCAACATTCAACCCAAGGCACAAGAAATAGGGGAGTAAAAGGAGGAAAGAGAGAGTAAAGAAAGAAAGAGAGATTTTTCTTTCTTCACTATTCACCCAAACCAAACATTCTCTAACACAAATACTTTCAGTTTTCAAAACCATACATCTTTAATTTTCGAACATACACCTTCTTCCTTTCAAAATACACACTCCACACAAAGACACACATTACACCTTACATTTCATATACACAATTTCTATCATTCCAAAACACATACAATTTCCATTATTCAACACACATATATATGTCATGTTCCAAAACATGCATAGATTACTTTCAAAGATATATACACTTCACTTTTTCAAAACCCACACATATTCCACTTTTATACAAATATGCAAATTGCTTTTCTTGCCAAAACCAAATTCTTTACTTTTCACTCAAACATACATTTTTCTATTCTTCAATCATACACCAGTTTTACATTTCCACCTTTACACATTTCGCCTTTCATAACATACATAAATTCATCAAACACTTTATTTTCATAACAAAAGAAAAATTTTCTTTTTCAAATCATTGTATGAGAATATGCAAATTGCTTAGACTATGTCTCAACTTAAATATCTATACAAAGTTATAATAAAAGAAAACAATTTCAACAAAATTCTTTTCAAAACTCAAAGTATACTACCAATGCAATCATTGAACTTTCTCTTTAAAGCTAATACAACAAATACAAAGAATTTTGACAATAAATGACACGATCATATGAAGAAGAAAAATATTCTTATAACCACCAAACACCATTTCATTTACTCTTTTCATCTTAACAATTGTGTAATTGACATTAAAGAAAGAGGAATTAGATAATTTCATTTTCTCTAAAAATCGCAAGCTTGCCAACATAAAGCCTACAATCTTACATTGAAATATATTATTCTCATAATTTAATCACGAAGCATATGCATAGTTTCCAACAAAATTTCACATATAACTGATATCTTTTATTCTTTTCTAATCTCAAGATAGATTACTACTAGATGTTAGGAATAAAAGAATTACAGCAAACGATACATCTTCTAATCTCTAAAAAATATATTTTAAATCAAGAACCTTCCAAACATAAATTACTATTACTATAACTAAATGAACTCATCATATTTTTACTCAAATAATCCTCTTTGAATGAAAGGAAAACCCATGAATTTTAACCAGATTCTTTAGATTTCTTTTCATAATATCTTTTAAGAAACGCATTTAGTTTTCATCTAAATGTAATGGAGAAATAAGCATGCATTCCAATTTAATAGGCTTATACATTCATGAATCATTGAAAATCCAAATAAGATTGAGTTAAACAACAGAAGAAAATTCTTCTCTTTGCTATAAGAGAAAACAAAAAGAAAAATTCTCACATTTTTAATCTAACAAACTTTCTTCTCCTTTTAAAAAAGATAGTATTAAACTTTCTCAAATCACTTTTTCATCATTAAATTGTTAAAGAGAAAGAAGAGGATGAATACGTAGAGGATATACCCAAGATTTAGAAGATTTGCGCCGTTGTCCAAGCTCTGTAGGAGCGAACACGGAGTGCGGCGAGCGGCTTTAGATGGGTTTTAGCCTCGGACGAGGGACCGATACCTCGATCTTGTGTCCACTTGTCAATGACCTGCGCTCAGCCAGCGAGAGAGTGGGTGTTGGGTCCCCATATATGCAGAATGCCAGCAACTACGCATGCGTCTAACGTTCTCTGAATTTTTCTCTCTTATCTCTATATGGACGGGCAGAGGAGCCGAGTAATTACGATCTGGCTATAGGTAAGGCCTCTCTCGTGTGTATGGAGAAATGAACAGATGTGCAGAGAGTTTTCCGAGTGATCGGGTTATCGCGCGAGAGAGAGGGAGATGGTGTGTTAATGGGTTGTTGTGAACCCTTGACCGTGGACCGTTTGTTGGACATTTGAAGGCCTTATTGTTTCGGAATTCGGTGATCTTGGCTCATTGGATTCGTCTCCGTCGAGCCGTTCGATTCCGAGTATAA
>NW_021318618.1:9730578-9762204 GCF_001605985.2 Dendrobium catenatum | reverse complement strand
GCTCGTCAAAATCGGAGACCGTTTGGTAACTCAAATTGCGGTTTGAACCTTCCAACAGCGCTTTGAGCCCTTGATTCGGACTCATTTGGGCTCGAATTGGGTTGATCTTGGTGTTGTTGGGTTTGTATTCCTGAGACGCTCAGTTCGACTGTAAGTTTTCTGAAATCGGAGTTCGGATGGTCTCTGAATTAATTTTTGAAGTTTCCAAACTTGATTTTGCATCGAGATTCGTGCCCGATTAAGATAATTTTTGACGACGTATCAATTATTATTATATATATACTTGTGACGAGTCAAAACGGGTTAATCGGAGCCATTGAAATCGAATTCAATTTTAGTTAATTTGATTTGATTGGTGAGTTGTTTTAAGCCCAATGATATATCAATTTGATCAAAATCGAATTAGATTATATTAAATTGAGTCGGTTGACATCGACGAATCATAAAGCGGGCTTGATTTGAGTTCGTTTGGAGTTGAATTAAAACTTGATTGAATTGATTTTGATTCGAGTTGAGTGATAGGTTCGAGTCGATGCTACGTCATTAGGTGTCCACCTAAGGGAAATACTGCGGGTGCAATATCTACACTAGGCTATGAAAACCTAGGTACTAGAGTCGATTCCAGGGAAATTGACCTCGAATAATGAGGTCAACAAAGTCTTAGAAATATCAAGTTTGAAAATCAAATTCCCACCTCTAACCCTTAAGTCCAGATCTTGAAATAACTCCTGGGCTAACAAAATATTATCAGTAATAGAATGACCTTTCACAAAACCTATTTGATATGGAGAGATAATTCTATGGAGCAAAGAAGTAAGCCGGTTCATAATAATTTAGAAAGCAATTTATAAAAAAATGTACATAGACTAATAGGTCTAAAGTCATTCCAGTGATTAATAGAGTTATTTTTGGGAATAAGCATAATAGAAGTAGAGGTGAAAATTCTAGGAATGGAGTTACTAGCAAAGAAATCCAAAACCATCAAAAAAAGATCGTTACTAATAATATGCCAAAAATTTTATAAAAATTTAGTGATGAAACCATCCGGCCCATCCACAGAATCCCCATTCATTCCATGAACAATATATTTAACTTCCTCAAAAGAGGGGGGTTTAGCAAAAAAAATTATTATCCTCCAAGAAAATAATTTTAGGAATAATAGAAGGGTTAAGAATAGGAGCTTGAATAAAATTCTTATTGAACAAATTTTTAAAATGCGTAACTACAAAATTAGCAATCTCCAAACTATCCTCAGTCATAGAACCATCCTCACATTGAATTTTGTTAATATAATTTTTGGCCCTTTTCCTCTTAACCAAAGCATGAAAATACATGGTATTGTTATCACCTTCAAGAAGGTGCAAGGCGCAAACTTTTTCTTTCTAGAATCCCTCAAAGATCTCCTTCAAGAGACTAAAAGAAGCATCACAAGGGTTAAGTTGACAAATAGTCTCCAAATGGTTCACATGTTGTTCAGCTTCTAAAATATTCGTAAAAATATTTTTTAAAGTATTATGATTCCACTAGTTTAAAACTTGCTTGAGTCTTTTCAATTTAAGCCAAAGCCTCATCATACCAAAAATAGAATTATCAAGATGAATTGGAGCTTGCCAATTCTCCAAAACCAAACCCAAGAAGGAATCATAAAGTAACAACATATTTTGGAATCTAAATTGAGAACTAAAATTAAATTGTCTAGTCATAAGACTGATGAGCAAAGGAGAATGAACAGAAAAATTCCTACTAACATACTAAATTCTAATAGCCAATTTAGCCAATTTAGTAGGAGAAATTAACGGTTCAAGTAAAATAAGAAGGGACACATTGTTGGTACGACATAAATTCTTAACTCTCACCATAGAGGAGGGACACCCAATGCCCTTAACATTTTAAATAATGTAATTAACCATAAAAACAAGCTTAATAAGAAGTATGTTAACATGAGGATCTCAGAGTTTGCAAAATAATAGTTTTCTTTCTCCTACCTCTCTTATTGTTAAATTTGATAAAACTAATGTCAATATCATCACTAGCCAAACATTTATTCGTTAATAGCATATCTTCAATATTAGTAAAAGCATCACTATGATATTGTGGGTTTAAGGGGATCTTACTTTCCTCATTCAAACCATCCTTTTCCATTTCCTGTTGTAGCTCATCCTCCTCAAAGATTCCTCCAACCTCCACATTAGATTGGTTGCTGACATCCTTATGAACATTACTAACCACCATAAATTCATGGCCTTCCTCCTAAGAAAGAACATTTTCCTGCATATTATTATGAGTAACACAATGAAAAATATAAGAAGAAGTTCCATTATTAAGATTGGAAACATTAAGTGAGATGCTCTTCCACAATTTGACAATCACTATTAGAAATAAGAATAAGGGGAGGATTAGATTCCTCAATCTGATCATGATTTAGAAAATAGCAAGTTTTATTTTGTTTTAAATTACATTGATCCACCATATTATCACCATCCACACTGGCAACACTATCCTCTAAGAGGATAGGATTAGATTCCTCCCCATTAACCTGTAAAAGAGAAACAATAACATGCTCAAAAGAAAGATTAACCTCAATCACAACATCATTAGGTTTCACAATATCCAATTCAACAGAATGAGAAATAGTCGATATAGATGAAACTATCTCTTTACAGAGATTAGGGTCCAAGCAAAAGTAGTCGTTCAAGCCATGGCCATGCATTTTGTAATGGGAATAAAAAATAGGTAAGTTTTCAAATTCCACTTTTTGAAAGTACCCATTAAGTTCCAAACCAATCCAAATTTCCTTAGGATATTCTTTAGAGATATTTAATTCGACAAGAACACGACCTACAGATGGCCTAGTAAGAGTAGTCGTATCTTGATCGGTCTACAAGGCTTTAACAAATATCTAAGCTAAGCTAAAAAGTATCTGAGAGTTAAAAAAAATTGAGATGCAAGTTAGGGAAAGAAAGACAAACAGGAGTGATCAGAGATTCCTCCCGCACAGCAAAATCCAAAGTCCATTTCAATAATCTCATTTAACACGCCTGGATATAATAAGATCTCCCAAAGAAAAATTTATTATAATTAAGATCGTTATTCAGTTAAATCACGATATGTTGAGGATCCAAAAACTTATGGATAACATCCAGGTTAGGCCTCCTCAAAACAAACTTTCCCACTAAAGTATGAGCAAATCGCACAACAAGATTCACAATAACAGAGTCATCGAACAATAACACAACGCATCCTTTAAAGATTTAATGCAGAAACAAAACTTTAAAAGACTAGATGAAGCACCAGACAACACTTTCTTAAAAGAACTGGATTTCCCATCAAGAAAAGAAGATTGAGGTGGGATGGATGATGTTAGAGACATTATCTCCTAAAACCAAAAAAACTGAAGAGAACCTCAAAACAACGCAATGAACATGACCAATAAATGAAAGTAGCAAAAAAAATGGAAGAGAACCATGAAAAAATGAAGCCATAAGTGAGAAGGAGAGTAAGCCATAGATCGCCTTGAAGTCGCCACGAAAGCCACCATGTAATTAATTGACTATTTTATTTACTTTGTTTAAGAAGAGGGTTTCCTTCTTTTCTTAGTCTCTTCTCTTGCTTGTCATTTTTTATTTTAGTGTGGATACATAGAGGATCATAAGGGTATGTTAATAAATATTTTAAATTCAAAATTAAAATTAAAAATTTTATGCACAAATAGGAACTCTAATGCTCTAAGAAGTAAGCCAAGGGCCATTAGGAGTTCTCATTTATGCATATTAATTACTTCCTCTTCCTTGTTAAGCACCTCCCCACCTGTGAGTTTTGGTAGACCACCTGACCTAGTAAGGCATAGTTTTATTAAAGGGGATATTATGCAAACTATAAAGAAAAATAATTTTTTAATTCTTTCTAAAATTGCTTCATACAAATTCATGAGTTTATCAAGTAAATTAAAATGCATTGTATTAGAAAAAAAATTAAAAGTATATAAATCTTTAATTACATTTTGAAGCATTTTTCACCCTGCATAAGGCAAGGGGCCAATTAAGATCCATTCTGGATGTCAGCCCCAACTCCTCAAAACTTAAATTAATAATATTCCTACCTCTCTTTTATACAAAGACTAAGATCATGAATTTTAAATCGCCTAATGCAATATGAATTGAATGTAGTGAATTATCAATGTTTTAGGTCACATAGTGACCTATCGCCTTGAAAATTCAAGTACTAAAAAGATATACATCAAATTGAGCTAAGAAGTTTAAAAATTTGGAAGACATCCTCAAAGACTTCTCCTCCTAATTTGAACTTAAGATCATGCTTATTTAAAGATTAGGTTTAAAAAACCCATAAAAAATAAAGGCCATTTATTCTCAAACTACACATGATCAAATCCTAGATTTATTTTTAAATCAAAGAGCTCATCAAATTGATTCCATATAGCCCTAACATGCAATGATTGGTAAATAATTTAATTAACTATAAACTTTCAACAATCTAGGTTAAACCATGGCCTAGGTTTTTTTAAATTCACATAGGACTAATATTGTTTTGAATTAACCAAAGTAAAATTACTGAAGTAAGGAATGGCCCTCAAACAACCTCAAATAAAATTGAGCCTAATAAGATGAACATAAAAGGAGTATTTAATGAAATTAGATAAACACACATGGTGGAATTGCTTTATGAACATTCATCCTTTTGACTCCATTTTATTTTTAAAATATAAGATTTTTAATTCTAAAGGAAAAGAATATTTATTTGCTCTATTTAATGGAGGAATTAATTAATTATGCATTTATAAAGTTCTAAATATTTATTTTATTTAATAAATAATTTAATAGGAATTATCCATCTAACAGCGACATATTTCCAAATGACAGGACACCATTGGTTGACTTAAATTATGGCAATCAACTTAGTCAAACACTTATCCATCATGTTAATTAATTTGTCCATTCGATTTAACATGAAATAGAATTGATGGATAGGATCAAATCCTATGGTTCTAAGCAGTTGGAACGGTCAGATGAACTCTAGAAATAATGAAATCCCAATCGTTCAGGTCTGATTAATCAAATAATCGATCATGATTATGTCTTCTTCTTGAGATAATTGAAAACCCTAAACTCATTTTTAGTCTTAGGATTTAAATATAAAGATTTAAATGGGATAAGATTTCAAAAATAGCTTTAAACTTACATAGGAAAGAGTGGGTGATATTTCTCATAGCCATTCATGCATTATATTGAGTCTAGTGAATAGGTTGTTAAACCTAAGTTAATGTCCCAAGGCTACCAAGAGGGATGTGAATTGGTTTTTTAAAAAATATCCCTCTTTTGATAAATTGAACCGAAATTAAACTTTAATGAATTTTTGTAAAAAGTTTTTCAACCACAATTTTTAAACAAAGAAAATGCAGAAAATAAAAAGCAGTAAAATAAACGACACATGATTTATAGTGGTTCGGTCTAAACCAGACCTACATCCACTCCCCAGAGACACCCTCTAAGTATTGCACTAATACCAATAGTGTCTCTCCTTTTGCACTCATAGCAAGGCGGAGAAGCCTTTACAAACACTCTTTTCACCACAACCCGGTGCAGTAAAGAACCGTCGTCCTTCCACGCTCTCCTAGTGTGGACAGAGAACCCTTCGTCCTTTCACACTCTCCTAGTGTGGGCAGAGAACCCTTCATCTTTTCACACTCTTCTAGTGTGGGCAGAGAACCCTTCGTCCTTTCACACTCTCCAAGTGTAGGCAGAGAACCCTTCGTCTGTTCACACTCTCCAAGTGTCGGCAGAGAACCGGATCTCCTTGACAGATCTCTTCACAAGAAACCTAGAAGGAAGAAAGAAAAGAGTGAAGTAATCTCAAATCATAAGTAAGAAATCTTACCTTTGAACACCAAGCGAAGCCTTCATGCTCCAGTGGTAGAAATCCTTCTTTGAATGCTCTCTATCACTCTCTCCTTTACCCTTCTTCCAATAGGCACGTATATAAATTAGCAAAAAGATTTGGTGGCAGTCTAATTTGGACTATATATATAAAAGACAAGAAAAACTATCCAAAAACTGTAAGTTTTCAATTCTATACGCAGTGGGTCATCCCGTACGATCGTGGATCATCCCGAATGATTTTACTTAAAGTGTAGGAAATGATCCTAATGTATATTGGTACGAACTATGTTTGTACACGCTCATCATCCTGTACAAACTAGGTTCATCCGGTACGAAACAGTTATTACATAGGTCAGTTCCCAAAATTCTACAGGACGTAACCAACTAAGGTAAGTCGGTTTAGTTCATCCTGGGATGAACAGGTTTCGTCCTGGGATGATCTCATACAGAGAGTTTTGTCCAAGGACGAAGGTTCATTTCATCCTATACGACCTCATACAGATAGTTTCATCCAGGGATGAAGGTTCATTTCGTCTGGACGAACAGTACAAGGTGAGAATCAAGAGACGTTCGTCCCGGGACGAATACAAAATTTATCCTGGACAATTAGGACTTAGAAAATATTCTACCCGCCTATTCGATCCATTGCTCCCTAGGGGTTAATTGATATGATCGTCCCGTACGAACCAGGTTTGTCCCATACGATCAGTTCACAAAAATTATCCCCCAAGAATGTGTGTTGTGATTTTTCATTCAATTACAATCACTCCCTCTCATTTAAAAACTTCTAATTTATAAATGAATAATTTGAAGTCTTCATCGCTTGGAGTTGATTTTTGCTAAAATGTTAGTACACATTAGAGCAAAAATAAATCTTCCAAAAAGTGTTAGGAGATATATAAAATAATAATATTTGAAATCATCAGAACAATACAAGTTGCAAGAATGTAAAACATGCAAATATCAACTCTCTTTACAATCTCCCCCTTTTTGATGATGGAAAAACAATTATTATTTATAGGATTTCAAATTCTAAGAATCTCCTAAACTCCCCCTGAAATGATGAACTCATGAAAATAAGGAGGCATTTGAAGTAAAAAAAATTTATTTTTCAAAATTTTTATACAACACAAAACAACATAAAAGACAAAACAAAAACAATCAAACACACATATGAAAACATACGATAAAAACAAATAAAAATACACAAGAAAAAATAAAAATACACAAGACGCAACAAACAATTTCTCCCCCTTTTTGACAACATCAAAAAGTGAAGAAGAAAAGAAGGCTAGAAATGTAAGCAGAAGTATGAAATTCATTTGATATTTTAATCTTGGAAGTGATTGAAATAATGTATGCAAATAAATCAAAACATTAGAAAAACATAATATTTCATATAATTTAAGAAGTGTATAACATAGAGAGTAAAAAGAATTTATCAAAGGCATGTGTCAAATTAGACATGAAGATAAAGAAAATCATTGCACTAAGGATGAATAAAAAATTTTATATTTCAAATTTCAATATGAATTATAAATGAATAATAGATCAATTTGAATTAAGAGATTAAAAGAGTCTGAAAAGAAGTAATTACCACATGTGGCGCTTTGCGCATCTTTTTAAATTTTTATGGCACATTTTCTTGCATCTTTTTACTTTGGGCTTATTTTGTGTCTCTTTTTGTCATTGCAAACTTTTTTTTTTTGCACAATCCTTTTTGATTTTTGTATATTTGTATAATTTTCGAGAGTAAATGAATTCTTTTTAAGATGAATAATCTAAAATTTCAAATTTTTTCAAGTACATAAATATTATTTGAAAAAAGAAATACAAAATAAGAAAACATCTAAATTACAATAATAATATTAAAGATAATGTAGTCTAAATAAGAGACATGGAATTGAAAAATCTAATAATATCAAGTTATAAACATCTCTTAAATTAAAAAAAATTATATTTTCTAATGAAATTAATTTTAATTTATAAATTAGAGTAAAGCACTATTAAGATTAAAAAAAATGAATGTCATAAAGTCTAACACATATTTCTAAATCATTAAACAACAAAACATTGAAATGTATATTGATATCGGATGAAGCCATTACAATTTGAAGTTCAAGATATCAATAGTAACAAAACTAAAATAAGGAAAAAATAACAAACTAAAGGAAATCACTAATACATGAACTACAACAAAACACTAAACAAACACTGAACAAACACTAAACAAATCATTCAGATGGACCCTGATCTGGAGGAGGAGGTGGTGGTGCTGCACCAAAGAAGTTGAAGTAATTACTCATCATAAACATGTTGGAATTAATGGCATTTATCTGATCACGCATAAATCCCATATCCTGATTATAGTGAATATCTTGCTGCAATAAGTGAGTTTCAATTTGATCAAATCATGATCAAAATGAGCCTCTAAATTGTCAAACATTTGAACCAAATCCTGATAATTTGGTCCAGCAGCATGTGATGGTTCAGCTTCTTCTTCTATTTCACTCAGAACTACATAAGTTTTTCTGGGCTCGTCCTTATTGAAGATAGCCCTAAAGGATGCGTCGTTGTAGTAGAGTGGTTCTTTAAAGTCTTGTTATGGATGAATTAAATCATACTTCTTTTCCAAAATATAGGCAATCAGATGTCCTAAGGCAATGTTCTTCTTTCTTTTATGATCAACATGACCAATTTTAGAGAGACCATAAATGTAGTCAATTAGGAGTTGGGCCTCATCTATAGGTTGTCTTGTCATTATCATGTATGTAACAGTAGAAAGAAGAGGAGTGATGTTGACTCTATCACCAGCTTTAGGAATAATGGAAGTTCTTAGTACATGCTGGATGATACGGACATCACACAATAAAGTTGATACTTTAGGAAAATGATCCTTAACTCTTATTCCTCTAATCACACGATTAACTTCATTCCAATCAAAATTTGTGGTGGTTAAGGTGTGTGCTCTTAAGCCTTTAGTCCTTAAGTTTAGGAAGATACCAAAGTCATCCTTGGTGATTTAAACTTTTTTGTTGAAAATAAAAGAACTGTTGACAAAATGGTCGGAGTTGAATGACATGTTTGCCAAGAAATAGTAAAAGGTTTTTCTATATAGAAGTGTACTAAAGTGAGGATTAAACCAAATTCAGTAGAGGCAAACAAGTGCATTACCTTAAAGGTTAATTGATCCTGTAGGAGAATTCTAGATGGGGTGATTTTTACAGAGACAAACCTAGCAAAGGATTCTTCATTGGCTCTAGAAAGGAAGTTTTCGGATGTATTTCTTGGAGGACCCTTAGCTAAGATCTTTTGGCGCTTGCTAGAACTTGCCATTGAAAGATTTGAAGAGAGGAAAGGTTTGAAAGAGATGTGTGAAAGTTACTATTCAGTAAAAAATTGCCGTTAATTTAAAGAAGAATGACTGTTCGTACCAGACAAAAATTTATTCATCCCGTACAAATTCGATTCGTCCCGTATGAAAATATTTCGTATGGACGAACGAATTAGTTTAAAAATAATGGCTTTTCGTAAACACACAATTTTTGAAGCATCCTTTCGTACAGTCTTTTGACATAAATGATCGTACAGACGAATATGTGTTCGTACAGACGATCAGAAATTTAACTCGTTTTAATGGCAGTTGAAAATCGTCCCCCGCCATGAACCGACATGTGTTCGTCTGGACGAACCAAAGGTTCCTACGGACGAAATTCATAATAAAAACTGTCTTATCCATTCAACTGCTGCATTCATTCGTCCCGTCGTTTGAAAAATATTTCATCCTGGATGATCATGACGATCATACAGACGAACTACATTAAAAATTGCTCTTAAGACTGTTCGAAATCACATAGTTTGTCATTTTACACATATCATCCCGTATGAATAATTTTCTTCCCGGACGATGATGACCACAAATTTACATTTTCACACTCAAAACCAAAACGAATAAAAACAAACAAGACAAACTTAAATACACATCTTTTTAAAAAGAAAAATATCATAAAAATAAACTAAAAAATACAATGAACACTAAAACAAAAAACAAAATATCAATGTTGCAGAAAAACATTTTTATCTAAGTATTTAAATCAATCACTCCAAACCTAGTTCTTAATGTACTGAAAGTATCAAAGGCTAAAGGTTTTGTAAAAATGTCTGCAAGTTGACTTTCTGTTGAAACATGGGTAAGTTCAATTTCTCCCTTGGATACATGATCCTTTATGAAATGGTGTCTTATGTCAATGTGTTTGGTTCTTGAATGTTGAATAGGATTTTTTTAAATGCAAATAGCACTAGTATTATCACAATAAACTGGTATAGTGATGCAGTGCTAACCGCCTCAGCCCAAAAATATTTAGGAAGTGAGTATTCTGCTAATATTGTTAGGGCGACTTCTATTAATGTTCTATTTTTCTTTTCGACTACCCCATTTTGCTGAGGGGTTCTAGGTGCAGAAAAATTATGATCAATTCCTTTCTCTTTACAAAAATTTTCAAATATCTCATTCTCAAATTCTCCTCCATGATCATTTTGTATAGAAATAATTTCATACCCTAATTTTCTTTGAATCCAAGTCGAAAAATTTCTAAATTCTTCAAATGATTCACTCTTATAAAATAGAAATTTAACCCAAGTGAATCTTGAGTAATCATCCACTATAACAAATCCGTATACCTTCCCTCCAAGATTTACAGTTCCAACTGGTCCAAAAAGATCCATATGTAAGATTTCCAAAGGTTTACTAGTCCTAAGATCCTTATTGGACTGAAAAGAGGACTTCACTTGCTTACCTAATTTACATGCATCACAAAGGTGGTCCTTATTAAAGTCTAGTCTTGGTATACCTCTCACTAAATTCTTTTAGGTAATCTTTCTAAGGTTTTTTATGCTAGAATGACAAAGTCTCCTATGCCAAAGTCATGACTCATTAGAAATAGTTTTTAAACAAAAGGTAGTAGGAGTATGAATGCAATTTAAATCTAGAATATAAACATTATTTACCCTTTTTCCATTCAACACATCTTTATCATTTATGCTTAATATGCAGCTAGTAGGAAAAAAATTTATACTATAACCCTTATCACATAGTTGACTTATACTTAACAAATTATGCTTTAATCCTCCAACCAATAACACATTATCTATAAAAAGGTTTTTCAAGTTTCCAATCATACCTGATCCAACAACCTTCTTTGTGGTATTATCTCCAAGTGTAACCTTCCCTCCATTCATGGCTTCCAACATTATGAATTGAGCAGTATCTCCAGTCATATGCTTTGAAAATCTGCTGTCCAAGTACCATATGCTCCCACGAGGTCTTGTGTGAGAGCGTCCCTACAAAAATATCAAATGTTAGACCAGGAAACCCAAACAAGTTTGGGTTCTCCTTTTAGCAATTTATAATCAGATGCATGTATGATATGTCTAGGTTTATGCATCTTAGGTCTCCACACCAAATCAGATTTCATCTTCAAAGTACAGGTGTGTGGTATATGACCAAATAATCGACAATTATTACATTTGACATTAGGAAAAGTATTCCTAAGTCTTCTACCATTTTTTTATCTTCTAAGGGATTCCATATATTTAGGATAAAATTTAGAATTTGTAAAATATTCAAGTTTGGGGGGTATCCTATTATCCTCGAGAGATTTTATTTTCAGCTTATAAAATGAATTTATATTTTCCAAGATTTGATTTGTATAATTGATTCGATATATTTTTCTCTCTTACTCATCCTTAAATTTTTTAAATTCTTTTTCAAGATCAGCATAGGATGATTTTAAAACATTATGATTTTTATTAAGGTCATCGTATTCATCAAGTAATTTCATGTGGTTGTCATCTATTAAAGCATGATCTTTCCTAAGGATTTCATGTTCTTTCTTAAGTTCTTCCAATTCTAAACTTACACTAGCATGCATCTTTTTCATTTTCCTATATGCATCATGCATGTGTTCAGAAACTTCAAACAATTCATCATAACTTAAGTAATGTTTAGATCTTTAGACTCTATAATTGCAGTATTTTTAGCATCATAAGCAGTAGGTAAACAACGAAGAATATTATTAACCATTTTAGCATTCATTAGTTCCCTACCTAGTGCATGCAAAGAGGTGATAATTTGTGTGAATCTTATGTACATATCAGAAATGGATTCATTTGGTTACATGCGAAACAATTCTTAATCATGTAACAAGATATTAAGTCTTGATTGCTTAACTTCATTAGTCCCCTCATAAGTTATACAAAGTCTATCCCATATGTCTTTTCCACTTTTTACAAGTGGAAACCCGCATGTAGTCTTCATATTTTAAAGTACAAAAGAAACTATTTAAACATTTAGCATTTAGTTGTGCTAAGTCATGTTCTTCTATAGTCCAATCTGTAAAAGGTGTTTCTATCCTAACTCCATGAACTAATCTAGTTAGTTTTGTATAAGCTTTCTGGACTAATATCCACATACGATAATCACGTGACTGTAAGAAAGTAGACATACGTGTTTTTCAAAAATCAAAAGGTATATTATCAAACAGTGGAGGTCTAGTAATAGGGTAACCTTCAGGTGTATTTCGGATTCCAAATGTAGCAATCTACGTTAATCAAAAAGTAGTTTAAACTTATGATTTTGAAACAATGCTCTGATACCACTTATTGAGTCTAGTGAATAGGTTGTTAAACCTAAGTTAATGTCCCAAGGCTACCAAGAGGGGGGGTGAATTGGTATTTTAAAAAATATCCCTCTTTTGATAAATTGAACCGAAATTAAAATTTAATGAATTTTTGTAAAAAGTTTTTCAATCACAATTTTTAAACAAAGAAAATACAGAAAATAAAAAGCAGTAAAATAAACGACACACGATTTAAAGTGGTTTGGTCTAAACCAGACCTACATCCACTCCCCAGAAGCACCCTCTGAGTATTGCACTAATACCAATAATGTCTCTCCTTTTACACCCACAGCAAGGCGGAGAAGCCTTTACAAACACTCTTTTCACCATAACCCGGTGTGGCAGAGAACTATCGTCTTTTCACACTCTCCTAGTGTGGGCAGAGAATCCTTCATCCTTTCACACTCTCCTAGTGTGGGTAGAGAACCCTTCATCCTTTTACACTCTTCTAGTGTGGGCAGAGAACATTTAGTCCTTTCACACTCTCCTAGTGTGGGTAGAGAACCCTTCGTCTGTTCACACTCTCCAAGTGTCGGCAGAGAATCGGATCTCTCTGACAGATCTCTTCACAAGAAACCTAGAAGGAAGAAAGAAAAAGAGTGAAGTAATCTCAAATCACAAGTAGGAAATCTTACCTTTGAATACTAAGCGAAGCCTTCACGCTCCAGCGGTAGAAATCCTTCTTTGAATGCTCTCTCTCACTCTCTCCTTTACTCTTCTTCCAATAGGCACGTAAATCAATGAGCAAAAAAATTGGGTGACAATCTAATTTGGACTATATATACAAAAGACAAGAAAAACTGCCCAAAAACTATAAGTTTTCAATTATGTACGCAGTAGATCATCCCGTACGATCGTGGATCGTCCAGGACAATTTTACTTAAAGTGTCGGAAATGATCCTAATGTATATTGGTACGAACTGTGTTCGTACACTCTCATCGTCCCGTACAAACTAGGTTCGTCCGGTACGAAACGGTTATTACATAGGTCGGTTCCCAAAATTCTACAGGACGTAACCAACTGAGGTAAGTCGATTCAGTTCGTCCTGGGATGAACAGGTTTCATCCTGGGACGATCTCATACAGAGAGTTTCGTCCAGGGACGAAGGTTCATTTTGTCCTGTACGATCTCATACAAAGAGTTTTGTCAAGGGATGAAGGTTCATTTCATTTGGACGAACAGTGCAAGGTGAGAATCCACTGACGTTCGTCCCGGGACGAATACAAAATTCGTCCTGGACGATTAGGACTTAGAAAATTTTCTACCCTCCTGTTCGATCCATTACTCCCTAGGGGTTAATTCACATGATCGTCCCGTACGACGAGTTCACAAAAATTGTCCCCCAAGAGTGTGTGTTGTGATTTTTCACTCAATTACACTCACTTCCTCTCATTTAAAAACTTATAATTTACAAATTAATAATTTGAAGTCTTCATCGCTTGGAGTTGATTTTTCCTGAAATGTTAGTACACACTAGAGAAAAAACAAATCTTCCAAAGAGTGTTATGAGATATATAAAATAATAATATTTAAAATCATCAAAACAATACAAGTTGCAATAATGTAAAACATGCAAAGGCAACTCTCTCTACACATTACCTATCAAGTTATTTAAGAACCATGATAAACACCTAGGGTTATGATTTTACCTCAATAGTGATGGTCTTAGTAGGTATTTGATGTCTAGTCTTGTTCATCTGAAGCTCATCTACAACTTTACAAAAAACAACAAGCTTAGACTAAGGCTATATGAAGAGTTGGATGACTTGGGATAGGCAAGGCTTTAGTTCTTCGTCAACCCAATCACAGGCATGCTTCAAACAACTGAGAAATGAACAAAGTGTGTTGAGGAGTCTCTAGTAATGCAAGAGAAAAGAAGAGAGGGTTGGAAGAATATTGTACAATGAATATAGTTCAAATGAAATCTTTTGTTAGGCTAACCTATTCCAATTACAAGAGGTGCTGAGGAAGGCTAAGATACATTAATTGCCTAGATGCTTGAAAAATAGCCTAGGTCATTATGTAGCAGCAAAATGAGCAGGGTAGTTGGAAAACAAACTTAGGACATTTTCTTATTGGAGTGGAATTAGGGTAAATTAGGGTTTACTAGGGCTTAAGTTAAGTTTTGATGATGATTATAAAGCTTTTGGAGTTAGTTTAAGCAGCTAGATGAGACGTCATGCAAGGGAAATGGGATTGAATAAGAGTGCTGACCATTTATACCTTATTTGAGGTATTTATTGACTGTTTAACAAGTCAACTAGTCAATCAATTACTGATGTTGACTTGAAGAAATGTAAGGGTATTGTTGGGATCTATATCAAATGGGTTTGAGTGAGTGGGGTTGATGTTTGAGTAAATGAACGATGGTATGGTGGAGTTTGACCATGTCAAACAAACCATGGTTTGACTCATAGTGATTTTGGAGGTGTTTGAGCTAGAAAGAAGCCTTGTAGATTTAGATGTCTTGAATGTAGAGTATATAATGGTTTGACCCAATTGAGATTGATTTGACCAAACTTAAGCTTAGTTAACCAAGTCAATATTCGACTGAGCTAGGATGACCAATCAGGACCAGTTTACTAGGAGTGATGACCAGAGAAGTTTGATGAAGATCAGGGTTCATTTGGAGCTTGATTGATACAGAATAGGATTAATTATCAATTGAGCTAGCTTGGGATAGATCAACTTGGTCAAAGGGTTAGTTGACGACTGAAGGATCTAATAATTTGTGGTATACTTTATGATTGGGCCATGACTAAGGTCAAGGACTCAATGTAGTGTGCAAGATTGTGCACTGGACTACCTTATTATAGTATAGGGCTGTAATTGTGCAGTTGATTATAGTTCAATGTTATTGACTATAGAAGTGATGATTGTACAATGTAATTAGATATCAAAAGTTAATTAAAGTTTGATTGAGTGTATGTTGATTGATTGCTTTAAGATGATTGAATGTGTGTATGTTGAAGATCTTAAGATAATTGATTATGAATCATAAAGTTGTAAATCAAGTGACTTTATATCATGATTTATTATAAATCAAGGTGATCCGGAAGATGTGGATCAAGTTACCTTAACTACAAGTGAGGTTAACACCTACTACTGTCACTTTGACATCTATCACAGGACAACAGTTTGTTCGTCATCATTTGCCTAACTACATTCCCTCTAACCTCTGTCGCTCACTGTGATCTCTCCTACCATAATTGCTGGCTAGGTACGATTCCTTTGACCACCGTTGTATGACAACGGTCCCGACGACCTCTATAACTAATTATGATCTTACCAACTTAACAAACTTACCAATATTCTGTTGAGAATAAATCTCATATCATTAGATTCTTGTAACTCTAACTATGTAATATGCCCTACATGATATATATTTTATGCGTTTTGCAACGCCTTCCCCCGAAGAACGACATCATTTGTAATCAATGAATAATGCTAGTGAAAATTTTTCAATTGGGCAAGACCTCATGCTTTTTACTTTTTCTAGGTGTTTCTACATAAAAATTATGGTGACTCTTTATAAATGTTTCACTCCTCTATCTTATAAGTGTGCTTGATTTTCATATAAAGCTAAAAATGCTAATATATATATATCTATATTGTCGGGAATGCTCTGGCACGTAGAAATTGTAATTTAAGCTCTTTGATAAGAATTTTTTTTTGCTCAATACACAAAATGGAAAAGACATGAGCATTTATTTATGCACGTGTTTATTTCAAATGATTGAATTTGTAAAAAGAATAGTATAAAATTGTTTTCTGTCAATACTCAATTTCATGGATCCTTTATAATTTCTCACATCTGTGTACTTTCATTATTACAAATATTATAATATCATACATTTGTTATATGTATAATACGGGGTATAAAAATTGGATGGCTTTGAAATACAATTATATCACATTGCTTTATACTGGTCTCTTCGAGATAAAATGGTTGATTGGTACTTCTTTAGCAATTGTTGCCTTTGTTTTAGCTGCCATTTCTGGTTTGTGAATTTCACTATACTTATGTTGTGCTTGTTCGGCTCTAAGGGTGTTTGATGCTGAACTTGTCTTATCTACTCGAGAGCCTCACCACTGTGAGATTTTTTTTTAGGCAATGATATTTACAAACATTAATGTATTTTTAAACAATGCTGCTAACTCTTGATTTGGCCGTTTTCCTTTATTATGATATGTGATTTTCATGCCTGAATAGTCGACATATTATTACGAGCGAAGTTCAGATCGGAGAATCGGGTGATATTCATGAGTGTGCGCAATAAAAAAGCAATAAAAAGTCAAGTTATTTGTCATCACTATGCTTTTATTGTGCATACTCATAAAAACACGGAGCATGTGTTTCGATTCGAACTTTTCACGTAATAATCTCTCCTCGGTAGTTACTTGTTTTCTCTTGGCAAGTCTTAGAAGATTAATATTTATGCATAGTGTTGAACTAAATCCAAAATCTTGCTTTATGATTCATTATGATTAATCTGCCCTCTAATTTAATCTACTTTTCTTTTTTTTTTAAAAACATTTTTTTAGATTAACTTTTAAATAAATATTTCTTTAGTACGGGACTAAATTTTTTAATGATAGGAATATAGGATTATATTTGTTATTATTTTTCGTGATTAATTTCTGAACAAGCCTCATTTTTCAAAAAGCAAAAAAAAAAAATTACAAAAAGTGTTTAGATTTTTAAAATCATAAATTATAAATTAAAACTGAACTCTTTAATATTTTAATCTAAATGTCTTATGAGAATCTATTATGTTGAAAATAATATACATTAAATTTCGAATAAACAATAAACTAACGCAATAAAATATGGACTTCTCCTCGGGATGCTCTTTAATGGGCTTACTTCTTTTGGCATCGAGCTCAACGTCTCCGGAATGTCGGTTCCATCTGTAGATGATAAGGCCGGTGGTGCTTCCGTCCCTTCCCGTTGCCTAACGAAGCACCTTGCCGGTGCCATACCCCTCGCCATACTCCTTCTCTGGTCTGCCGACGCTTTTGTTGTCCGCGGCTGCTCACGCCCCTTGTACCTCCAACTCCGCGATTACCTCGGCCCAATCTCCACCAAATCCTTCTCTACAGCTGCAGCTGTTGCCTCCCCGTTCCCGATCCCTCCAGCATTTCCCAAAAGATGGATCTCCAATTTCAGTTCTCTCAATTACACCTCCAAAATCATCTCCCGCTGGCTAACCCCAGGTGGCGTGGCCTGCCGCGACTCCCACACCGCCGCCATCTCCATTCCTGCTCTCCAATCCTCTTCTCTTCCCGTCTTCCTCACCGCCGGAGACATCCACGAGTTCACATTCCTTGCCCTCGACGTCTCCCTACGTCCCCGTTGCCTTGGCGGTGATTACTTCGAAACAGACCTCTCAAGCGCCTCATGGAAATCCCGGCCCCCCATCCTTGATCATGGAAACGGCTCATACACTTTCCGTCTCCAGCTCCACCCACGTTTCGCCTCCGAAAACGCTACCTTTACCCTCTCCATCGTACTGCTCTTCCGCTCCTTTGACGGCCTTAAGCTTTCCCCCGACCGCTTCTCCCTCCGCCGTGAGCTCAGCCGCATCACTATCAAATTTCTCCTCCCTCGCCCATCTGGCGACCTTCCCGACCTTCAGATCTGCCGCGCTTCTGACTTCTTTCTCCCAGCGTGGTCCGGCCGCTGGACCCGCCTCACCCGAAACGACTCCTGCGCTGTGGACCGCGCAGGGCGCTACCGTTGCCTTGACCCTGCTCTACCCTGCGAACGTCCGTGGTGTGCCGGATCGCTCGCCGCCCTCGAAAGTAACGGCTGGGTTTACTCTGCTCACTGCGCCTTCCGTCTCTTCGACCATTCCTCGGCCTGGCGATGCCTCCGTGGCAAATGGCTCCTTTTCTGGGGCGACTCTAACCATGTCGATACCATCCGCAACCTCCTTAATTTTGTTCTAGGCCTCGTAGACATTGATGCTGTCCCACGCCGCTTCGATCGCTACTTCAGCAACCCCGGGAACGATTCCGAGACTCTAAGAATCACGAACGTTTTCAACGGCCATTGGAACGATAGCCTCAACTACCTCGGCCTCGCATCACTTCGCAATCCCCCCTTCCGCAGTCTCCTTTGGAAATACCTGGACGAACCCGGCGGCCGTTCCCCCGACGCCATTGTCCTCAACTCAGGCCTACATGACGGAATCTACTGGAAGAGCGTCCGCAGCTTCGCTAATGGAGCGGAGGATGCCGCCAGATACTGGGAGGCGCTAATGGCGCGCGTGCACCGTAAGCAGCCAGCCGGTGAAGCGTTTCCAAGGGTTTTCTACCGGACGACTGTCGCCACCGGCGGGTTTGCGAGGGATATGGGTTTTAATCCGTGCAAGATGGAGACTTTTGATGGGATTTTGAAGGAGAAGCTGGCGGCTAGGGGAGTGCTGACCGGCGGTGTTGTGGACGAGTTCGACATGACTTTCCCCTGGCATTACGATAACCGTTGTAACGACGGTGTGCACTACGGCAGGAAGCCGGCGATGACTAAATGGAGGGACGGCCAGATTGGCCATCAGTATTTCGTTGATCTCATGCTTGTCCATGTTCTTCTGAATGCGTTTTGCAATGGCTGATGAAAAGTTTTTTTGGTTAATGATATTTGTTTTGAATGATATTGTGCGCTTGTAAATTATAGTTGGAGATCTTGTTATCATCTGTTGAAGTGTATTAATTCTGTATCAAAATTAACGCAAGCAAGAGATATAGAAAAGAACATTATAACAGAAATTCAGGGTAACTCAGATGTATTCCCTCGTAGTATTTCCTATGTCGTTCAATACGGTATTCGAATAGAAAAGTATACATAACTAAGAAGATTAAGATCCAGCCATTGGAATAGCATTTTGCTGAACTGCTTAGATGTCACATGGCGGCTAAGGTTGTTGTTGTTGTTGTCAGGGCCAGGAAGCAGTGATAGTGGAGATTATTTAGACAATGATTCTACCATTATTAGTAGAACGATTAGTTACATAAACGTCATCAACCTCCCCTCAAATTAATGCTAGCAGAAGTGAGCGTTAATTTGTCCCGAAGTAGAAGAAGGGTTTTGTTGGCAATCCTCTGGTAAATACATCCACTATTTGATCTTCAGTAGAAATATGAAGAGCAATATCTAATTTGGATTTAATGCATTCACGAATGTACTGATGATTTATTTCATGTCTTTGAAGACGGGATTGTTTGTGATATTTAGCTGAGACATTGTCACAATAAATTGGAGTAGGTTTGGTAGAGAGATTTGAAAATCTCAAAGTAATCGGCACAGCTTCATGAGCTCAATGGCAGATAATGTAAGAGCTCTATATTCAAATTCGGTAGAAGAGCGGGCAATTTTTGCTTGCTTTTTTGGCACAACAACTGATAAGAGTATAGACAAAGAACACACAATAACATGTGGTAGATTTTCTATCTAGTTTATCGCTAACCAAATCTACATTTATGCAATAATTTCTTGTTTTTCTGGTCGAATTGGTAGAGCAAGATGAAGAGTACCTTTGATATAATGTTGGATACATTTAATCATATGAAAATGATGATTTAATGGATGATCTGTGTGCTGACAGATAAGCTTAATAGCGAATGAGATATTTGGGGGAGTTTGGTTAAGGTATTGTAGCGGTCCAGCAATATTGCGAAAGAAATGAGGGTAAAAAAATGGTAAAAGAGCTGTCAGAGACATATCAGCTTTGTTGGCAAGTAGGTTTTGTAAAGGTTTACAATTTCCATTCTTCCACGATTTAAGATTGTTGTTGCATAATTGAATGTATGTAACAGAAATGTAGAGGTTGATTTGTCCACAAGCAAACCGAGAAAGATATGAATGTGATTAAAATTTTTGAGTTGGAATTGCTGCTAAAGATCTTGCAATAGTAAAGAAACAGAAGTTGCAGAATTTTTCATGAACAATATATGATCGACATAAATGAAGAGATAGAGAGAGATAGAAGATGATGTGTGAAAGTTTGTTAGAGATGTTAAGTCTTTATGAACTAGCCTGAGGCTAATTAAGAGAGGTGAATTGATATTTTAAAAATTCTCAAACAAAATTCATGATCTTAAACCAAAGCAAACCAACATTCGCTGGAAATTAAATTGTGAAAATTAAATATGGAATTACAATAACAATGAATACACCATATTTTATAGTGGTTCGTGTGAGAAAATTAATTCTACCAAACTTTATTTTAAATATTATATATTTAAATTTAATTTTAAAAATAAATATAATGACTTATATTTTAATTTTATCAATATTATCTTTTTAGTTTTAAATATATATATATATATATATATATAAGAAAGAAATGGTTATTTTTATATTTTTATGAATATAAAAGAAAGAAGAGAAGGAGAGGAGAGGAAATTTTAAAATTTATTTTTTTTATTTAAAATAAATTATAATATATATATATATTTATTTAAGTATTTAAATAGTTTGCTTTATTTATATTTTGAATAATTCTCTTTCAATTAAATCCGTATAGTCGGATATTAGACCGCTCCGAAGGCCGGGCTAATATTCTTCTATTGATTCTAAAGAAAGAGAACGAGATTCACTTTCCTAAGCAGGTATAGTGTAAGGAATATACGAATCATCCTATAGGATGATTGATATCTTTCCTATCTACCTAATTAGGCTAATGAATTATTAATTCATTCTTGGAATCAAGTATATAGACGATATTTGATTTACTCGTGAAAGTAAATAAAATAACTATCTATTTCTTGATCAGCATGAATTTAAACAAAATTTGGATAAAGCAGGATTTTTTTTTAAAAAAGAGGTTTTATTCTCTCACAAGATTCGCTTTATTATTTTTTAAGAAGTCCTCTCCTGATTAAATCCACATAGTTGGATATTATACCGTCCCAAGGGGCGGACTAATATCCTTCTATTTATTTTAAAGGAAGAAGCATATAGTTCATTCTTCTAATCAGGTATAATATAGGGAATATTCAAATCATCCTAAAGGGATGACAGGTATATTCCCTAATCGACCTGATTAGATCAATGAAGTGTGAATTTATTTCTACAATTAAATATATAGGACATTTGATCTGCTTATGAGAGCAAATCAAATATCTATATATTCTTTAATTATAGAAATAACTTCCCGAATACGAATAAAGCTTAATCTATGTCCATAGATCTTTCCCCTACCCCAGAAAGGAACTAAGGTAGGGTTTAGATTATTCTAGGGTCTAGACTCCCTATAGGGGTAAGCCCCTATAGTTAATTACATCTCATAAGAGAATACTCTAGATTTAAATAAAGACTAATTAGTTTCAAAAATTATATATAATTTTAATCGAATATTTAGGCTAATTTAAATTTTCACGATCAGGCTTTAGATTATAGAGTTTAAGGTTGAATTTAGAAGAGTTAGAGTTTATTAGAAAGGATGTGCAGAGAGAAGTGTATACGATATGGACTTATCACCTGCCTATAGTGGGCTGCCAGCTAACAATCCTAATCACAATAATTCGCCGATGATGCAAGAGTTAAGATGGCTCTATCCTAGGAATCAAGGAGTGGTTTAAGGATCTTAAACCGTATGCAATTGAATATGCTTATAAAAACCAAAAATCTACACAAATGCTAATGATGCATGAAACAGATATATATATGAAAGAGCTGATTTTATTAATATTGAATTTATCGATTACATCTCAGAATTTGCAGTAAAGTAAAGGTGGCCAGGTCACCAACAACAAACCTGGATTCTAAGCCTACGAAAAAGTAGAATTAAATATAACTACTTATGGTCTTCAGACTCCAAGTCTTCTATGGAATTCCAAAAAGGAACGTCCTCCTGAGGGAGGATATTACTTTTTAGAGCCCCATTTGTATGTATATAAGCAATTATTTTTAATTCTTTTACAAACTCCAAACGCTGTACAGACTCAATCTATATACAATAATTCTAGGAAAATAAAGCTTTGCATTTTCATTTATATCAGTACATTAGACCCTAGGAACATTCTACTATTACAGTAATATAAAAGACAGAAAAGTAGAAGCAGTTGTATATCTATGCATGTTATGAGTGCATTGTGTACAATTATATATGCAGGAAAGTAAAGACAGAAAAGTAAAGTACACGGCCCTCACTTTATTCACTCCTCGCTCTGGTGTACAAAAAGTAGATATGCATGTTATGCAGTACAGAAAAGTAAGCAATCACACATAGGTGCCCTCTAGGAAAGACACCCGCAAACAAAACACAACAAACCATCATCCTAACCTAGGCTAGAGTTGGTTGTCCTAGCAAGCATCTAAGTGTGTGAAAGAGGTCGTATGGCTTGGATAAGTCCTATATGAATTATTGTTCAAATTACATATATTATTAGAGTTTATTTATTTAGAGGCCAAATGAGAATTTAATTGAAATTAAGTAGAGTGTATTTGAATTTTGAATTATTTCAATTTTAGATGTTAAAATTATTTGATTTAGTTATAAAGAACTTATAGATTGATTATTTCCTAAGTGCAGGAAATTATCAAATTATAAGTCCTAGGACTTTCAAAATGCACACTCGTCTTATAAAGAAGATGATTGTTCGATTTGAAAATCCCCGAAATTTTATTAGAGAGAGAAAAAGGGACCTTATAAATGTAATACCACGTGCCCTCCCGAAGGAATCTAGCATGTCGTATAAGGTCGGTGTATTATTATATTTGTTTGAAGATCTCCAAATTCAAATGTATTAGTGCCTTCCTAAAAGGAGTCATGCACAACACATGAGAGATCTTTTGGTTATTTAGATGCATTAAGGGTCTTTTGAAATCAAAATGCCTAAAACCCTCCAAAAGGAATCAAGCTTTAGGCATAAAAGACCTTAATTTATTTAATCTAAATTAATTATCAAATTTGATTGATTAAGATGAATCTTAATCAATCAAATTATCAAACCAATTTAGTTTAAATAAATTAGAATTTAATTTAAAAATTAATGAATTTTATTATAATATTCAGAATTTTGAATTATTTATTGAATATTTAATGACTTGAAATTGATTTAGAGATTAATTTTAATTTTTGGGTGAACACCACCTTTGTTGCTCACCGAGGCCGTGAAGTTTATTTCACCTTCCTTGGGGCTAAGTTAATAGCCTCGTAGGCCTGGGTTACCTAGTGGTACCCGGTATAATTAAGTAGCTTAAATTGGTTAAGAATTAAAAGTTAATGAATTTTATTTATAAATGTTTGATTGCTAGTTTTAGGAGTTAATTAAGCATTTCTGGAGTTTTAGAGCAAATTTTGAGTTTTTAGGAATTTTGGAATATTTTAATCATTTAATTAAGGGGTCAAAAATTGACTTTTTATTTAAGGTTAAATTATGGAAAGTTAGCATTTTACTAAAATATTAGACCTTAAGACGATCAATTAGAAGGTAAGTATGCTGAAATTAGATTTTTCTGGATTTAGTTATGAAGGTTTGAAGTTTTAAACTAGTTTTGACTTAAGGTTCACCATTTTGTTGACTTTTTAGATTTAATGATTTTATATATATATATATATATATTTGATTTAAAATGAATTTATTATAATTTTAAAAGATTTAAAGGTTTATTAAGGGTTAATTAAAGGTTTAATGAAATTAGTGAAATTTGAATCTGTATTTTGGTTTCAAAAGATTGAATGTTTAATTTAATGCTGATTAGAGTTAGATGAAATTTATTATGGATTTATATGAGTTTATTTAGTTTATTTGGGTTTATTAAAGCAAAAATAAGACCCTTGAGGAAGAGTCACCTAAATCTACTAGTTGTTATAAGATCAATTAATGTCCAATCAAAGTGAATTTGATCAAAAGGTATATGACACTAGTTTTATAAATTTTGAGTTTCATCCCAAAAGGGATGTGTGTAGTTTTTCCTAGATTGATCTAAATTGACTAAGACCAAGTTCTTAATTGTTGTCCTTAATGTCACTAGGTTATAGGCTGGAAATCAAGTCCACTAACCCTTTGAACACTAATTATAAACACACCAAAGCAAACATGAACAAGTGAAGTGCCCTAATGCTCTATGGAATGAATTTTATACTAAATTATTTTAATCATAGGTTACATGATAACCTATAAACTTAAACAATTTATTATATAAAGGAATAGATATGTGAAATTGGATTAAGTTTGGTTAGAGATACATGTAAATACATCATAATCAAAGTTAATCCAATTCCAAAGCATGATCATATATAGCTTGTTAGTCTTTTAAGTTAACATGCCTTTGAATGTAAATCATAATTAAACTATATATGACCATAGATCTAACCTTATTTTTAGTGTAAGAGAGACTTTGCACTGATTCCATAGAACCCTAAAATGCTATGACTATATTTTATTTGAATGATTTATGAATTTTCAATAATCTAAGTCAAAATTTGACTTAGATTTTTGTAAATTCATAAACCAACCGAAATTGCATCAAATAGGCTTAGGAAAATTACAGAATATCAACCTTAGGCCCTAAAACCCCTCTGCCAAAATTCAGCTCAAGATAAATTATATATTTTCACTTAAAAATAATATAATATTTTCCGTATAATTGGAATTATTAACAAAATATAGATCAAAATAATTTTTGTTTATTTTTAAAATATAGTACTTAAAAATATGAACAAATCGAGCTCAAGAACTCTAAATTTGGACAAGAAATGAATTTCCTATTAAATTTTGAAGTTCCAGGCATTTTCTTGAATTATTTTGAGTATTTTAAGTAGCAGTCAAACGGCGGCGCTGACCTGGACACGCGGCAGGAGTGGGTGTAGCCACGCGGATGACAGCGGTCAAGTGGGACCTGCCACTTATCCAGCGTGGCACGATCTCAGACCGCTAGATCTACCGCGGTGGGGATCCAACGGTCGGGACCAAGACCGCGGTTTGGTCTTGATCAAGAGAGATCGAACGGCTATAAGAGGCCCCATAGTTCTGATCAAAGGCCTGGATTTAGTCCACTAAAGACTTGAGCAAATCTCGGTCAAAGCAAAAATCCGAGTGATGTTTGATCACGGCCGTTGATCCACATGGGGCAGATCCAACGGCCAGCGACTCGTCTTCCTCTTTCTGCCAAACCGTAAACCCTAAACCTATTTTCATTTCATTTTTGTCAAATACCCAACCAAATGATCCCAAACTTTAGACAGAGAACTTACAGGTCCTAAGGAAGAATGGGGGGGTAATTTTAAGTCATTTGATGCAATGTTTAGGATGTTATTTAAGAACCTATGAAAATGCCTAGGGTTTAGGATTTCTCACCGAAAGATGGATTGATTTGGTTGATTTTATCATGGTTGAACTTGTAGACTGTCCACGAGTTGATCTTCTTCAGGCTTCAAGCTCGGAGGAAGCTTCTACACGAAACTGGAATGGCTTGAACGGAGTTAGCTCTCGGTCAGCCACGGATCTCACCGGCAGTAGCTGCAAATGTCAGGAAATCACTCAGAGGAAGAAGGAGGAGCTCTAGGGAATCAAAATGAATACTCAGAGCGTCTGGGGAGTGACTAGAATGCAGGATCGCTTGGAATGAGGGAACCCGCCCCTTTTTACCTATTCGAGCTGCTGGAGCCAAAAGCAAGGGCCTGGATCGATCAAAGGGATTGCTGGGATGGAGGACACCTGTCCCTGGCCGTTAGAGGAGCAGAGGGAGTGGCTGCCCAGGCGAAAATGACTCCAAATCCCTCTCACATGGAGGGGACCACTAGGTGGGTAAGCTCGGGTAGGGGGCATGCCAAAGGTTGGGAGAGGTTAGGCTGAGTCACAGGAATGTTCTGGAGGCGATTCCAAAGGCTGGAAGGGCCTGGTTCGAGCTAGCAACATCTTGGTGAGTCGGGTTGACCGGGTTGACTACATGAGTTCGTTTAAGCTTTTGGGCAAGCTAGGGAGCACGCCAACAGCTAGGGGAAGTTCAAGAGGGTCATTTTGAGTTCTAGGAAGCTTTTAGAAGGGATCCTATGAGCTAGAAACAACCTGGTTTAGTCTAAAGATTTGTGTTGACCATCAAAGCTTGTACGAGCTACTTGTTGACTGTTTGACCAGTCAACAAGGGTTAAGGCTGCTGAAGTGGAGTCCAAGCCATGCCTAGAGCAAATAAAGAATGTTTAGATGGGTTGGGTTTCAAGGGGATGAGTTGAATGGGGGATTTGACCACACAAATGGTTCTTTAAGCCTTTAGTTGACTAATTTGACCAGTCAACTCAGTCAATGGTTGATGAGGTGGCACCTAGGCAGTCTAAATGAGTTGGTTAAATGATTTATAGAATACTCAAATGGCTATGTATTTTGTATGAGTGTAAGAGGTTTTATAAGGTGGGGTTTGACCATGTTTGCTTGGGTTGACCAAGTCAACTTGACTTGGGTGGGTGTGGTGGCAACCAAAGGGACTTAAAGAATGCGATTGAGTTGATCTAAGGTTTAGGAAGAGTTCATTACATTGAATAGTTTGCAATGACCCATTCTAAGCCTTAAGGGGTTATTGGGTCAAATGGGTTAAATGGGTCAAACAGATTGACCCAAGGTGTGGGTCTGGGCTGGATAGGTTTGATTAGACATTTAGAGTTTGGTGAAGGTGATTTTGGGATTTAGATAGGCCATTTGGGTCAAATGGGCTTAATGGGCCCTTAATGGGCCATTAAGCCAAAACTAGTTGACTTGGTCAACCAGTTGGGTTCAGGGTCCGAAAATAGGTTTAATAGATTTAGAATATCACTCTGAGTCTATTGGATGCGGTCCCAAGGTCTAGGGAGGTCATTTGGATCAAAACACCTATTTTGACCCTTAAAGGGCCCCTTGGGTCAACCAGGTTGACCCAGAGTCTGGGAATGGGTCTAATAGGTTTGAAATGTCATTTGAAACTTGCTGGAGGTGGTGTCATTCAATTTGGAGTTCATTTGGTTTGAAATCCCCATTTGAGCTCCATAGGGGTATTTTGGTCATTTTGGGCTTATGACCAGTAGGGGCTAAAATGAGTCCAAAAAAATGCAGTTTTTTAATCTACATATCAGGATTAATGGTCTGTAAGTGATTAGAGGCTATGGAGAGGGCTCTAAGGTCATGATCTACTGAATGGCAAGTCCAGTGGCATAGACTATAAATATTTGAAGGTTTTACAATCTTTGGATTCTGATTTAGTTTTAAGGGTTAGAGACCTCAGAATGGAATCAAATTTGGAGGGTTGACTCTAGAGACATGTCCCATCAATATGAAACTGACAGCGCCTGAATCAGAGTCCATTTGACTGGGTTTTGAAGTGTTCAAAGATTCAGTGGAAAAGGTCTTTAGGACAGTGCCTTAGGACCTGAGATCTGGGTCTAGAATTTACTTGGAATTGGATTGATTTGAGTTTGAATTAATTTTAGGATCCCATTAGAGACCTCATACAAAATTGAGGTCAACAAATGGACCCCCAACATGTGTGATGAACTCGAAGAGTAAATCACATGTGTTGGCGTTGATCGAAGTAGATCAATAAGATTTAAAAGCTGGAGATTTGATTGAAAATTGATTTTCATCAATGAGTGCTAGACCTAAATGAGAGATCGATTCTAAGAGAGGTGAAATTTAAAATTTAAGTGGGAGATCGATTCCCAAATAAAGGTGGATATTGAAACGGGAGATCAATTCCCGAATAAGCAGGCATCAGGACTTGACTGATAGATCGATTATCGGAAAGGTTTGATTTTGAACCTTAACTGGAAGATCGATTTCCAGAAAAAGCCAAAATCAAAACGGAAGATCAATTCCTGAAAAGCAGGCATCAGGACCTGACCGATAGATCGATTATCGAAAAGGTTTGATTTTGAACCTTAACTGAAAGATCGATTTCTAGAAAAAGCCAAAATCAAAACGGGAGATCAGTTCCAAAAAAAAAAAAGGCATCAGGACCTAACTGATAGATCGATTATCGAAAAGGTTTGATTTTGAACCTTAACTAGAAGATTGATTTCCAGAAAAAGCTAAAATTGAAACGGGAGATCGACTCCCGAAAAGCAGGTATCAGGACCTAACTGATAGATCGATTATCGAAAATGTTTGATTTTGAACCTTAACTGGAAGATCGATTTCTAGAAAAAGTCAAAATCAGAACGGGAGATTGATTCCCGAAAAGCAGGCATCAGGACCTAATCGATAAATCGATTATCGGAAAGGTTTGATTTCGAACCTTAACTGGAAGATCGATTTCCAGAAAAAGTCAAAATCAGAACGGGAGATCGATTCCCAAAAAGCAGGCATCAAGACCTAACAGATAGATCGATTATTGGAAAGGTTTGATTTTAAACCTTAACTGGAAGATCGATTTCCAGAAAAATCTAAAATCAAAACGGGAGATCGACTCCTAAAAAGCAGGCATCAGGACCTAACCAATCGATTGATTATCGGAAAGGTTTGATTTTGAACCTTAACTGGAAGATCAATTTCCAGAAAAGGTCAAAATCGGAACGGGAGATCGATTCCCGAAAAGATGGCATCAGGACCTAACCAATAGATCGATTATCGAAAAGGTTTTATTTTGAACCTTAACTAGAAGATCGATTTCCAGAAAAAGTCAAAATTAGAAAAAAGATGATATCAACACCGAAAATTTCAAATTTCAAAATTTTATTTCCTCGTGATGTTTACTGAATACATCAATTGTCATAATATTTCTTAAGATATCGTCCATTGATAGACAACATAGGATGATTGCCTTTACAATCTATAAGCTGATAAGATCCTCCTTGGTAGACCTTCTCCACTACAAAAGGGCCTTCCCACGTTGGTTTGAATTTTCCTCCTATCTTCCGATGAGATAGGATAGGTATTCGAAGAACTAAAACCAAGTCTCCTATTTGAAAAGTTCTAGGACGAACTAATTTATTGTGATCTTGTATCATCTTAGCTTTATATAACTCGAGGTTCTGTTGAGCCTGCAAACGCTTCTCTTCTAAACCTTCGAGTTCTTCCAATCTGAGTTTTGCATTTTGTTCTGTGGTGATGTCATAGTTTGTTGCAATTCTGAGTGAGGGTAGTTGAACTTCTAAAGGAATAACTGCTTCTGCACCAAAGACTAAAGCGAATGGCGTAGATTGAGTTAGAGTTCTATATGTGGTTCGTGTAGAGAGAGTTGCTATTTGCATGTTTTATATTCTTACAACTTATATTATTTTGATGATTTCAAATATTATTATTTTTATATATCTCCTAACACTTTTTGGAAGTTTTATTTTTGCTCTAGTGTGTACTAACATTTCAGGAAAATCAACTCCAAGCGATGAAGACTTCAAACTATTCATTTGTAAATCATAAGTTTTTAAATGAAAGGGAGTGATTGTAATTGAGTGAAAAATTACAACACACACTCTTAGGGGATAATTTTTGTGAACTGATCGTACGGGATGAACCTGGTTCGTACGGGACGATCATGTCAATCAACCCCTAAGGAGAGCAATGGATTGAACGTGCGAGGAGAAAATTTTCTAAGTTCTAATCATCCAGGATGAATTTAATATTCATCCCGGGACGAACTTCTCGGGATTCTCTCTTGCACTGTTCGTTCAGACGAAATGAACCTTCATACAAGGATGAAACTCTCTGTATGAGATTGTACAGGATGAAATGAACCTTCGTACATGGATGAAACTCTCTGTATGTGATCATACAGGACAAAATTAATTTTCATCCCTGGACGAAACTCTCTGTTTAAAATCGTCCCAGGACGAAACCTGTTCGTGTTAGGACGAACTGAACTGACTTACGTTAGTTGGTTATGTCCTATAGAATTTTTGGGAATCAACCTATGTAATAACCGTTTCGTACCGGCAAACATAGTTCATACGGGACGATGAGCGTGTACGAACATAATTCATACCAATATACATTAGGTTCATTTCCGACACTTTAAGAAAAATTGTCCATGACGATCCACGATCGTACGGGATGATCCACTGCGTACAGAATTGAAAACTTGCAGCTTTTGAGCTGTTTTTCTTGTCTTTTGTATATATAGTTCAAATTAGACTGCTACCCAATCTTTTTGCCATTTGATCTTCATGCCTATTGAAAGAAAAGTCAAGGAGAGAGTGTGAGAGAGCATTCAAAGGAGGATTCCTACCACTGGAGCGTGAAGGTTTCACTTGGTGTTCAAAGATAAGAATCTCTACTTGTGATTTGGGATTGGTTCACTCTTTTCTTTCTTCCTTCTAGATTTCCTGTGAGAAGATTTATCAAGGAGATCCGGTTCTCTGTCGACACTAGGAGAGTGTGAAAGGACAAAGGGTTCTCTGCAACACAAGGAGAGTGTAAAAAGACGAAGGGTTCTCTGCCTACTCTAGGAGAGTGTGAAAGGACGAAGGGTTCTATGCCCACACTAGGAGAGTGTTAAAGGACGAAGGGTTCTCTGCCCACACTAGGAGAGTGTGAAAGGACAAAGAGTTCTCTGCCCTCACTAGTGAAAGTGTAAAAGGACGAAGGACGACGATTCTCTGCCAACACTAGTGAAAGTGTTAAAAGGACGAATGTTCTCTGCACAACGGCGGGGGGAGTACGCGGCGAGCTATCACAAGGATCTAAAGTGTCGTAGGCGGCGGGATGGGCATGCGCCGAGGTGAAGATAATTTAGTGAATTACTAGAGTAGATTGTATATATGGCTCTCTTCACGCCTTGCTTGCGTGGGTAGCAGAAAGAAGAGATGCACTATTAGTAATAGTGCAATACTCAGAAGGCTGCCTCTAGGAGTGGATGTAGGGTCTGGTCTTTAGACCGAAACCACTATAGAATCCGTGTGTTCTTTTATTTTTACATTTATTTATTTTGCCTCATTTAATTTAGTGTTTTAAAATTGTGGGTTGAAAAAACTTTTTTATAAAAATTCATTAAATTTCAATTTTCGGTTAAACTTATCAGGAGGGAAAATTTTTAAAATAACCAATTCACCCTCCCCGCCCCGCCCTCTAGTAGCTTTGGGACATCTAAGCTTTGTAGGTCTAATACAACTTTATTTTACTAGACTCAACAAGTGGTATGCAG
>NW_021318618.1:9578761-9730478 GCF_001605985.2 Dendrobium catenatum | reverse complement strand
GGTATCCAAAGTTTAGCTCTTCATTTGAAATTATTGGATATTCAGACTCTGTTTTTATAGGCTGTAGAGTGGATAGGAAAAGCACTTCTAGAACATGTCAATTCATTAAAAATTCTTTAGTTTCATGGTCTAGTAGAAAACAAAATTCAGTGACCCTATCTACTGCATAAGCAGAATACATTGCACTAGGAAGTTGTGTGGCACAAGTACTTTGATTAAAATAACAGTCGATTGATTTAGGATTAACTATAGGCACTATACCAATTTATTATGCTAATACTAGTGCTATTTGCATTTCAAAAAAATCCTATTCAACATTTAAGAACCAAACACATTGACATAAGACATCTTTCATAAGGGATCATGTATCCAAGGGAGAAATTGAACTTAACCATGTTTCAACAGAAAATCAACTTGCAGACATTTTTACAAAACCTTTAGCCTTTGATACTTTTAGTACATTAAGAACTAGGCTTGGAGTGATTGATTTAAATGCATATATAAAAATGTTTTTCTGCAAAATTGATATTTTGTTTTTGTTTGTGTGTTAATTATATTTTTGATTTATTATTTTGTTTGTTTTTTAATGTGTATTTAAGTGTGTTTCGTTATGTTTATTCATTTTTGTTTTGAGTGTGAAAATGAAAAATTTGTGGTCATCATCGTCCGGGACGAAATTTTTTTGTATGGGATGATGTGTGTAAAATAATTAACTGCGTGATTTTAAACCGTCTTAAGAGCACTTTTTTAATGTAGTTCGTCTGTACGATCATCATGATCGTCCGGGATTAAATATTAATATCTTGAACTACAAATTATAATAGCTTTACCTGATATCAATATATATTTCAATGTATTGTTATTAAATGTTTTAGAAATGTGTGTTAAATTTTATGACATTCATTTTTTTTAATCTTAATAGTGCTTTATTTAACATGTAAACTTAAATTAATTTCATTAAAAAATATAATTTTTCTATATTTAAGACATGCTTATAACTTGATATTATTAGAATTTTCAATTTCATGTCTCTTATTTAGACTACATAAATCTTTAATATTATTATTGCAATTTAGATGTTTTCTTATTTTATATTTCTCTTTTCAATTAGTATTTATGCACTTAAAAAATTTTGAAATTCTAGATTATTAATTTTGGAAAGAAATCAAATACTCTTGAAAATTGTACAAATGTATAAAAATCAAAAGGATTGTGCAAAAAATTTGCAACGACAAAAAGAGGCACAAAATAAGCCCAAAGTAAAAAGATGCACAAAAGTATGCCCTAAAATTTAAAAAGATGCGCAAAGCGCCACATGTTGTATTACTTCTTTCCAGACTCTTTTAATCTCTTAATTCAAATTGATCTAATATTCATTTATAATTTATATTGAAATTTGAAATATAAAATTTTTTATTCATCCTTAGTACAATGATTCTCTTTATCTTCATGTCTAAATTGACACATACCCTTGAAAAATTCTTTTTATTTTCTTAGTTATATCACTTCTTAAATTATATGAAATTTTATGTTTTTCTAATATTTTTAATTTTATTTGCATACCTTATCTCAATCACTTTCAAGATTAAAATATCAAATGAATTTCATACTTCTGCTTAAATTTCTAGCATTCCTTTCTTCTTCACTTTTTGATGTTGTCAAAAAGAGGGAAAATTTATTTTAATTGTTTGATTTTCGTATGTATGTTTTAATTGTTTGATTTTTGTATGTATATTTTAGTAGTTTTCATACGTATGTTTCCGTAGTATTCTTTTGTTTTATTTTTTAGGGTTGTATAAAAAATTTTTGAAAAACAAAATTTTTTTTAAGTAATTCAAATGCCTCAATATTTTCATGAGTTCATTAATTCAGGGGGAGTTTAGGAGATACTTAGAATTTGAAACCCTACAAATAATAATTGTTTTGCCATCATAAAAAAGGGAGAGATTGTAGAGAGAGTTTCTATTTGCATGTTTTATATTCTTGCAACTTATATTATTTTGATGATTTCAATTTTTTTTTATATATCTCCTAACACTTTTTGGAAGTTTTATTTTTGCTCTAGTGTGTACTAACATTACAGAAAAATCAACTCCAAGCGATGAAGACTTCAAACAATTCATTTGTAAATCATAAGTTTTTAAATGAAAGGGAGTGATTGAAATTGAGTGAAAATTCACAACACACACTCTTAGGGGATAATTTTTGTGAACTGATCGTACGGGACGAACTTGGTTCGTACGGGACGATCATGTCAATCAACCCCTTAGGAGAGCAATGGATTGAACGTGCGAGGAGAAAATTTTCTAATTCCTAATTGTCCAGGATGAATTTAATATTCGTCGCGGGACAAACTTCTCGGGATTCTCTCTTGCACTGTTCGTCCAGACGAAATGAACTTTCGTACCAGGACAAAACTCTCTGTATGAGATCGTACAAGACAAAATTAATTTTCATCCCTAGACGAAACTCTCTGTATGCGATCGTACAGGACGAAATTAATTTTCGTCCCTAGACGAAACTCTCTATTTAAAATCGTCCCAGGATGAAACATGTTCGTCCCAGAACGAACTGAACCGACTTATGTCTGTTGGTTACGTCCTGTAGAATTTTTGGGAATCGACCTATATAATAACCGTTTCGTACCGGACGAACATAGTTCGTACGGGACGATGAGCGTGTACGAACATAATTCGTACCAACATACATTAGGTTCATTTCCGACACTTTAAGTAAAATCGTCCAGGACGATCCACGATCGTACGGGACGATCCACTGCGTACAAAATTGAAAACTTACAGTTTTTTAGCATTTTTTCTTGTCTTTTGTATATATAGTTCAAATTAGTCTGCCACCCAATCTTTTTGCCATTTGATCTTCATGCCTATTGAAAGAAAAGTCAAGGAGAGAGTGTGATAGAGCATTCAAAGGAGGATTCCTACCACTGGAGCGTGAAGGTTTCACTTGGTGTTCAAAGGTAAGAATCCCTACTTGTGATTTGGGATTTGTTCACTCTTTTCTTTCTTCCTTCTAGATTTCCTGTGAGAAGATCTGTCAAGGAGATCCGATTCTCTGCCGACACTAGGAGAGTGTGAAAGGACGAAGGGTTCTCTGCCCACACTAGGAGAGTGTGAAAGGACGAAGGGTTCTCTGCCCACACTAGGAGAGTGTGAAAGGACTAAGGGTTCTTTGCCCACACTAGGAGAGTGTTAAATGATGAAGGGTTATCTGCCCACACTAGGAGAGTGTGAAAGGACGAAGGGTTCTCTGCCCTCACTAGTGAAAGTGTAAAAGGACGACGATTCTCTGCCAACACTAGTGAAAGTGTAAAAGGACGAAGGTTCTCAACCGCACCGGGTAGTGGTGAAAAGAGTGATTGTAAAGGCTTCTCCGCCTTGCTGTGGGTGCAAAAGGAGAGACACTATTGGTATTAGTGCAATACTCAGAGAGTGCCTCTGGGGAGTGGATGTAGGTCTGGTTTAGACCAAACCACTATAAATCGTGTGTTCTTTTATTTTACTATTTTTTTTATTTTCCGCATTTAATTTAGTGTTTTAAAATTGTTGTTGAAAAACTTTTTATAAAAATTCATTAAATTTCAATTTTAATTAAACTTATCAAAATAGGGAAAATTTTTAAATACCAATTCACCCCCCCCCTCTTGGTAGCTTTGGGACATTAATTTAGGTCTAATAACCTATTTACTAGACTCAATAGTTCGGTATGCCCACAAAGCTTCAACCAACTTCTCATGCCATTGACGCTTATTATCGTCTAAGGTCTTCTTCAAAATATGAATCAAGGTTTTATTGATGGCCTCTGCCAGTCCATTTTCCCAAGGATAATAGATGGTAGAGTATCTCCAATCAATATTATGTCGTCTAATGAAATTGTTAATTTTAGTACTCCTGAAGAAGGACCGTTATTCGAGATAACCCGATGAGGGACACCGAATTGGTACACGACATTCTCTTTGAAAAATTTTAGAACTTGTTGAGCCTTGACTTCTCTCATTGGAACAGCCTCTGCCCATTTGGAGAAATAATTTGTAGCTGCTAGAATAAATCTATGACCTCTGGAGGATGGAGGATCTATCAGACCAATAATATCGGTTCCCCAGCTTTCGAAAGGCCATAAAACGATAGTTGGGTGTAGGACATTTGGTGGTTGATGAAGAACGACACCGTGCACCTGGCATTGATGACAGTGACGTGCAATTTTCATGTAGCCATCTATCATGGATGGCCAATAGTATCCCATCTGTTTGATTTTCATTTTCAACTTCGGACCGGATTGATGTGTGCCACATAAACCAGCATGTACTTCTTCTACGATCTTGTGTGCTTCTTATTTATTCATACATTGTAACCACATTTGATCGAACGATCTTCTGTTTAGGGTATTATTAATCAAACTGTAGGATAGTGATATTCTTTTGATCTGATCTGCTGCTGATTTCTCCTGAGGGAGCTTGTTTTCTTGCAAGTATTCGATGAACGGTTTTCTCCAATCTAAACCTTCATCATTTACTGTCAAAACAATTTTCACCTCAGTTGAACATTCTCTGCTTATGTGTTCAAGGTCTATAGGAGAAAGGACTTGTCAACCTTGCACTTCTATCGGGATTGAATCTTCTTCGGGGCATGCCAGTGCTTTAGCCAGTTTGGCAAGAGCATCGGCTGTGGAATTCTTTCCTTGAGGAATTTGATACAATGTTTCATTCGGAATCTGTTCTAAAAGATGCATCGCATACTGATGGTAAGGGACCAAGGTGTCTTTTAATACTTTAAAGATTCCCGCAATCTGATTGATAACAAGCTGTGAATCTCCGAAGATCTTGATTTCTTCGATCACATTCAAGATAGTCAATTCTAAGCCAGTTATTAGTGCTTTGTATTCAGCTTCGTTATTGCTACGTGGTTCTGACAGGTGATAGGAGTAATACATGATACTTCTATTAGGTGTAATGAATACAATACAAATTCCTGCATGACCGGGCAAAATTTCATCTGATTCTCCTTGTTGAATAGAAGCAGCACCGTCAAAATAGAATTCCCAGGTGAACTTTTCATTTGTCTTGAGTTCTATGAATTGTTCATCAGGTAGTTCATCATTTATCGGGCAATCATCCTCAATAGGATGAGCTGCTAAGAAATCTATTACTACTTGTCCTTTGACTACTCGTAAAGGAGTAAACGTGATGTCGAATTGTGATAATATCATTGACCAGTGGGCTAGTCTTCCTGATAATGTTGGTAGAGTCATCAGATACTACAAGGGATTTATTTTGGATATGAGATTTACTTTGTGAGAAAACATATAGTGCCTTAACTTCTGAGAGGCGAAGATTAAAGACAAACAATGTTTCTCGATCGGAGGATAATTTACCTCCGTGGGAAGTAAACATCTACTCAGATAATATAATGCATTCTCTTTTCCTTCTTCATTAGATTGGGCTAATAAGGCGCTAAGAGATTCTCTTAGAGCCGTTGTATATAAAATTAGTGGTTTCCCCGGTATAGGAGCTATAAGCACTGGAGGATTCATGAAATACTGTTTTATACTATCAATTTCTTTCTGGCAGTTTTGATCCCATCTGAACGAAGCATCTTTATTGCATAATACAACGAATGGCTGGCATCTATCTGAAAGATTTGATATAAACCTCCTAAGGTATGCTAATCAGTCTTGAAAGGATCTCAATTGAGTGAGTGTTTTAGGAGGTGGCATTTCCAATATTGCTTTGATCTTAGTGGGATCAATTTCAATTCCACGGTGTCGAACCCAAAACCCAAGAATTTCCTTGAAGTGATACTGAAGGCACACTTCAGGGGATTCATCTTCAGATCATACTATCGTATTCTCTAAAATATAATTCTCAATTCGTATAAATGATCATTTCTTTCAACACTCTTAACGACTAGATCATCGACATAACATTCCACTTGATTATGGATAAGTTCATAAAAAATCCTTGTCATTGCCCTTTGATAAGTTGCTCCCGCATTCTTTAAACCAAAAGGCATAACTTTGTAACAGTAAACTCCTATTGGTGTCCTGAATGCGGTATACTTATCATCTTTGGGGTCCATTCTGATTTGGTTATATCCGGATGAGCCGTCCATAAAGGAGAATATCTCATGAGAAGAAGCGATATCTACCATGAGTTCTGGTATAGGAAGCGGAAACTCATCTTTAGGACATGCTTTGTTTAGATCTCTAAAATCAATACAAACATGTATCTGACCATTCTTCTTTTTATCTGGAACGATGCTAGCTAACCAGGTTGGATATTTCTCCTCCCTAATAAAGCCAGCATCGATTAATTTCTTAACTTCGATGACGACCTACTGCTCAATGTCGAGTCGCATTCGTTAAGGTGCTTGCTTTACTGGGAATACTTCTGGTTGAATTGCTAATTTATGAACCGCTACGTCTGGGGATAGTCCAGGCATCTCTTCATAGCTCCAAGTAAAATAATCTTTGAATTCAGATAAAAGTTGAATCATATCGTTTTCCTCGTCCTCATTCAACAGAGAACTGATGAAAATCGGGCGAGGGTCTTCTTCAGCGCCCAAATTTATTTCTTTGAGATCGTCGATCGTAGATCTGATTTCTTCCTCAAGTTCTGAAGGCGCATCTCGAATTTTAAAGTCATCGAGATCATCTGAAGTTTCTAAGAAGAGTTCGTTAAAAGATTTAACGTTCCCTAAAAAGAGACTATCAGATTCAAAATTAATAGAAATTACTAAACAATATTCATCATCATCGAATGAACATAGAGTAGCAAAGCCAATACCATGTTTTGAATGTTGTTTTTGGTATTTTCTATTCCACAGATGTTCAAATTGTTGGGCTTTGCCTCTAGTCCATTTCAACAGCGTTAAACCTTGTTTAGCAAATCTGTTTGCAGAATTCGAATACCAATCAAAAGGAAGGTCTATTATTTCATCCATAAAAGGATCATCGAGGGTTACATCAGTCTCTGAGGGTTTGCTTGTAGAAGGTATGAAATTGTTGGATTTGGTTTCAGGGTTTAGAGGGAGAGAATCTTTCACTTCCAACCTCTTTACATCACTCTGGGACAAAGGAGTTAGGGTAATATTTTCCACATACTTTTTTAATCTCTCCATGGTAGATAAATCCAAATTATCTTCCCTAGTGACTTGGACCCTGTCCTCATCACTATCAGATTCTATAGAAATCTCAAATTTTGGCTGATTTAGAAATTTCCTATATTCTACAACCTGTGGGTCTTTCTCAAGCATATATGATTCGTCCTCCGAACTGGATTCAAAATCAATATGTATTGCAGGTTCCCTTATTTGTATGCCTTGAGTTACATTCTCACGCATTTCTCTATTTTGCCATCCTTGACCTCTCCCTCTAGACCATTGTGTCATTCTACCACCTCTTTGTGAGGGAGGAGCAGGTGACCAACGGACATCATGTTTGAGGTCGGGATGCTGTTCTTTTTCTTTTTCCTTTTCCTTTTCTTTCCCTTTTTCTTTCTCATTTTCTCTTCTTTCTTTTACTTCTTGTATTTCTACTTCAGCCAATTTGAGATTTTTAGAGAACGCTGTTTGCTTCTTAGGCAGATAGTATGAAGCATCTTCATATATTCCGACTTCATGAATTAAAAATTGTTGCAAATCACCTTTGATACATTGTTCTACTCCATCGTGGGAGAATTTGATACACTGATGTAAGGAGGAAGGCACCATTCTATATTCATGAAGATAGGGTCTACCTAGGAGAGCGTTAAAAGAAGTTTCAGAATCTATTATATGGAATTGGCTTCAGTTTAAAGGTTTCTAAATCTAAAAGCAGGGTTATTGAGCCTAAGGCTCTCTCTCCTTTCTCATTGAATCCTCGTAGCATCATCTTGTCGGAATTGAGTTTACGAGTATCAACCCTTAGATATGCGAGAGTTTTGAGAGCCATGATGTTGACCTATGAACCCGGATCGACAAGCACACGGGACACCTTGAAATTGTTAATGGTGACGGACATGTATAGTGGACGATTATGATCTGCTGTTCCTAATAACAAATCTTCATCTGAAAATGTGACACCAGGAACTTCTTTGAAATATAACTCTTCTTCGTCAGACTGTGTTGAAGCTAATTGAGCCATACATGTCTCTGGATTGTGTAAAGCATTAACTGAAGCTTCTCTCTTTTCTTTGGAAAGAACCAGAGTGTCATATATGCTCAATTTTGCTGGCAGTTTTCTAAGATGCGCTAAAACATTGTAGTCAACTTTTGGAATCTCAGTGCTTTCTGGTTCTGGCCTTGGACCTTGCTGTGGTTAATTAGAAGTACCATTGTTATCTACAACTTGCTTCTCCTTCCCAGTAGATGCAACTCGTGGAGGTAAACCTTTACCACTACGAAGGTTAACTTGCACTACTTCTTCGGATGAAGCATTCTTAGTGGTCTTTATCTGTTAATCTCTATCTGAACTTCCTCTGGCGGTGTATCGGAGTCAGACAGTTCTAATTCTATACTAATAGGATCACCCTTAACATCAAGAATAGGGGAGTTACAATCGTAATAGAATTGAAACTATTCATCTGTTTCATTAGTAATTACGTTCTGAGAATTATTTTCATTATCATTTAAGTTATGATCGGAGTATTCATCAGCATAAACAAACATGATATACACGTAATCCTTTTTCATTGCTTTCTTATCCCCATGAGGGACAAAATAAAAGTCATACAGGGTTAAGGGTTTGAGCGACACATGCTCACAATTTGCATAAATAACCAACTTATCAGAACTTAACTTTGTCTCCTTCTTCTGCTCCTTTTCTGGGACTACAGGAGTTTGATCAGCTTGTGCTCCTTTAGGCTCTATGGTTGGAGCCTTATTCTTCTTATGCTCACAAGCTACTGAATCAACCCGGATAGGATTCTGAACTCTCAGAGGTTCCAAACATACACTTGGCAGAACACTGACTAGGGTCTACCAAGTATTCTTTGGGTATTACGACTGTACCGTCCTTATAATTTCTGTCCAGCCATTCTTTGAAGGTTATGCAATCTTCTATCTCATGCCCTGACGTCCGATGATAAGGACAGAAGTTTGGTTGCCCTTCTTTAGTAGCCTCTTATGGTCTTTTGGATTCAGGCAATTTGAACCCCGACTTTTTCACCAGACTTTTGAACATCTTCTTGATTGCTTCTCGTTTAAAAGGATAGACCTTATTCATAAAGAATTCAAACTTCTCTTTCTGTTGCTCTTGAGTCAGATATGGCCGAGGTCTGGTTTGCTGATCGCCCTGAGGTCTGTTATACTGTTGATATTGGGGAGGTCGATTAGGATTTTCTTCCTGAATCTGCATCGACTGCTTCCCTTTATCTACTGCAGACATTGTCCCTGACTTCTTAGGCAGATAGTATGAAGCATCTTTATATATTCCGACTTCATGAATTAAAAATGGTTGCAAATCACCTTTGATACATTGTTCTACTCCATCGTGGGAGAATTTGATACACTGATGTAAGGAGGAAGGCACCATTCTATATTCATGAAGATAGGGTCTACCTAGGAGAGCGTTAAAAGAAGTTTCGGAATCTATTATATGGAAATTGGCTTCAGTTTAAAGGTTTCTAAATCTAAAAGCAGGGTTATTGAGCCTAAGGCTCTCTCTCCTTTCTCATTGAATCCTCGTAGCATCATCTTGTCGGAATTGAGTTTATGAGTATCAACCCTAAGATATGCGAGAGTTTTGAGAGCCATGATGTTGACCTATGAACCCGGATCGACAAGCACACGGGACACCTTGAAATTGTTAATGGTGAAGGACATGTATAGTGGACGATTATGATCTGCTGTTCCTAATAACAAATCTTCATCTGAAAATGTGACACCAGGAACTTCTTTGAAATATAACGCTTCTTCGTCAGACTGTGTTGAAGCTAATTGAGCCATACATGTCTCTGGATCGTGTAAAGCTTTAACTAAAGCTTCTCTCTTTTCTTTGGAAAGAACCAGAGTGTCATATATGCTCAATTTTGCTGGCAGTTTTCTAAGATGCGCTAAAACATTGTAGTCAACTTTTGAAATCTCAGTGCTTTTTGGTTCTGGCCTTGGACCTTGCTGTGGTTAATTAGAAGTACCATTGTTATCTGCAACTTGCTTCTCCTTCCAAGTAGATGCAACTCGTGGAGGTAAAACTTTACCACTACGAAGGTTAACTTGCACTACTTCTTCGGATGAAGCATTTTCAGTGGTCTTTATCTGTTAATCTCTATCTGAACTTCCTCTGGCGGTGTATCGGATTCAGACAGTTCTAAATCTATACTAATAGGATCACCCTTAACATCAAGAATAGGGGAGTTATAATCGTAATCGAATTGAAACTATTCATCTGTTTCATTAGTAATTACGTTCTGAGAATTATTTTCATTATAATTTAAGTTATGATCGGAGTATTCATCAGCATAAACAAACATGATATACACGTAATCCTTTTTCATTGCTTTCTTATCCCCATGAGGGACAAAATAAAAGTCATACAGGGTTAAGGGTTTGAGCGACACATGCTCACAATTTGCATAAATAACCAACTTATCAGAACTTAACTTTGTCTCCTTCTTCTGCTCCTTTTCCGGGACTACAGGAGCTTGATCAGCTTGTGCTCCTTTAGGCTCTATGGTTGGAGCCTTATTCTTCTTATGCTCACAAGCTACTGAATCAACCCGGATAGGATTCTGAACTCTCAGAGGTTCCAAATATACACTTGGCAGAACACTAACTAGGGTCTACCAAGTATTCTTTGGGTATTACGACTGTACCGTCCTTATAATTTCTGTCCAGCCATTCTTTGAAGGTTATGCAATCTTCTATCTCATGCCCTGATGCCCGATGATAAGGACAGAAGTTTGGTTGCCCTGCTTTAGTAGCCTCTTATGGTCTTTTGGATTCAAGCAATTTGAACCCCGACTTTTTCACCAGACTTTTGAACATCTTCTTGATTGCTTCTCGTTTAAAAGGATAGACCTTATTCATAAAGAATTCAAACTTCTCTTTCTGTTGATCTTGAGTCAGATATGGCCGAGGTCTGGTTTGCTGATCGCCCTGAGGTCTGTTATACTGTTGATATTGGGGAGGTCGATTAGGATTTTCTGCCTGAATCTGCATCGGCTGCTTCCCTTTATCTACTGCAGACATTGTCCCCGACTTCTTTTCTAGCACCTTCTAAGGTTTCAACTTCTTCATTTCTAAATAAGTTGAATCTTTGGCGAACAAAAGTTGAGAAGCTTTGTTAAAAAGTTTCTCAAAGGTTTTAATTGTAAAACCTTCTAGTAGGAAGGCGATTGGACCATGAATATTGTTTAGGAGAATTTCTATAGCATGTTGTTCTTTTGAGGCTCACATCTCATGCTAAGATTTCTCCATCTCAGGATGTAATCCACCAGACTTTCTCCTGGCTTATGGGTTTCCACTACTAAGTCACCAACAGTAATGTGATGCTTCACACCGGCAAATCTTTTGATGAACAATTCTTCCAAGTCATTGAAGGTATGGACCGACCCATTGGGCAGTTCAGCATACCAATCAAATGCAATCCCTGATAGACTACTAACAAATTGTCTGAACAATAGGGAATTGCTACCACCTGCATTACAACATTTGGCTCTGAAATGAGCTAGATGTTGCTTGGGATTCCTAGTTCCATCAAAATTCTTAAAGGAAGGAGGGGCGAATCCTTTTGGATAGGGGACCAAGTCATAGTCTTCCGGGTAAGGCCTACCCTTTGAAATGGATGAGGTGTTATGAGCCTTAGCCAATGCTTCCTTTACTTGCTGTTCGACCATATTCTTGATGTCTACTGACTGTACCGATGGTAGTTCTATATTCACATGTTTCTGTATTGGTTTCTCAGGTTCTTCTATCTTGACTGCTTTATTCTTGATATTTAATTGCACTGACTCATCGGGAGTAGATTTAACTTGTGCCTGTGGAGTAGGAGGATTATTGGCCTGCATGATATAAATCATTATCATCATTTCTTCCAGCTTCTTTTCCATTCTGAGTATTTGCTCATGTTTTTGACTCAGCTGTTCCAATAGACGATGAGTTGAATCTGCCGTATCATCTTCATCGTCCTCGGCCTTAGCTGGTCCTGCTTCTTCTTTACCTTTCTCCTTCTCTCTTTACAGAGAAGAATGAGTATCGACCATGTTGATACTACCAACCATTTCCTGATCCATGTTTTCGTCTTCTTCTACTTCTTTTTCATTGATTTGGCGGATACTCTCTTTCAGATGATCCACCATTTCTTCTATGGATCTGCCTCCCACATCCTGTGGGTCAATTGGAGTATATTCTTTAGAAGAGGATAGTTTTATAACAAACTTCCCTTTCCCTGAGCTTTCTTTTGCTATACCTTTCTTCAGGTTCATCAGCACTGTAGGAGTTGGGGTCATTCTGGGCCGCCAAACCCTTTCTCGGTTAGATAATGAGGACGACTAATTTGGGAACTTCAGTCTCCTCCTATCAAAACTGGAAGATGATTCGCTAACCTGATGACGATGTGAATCAGTTCTTGATGGATGTCAAATAGGTGGGTTATCATAGATCCTGAGCGGACGGTTCCCAGAATGACGTGGAGAAGGAGGAGATATGGGATTATACCCTCATCGGGCTAATGCTCCATATCCCAGGGATTTGATGGGAGTCTGGTGACTATCTTGATAATCATAATTTTGGTACTGATCTCGAGAAGGGAAGCTCCTCAGTTCTCTACGACGATCTGATACACCTGCTGGTCGGCTGGGCCCCGCTTCCTTAAACTATTCTCTTCTCTTAGTAGGAGGGGATTCTCCTCTCCCTCCCCTTGGTTGAGGATGTACCTCAGTATAGATAACATCCTTTGCACTTTTCAGGAATTCTATATTCGACTGTCCATAATCAATGGCGCAGTCCTGGATCAATCCGTTCAGCAGAGTTTTGAATTTTCTCTTCTTTTCATAAAGAGAAGTGACAACTGGATCATTCCGGAATGGAGTAGGCGGAGAATGCGCTATGCGCACTACGCTCTCTTCTCCAGCAGCAGCAGACAGTGGATGAAACCTACTACCAGCCAACTGAGGAGAATTGAAAAACACCTCAGTGAATTCAGGAGTTATATTCTTCGATGCCTCAGTCACGGCAACAACAACAGGATTATTCTTCGATGTCTTAGCTCTCTCTGCCCTTCGCCTCGCACGGTGGATCATGTTGCGGCGCTGAGATTTGGTAATCTCTGGGATTGCAGATGATGATCCCACTTCAAAGTTTCCAAAGGCAGGGGAATCAGCCACAACAGTAGACTTTCCTTTAGCCATGGTAACTAGCTGAGGATAAGTCAGGCGGGTGAAAACTGAGGGTTTGGGAGTTGCAGGGGCAGCTACAGACCTACCCTCAACGTTGATCTGAACGGGAACTGATTGAATTGACTCAACTATGGGAGTCACCATCTCAGTGCTTGGTGCTCCTAAAGTAACTTGCAGATTATCGAATCCAGATCCAAATTGAATCTGATTGCCCTCGGCAGATTGGGCAGCAGTGAGGTTGAAGTTGAAGATGAGTTTTCCAGACAATTTCTGTAGTTCAAATGTAATTCCAATCAAAAATTGATCCTTGTGAATATTTGCAGACAATCTAACTGTTAATAGTTGCACTGATTTGAATGTAGTTGGAGTTTACGATAAGGATTAAAAAGATTAAAGATTTGATAGGAAATGGTCCAATTAACGACCCACACCAGAGGGATACAATCACACGGTGAAAAGTTGGAGTGAATATTTGATTAATGATTTAAAAGGATCGTGATATTTAGATTCAGAAAAAGAATTAATTAAAGACCCTTGTCCTTACAAACACTTGAATATATAAGAACAAACATGAGTTGAAGGAACTAGAGATGGGGGCAGAATAAAATTTATAATATAAAGCCTGATTTCAACACATTAACTCAAAAACCGGATACGAATAAAAAAATAGAAGACCATAAGGCATGCAAATGACACTCAAATGACATGCAAATGTCAGACGACAAATGGGCGGCATAACCCCTACCAGACCTAGGACCAAGTCGGTATTCCGTTTGGACATCCGCCAGGCTTTTAGGACGAAGCCAGGTAACCATGGTTGATGTCCACTCGCGTGGCCATAAACATGCTAACAGTGGATTAAAAGTATGAAATACAAATGACATACTAGCTGGGTTGACTCGATTTAGGGGATTCTACACATGTACAGTTTAAGTAGAAGACAATCAAATCAATACAAATCATAAATCAAAGAAAGAAAATAAAAACTCCGAAATAAACATAGAACAAGGAATGAAATGTAATGAAAATAAGGAAACCATAAATGATTTTGAATAAAGTTGGAAAAAGTATTCTAAGTGACTAATCACACAAATGACATACAAATGTCAGACGACAAACGGGCGGCATAACCCCTACTAGACCTAGGACCAAGTCGATATTCCGATTGGACATCCACCAGGCTTTTAGGACAAAGCTGGGTAACCATGGGTGATGTCCACTCGCGTGGGCATAAACATGCATACAGTGGATTAAAAGTAAACATGCAAATGTCATACAAATGACATACAGGCTGGGCTGACTTGATTTAAGGGATTCTACAATTATACAGTTTAAATAAAAGACAATCAATCAAAATCAACTCATAAATCAAAGTCAGAAAATCGAGATTCCAAAATAAGCATAAAAAGAGAGCATTGAATATAATGAATATAAAGAAATCGGGTATGATTTTGAATAGACTTGAAAAAAATTCTAAGTGACTAAACACACAAAATGACATACAAATGTCAGAAGACAAACGGGCGGCATAACCCCTACCAGACCTAAGATCAAGTCGGTATTCTGGTTGGACATCCGCCAGGCTTTTAGGATGAAGCCGGGTAACCATGGGTGATGCCCACTCGCGTGGCCATAAACATGCAAACAGTGTATTAAAAGTAAACATGCAAATGTCATACAAATGACATACAGGCTAGGCTGACTTGATTTAAGGGATTCTATTAATTATACAATTTAAATAGACAAAAATCAAACCAATCCCAAATCATAAAACCGATACAATGAAATCAAAACAAATTAAAGAAAATTTATGAAAATGACCAAATCTATAAAAAAAATCTGAGAGGCAAAATCGTATACGGGAAAGTCAAAATCTATAATTAAATCTATAAGAATTTGGACATATAAATTATCCTAAAAAATCAGACAAGAAACGGACAACATCTGGCTAGGCTGTAGGACCTACACCGATGCAGACAGTTGACTCATCTACTTAGCCTTATAGGAAAGGCTAAGGAAACTACGACTATCGATAAAACTATATAAGCGCAAAACAGGAAATCAAATCGTGACGAGAAAACCAAGCATAAATTAATCGTCAGGAGCGAAATCACAAGACTATATAAATCATCTAATCAGACAATGGAAGACACGAAAAAATTCAAAATTTACATGAAAATTTAATGGCCCAAATATTTAATTAAAATTATATATAATTTTAGAAGGAATTTAGTCTTCATTTGAAATGGAGAGGGAAGTCTATCCCCAGCGGAGTCGATAGAAAAATCTGTGTAAAAATTAATTCTACCAAACTTTATTTTAAATATTATATATTTAAATAGAGGACAGGAAATTTTAAAATTTATTTTTTTTATTTAAAATAAATTATAAAAACTATATGAAAGAGCTGATTTTATTAATATTGAATTTATTGATTACATCTCAGAATTTGCAGTAAAGTAAAGGTGGTCAGGTCCCACCGATAATAAACCTGTAATATAAGCCTACAAGAAAGTAAAATTAAATATAACTGCTTATGGTCTTCAGGCTCCAAGTCTTCTATGGAATTCCAAAAAGTAACGCCCTCCTGAGGGAGGATATTACTTTTTGGAGCCCCATTTGTATGTATATAACTAGTTATTTTTAATTCTTTTACAGACTCCAGACGCTATATAGACTAAATCTATATACAACAATTCTAAAAAAAGAAAGCTTTACATTTTCATTTATATTAGTACATCAAACCGTACGAACATTCTACTGTTGCAGTAATATAAAAGACTGAAAAATATAAGCAGTTGTATATCTATGCATGTTATGAGTGCATTGTGTACAGTTATATATGCAGGAAAGTAAAGACATAAAAGTAAAGTACACGGCCCTCACTTTATTCACTCCTCGCTCTGGTGTACAGACAGAAAAGTAGATATGCATGTTATGCAGTATAGAAAAGTAAGCAATCTCACATAGGTGCCCTCCAGGCAAGACACCCACAAACAAAACACAACAAACCACCAGCCTAACCTAGGCTAGAGTTGGTTGACTTAGCAAGCATCTAAGTGTGTGAAAAAGGTTGTGTGGCTTGGATAAGTCCTATATGAATTATTGTTCAAATTACATGTATTATTAGAGTTTATTTATTTAGAGGCCAAATGGGAATTTAATTGAAATTAAGTAGAGTGTATTTGAATTTTGAATTATTCCAAATTTAGATGTTAAAATTATTTGATTTAGTTATAAAGAACTTATAGATTGATAATTCCCTAAGTGCAGGAAATTATCAATTTATAAGTCCTATGACTTTCAAAATGCACACTCGTCTTATAAAGAAGATGAGTGTTTGATTTCAAAATCCCCAAAATTTTATTAGAGAGAGAAAAAGGGACCTTATAAATGCAATACCACGTGCCCTCCCGAAGGAATCTAGCACGTCGTATAAGGTCGGTGTATTATTATATTTGTTTAAAGATCTCCAAATCCAAATGTATTAGTGCCTTCCTAAAAGGAGTCATGCACAACACATGGGAGATCTTTTGGTTATTTAGATGTATTAAGGGTCTTTTGAAATCAAAATGCCTAAAGCCATCCAAAAGGAATCAAGCTTTTGGCATAAAAGACCTTCATTTATTTAATCTAAATTAATTATCAAATTTGATTAATTAAGATGAATCTTAATCAATCAAATTATCAAACCAATTTAGTTTAAATAAATTAGAATTTAATTTAAAAATTAATGAATTTTATTATAATATTCAGAATTTTGTATTATTTATTGAATATTTAATGACTTGAAATTGATTTAGAGATTGATTTTAATTGTTGGGTGAATACCACCTTTGTTTCTCACCGTGAAGTTTATTTCACTTTCCTTGGGGCTAAGCTAATAGTCTCGTAGGCCTGGGTTACCTAGTAGTACCCGGTATAATTAAGTAGCTTAAATTGATTAATAATTAAAAGTTAATGAATTTTATTTATAAATGTTTGATTACTGGTTTTAGGAGTTAGTTAAGCATTTTTGGAGTTTTAGAGCAAATTTTGAGTTTTTAGGAATTTTGGAATATTTTAATCATTTAATTAAGGGGTCAAAAATTAACTTTTTATTTAAGGTTAAATTATGGAAAGTTAGCATTTTACTGAAATATTAGACCTTAAGACGATCAGTTAGAAGGTAAGTAAGCTGAAATTAGATTTTTCTGTATTTAGTTATGAAGGTTTGAAGTTTTAAACTAGTTTTGACTTAGGGTTGACCATCTTGTTGACTTTTTTATTTAATGATTTTCTAGAAATTTTACATTTTTAATAAATATTAGACATTATTATGAGTTGAATGCAACTGAGTTTGATTGATTTAGATTTTTCTTGGATTAGTTATGAATTTTTTAAGTTTGAACAATTTATTGGAATTTTTTGAAATTGTTTAATTAAGGGCCTTTTTATGGTTTTGCTCCAAATGAGTTCCCAACTCCTTGAAATCAGCTCCAAAGGTCAGGACTAGCCTTAGGAGAAAATTTCAAGTGTTTGGGAATTTATTGGAATTTTTAATAATTATTAATTATTTAAATCAATTAAATATTAAATTTTACTTAAAATTAAATTAATCTTTAGTTTGTTGTCAAATTAATTTGGTTTTAATTTTCTTTGATTAAGAGTCTAATTTTGGTCAATTAGACGTATTCTTTATTTTTTTTATTCAAAATGAATTTATTATAATTTTAGAAGCTTTAAAGTTTTATTAAGGGTTAATTAAAGGTTCAATGAAATTAGTGAAATTTGAGTATGTATTTTGGTTTCAAAAGATTGAATGTTTAATTTAATGCTGATTAGAGCTAAATGAAATTTATTATGGATTTATATGAGTTTATTTAGTTTATTTGGGTTTATTAAAACAAAAACAAGACCCTTGATGAAGAGTCACCTAAATCTACAAGTTGTTATAAGATCAATTAATGTCCAATCAAAGTGAATTTTATCAAAAGGTATATGACACTAGTTTTCTAAATTTTGAGTTTCATCCCAAAAGGGATGTGTGTAGTTTTTCCTAGATTGATCTAAATTGACTAAGACCAAGTCCTTAATTGTTGTCCTTAATGTCACTAGGTTATAGGCTAGAAATCAAGTCCACTAACCCTTTGAACACTAATTATAAACACACCAAAGCAAACATGAACAAGTGAAGTGCCCTAATGCTCTATGGAATGAATTTTATACTAATTTATTTTAATCATAGGTTACATGATAACCTATGAACTTAAAAAATTTATTATATAAAGGAATAGATATGTGAAATTGGATTAAGTTTGGTTAGAGATACATGTAAATACATCATAATCAAAGTTAATCCAATTCCAAAGCATGATCATATATAAATTGTTAGTCTTTTAAGTTAACATGCCTTTGAATGTAAATCTTAATTAAACTATATATGACCATAGATCTAACCTTATTTTTAGTGCAAGAGAGACTTTGCACTGATTCCATAGAACCCTAAAATTCTATGACTAGATTTTATTTGAATGATTTATGAATTTCCAATAATCTAAGTCAAAATTTGACTTAGATTTTTGTAAATTCATAAACCAACTAAAATTGCATCAAATGGGCTTAGGAAAATTACAGAAGACCTTAGGCCCTAAAACTCCTCTGCCAAAATTAAGCTCAAGATAAATTATATATTTTCATTGAAAAATAATATAAGATTTTTTGTATAATTGGAATTATTAATAAAATATAGATCAAAATTATTTTTATTTATTTTTAAAATATCGTACTTAAAAATATGAACAAAACGAGCCCAATAACTCCAAATTTGAACCAGAAATGAATTTCCTGTCAAATTTTGAAGTTCTAGGCATTTTCTGGAATTATTTTGAGTATTTTAAGCAGCAGTCAAACGGCGGCGCTGACCTGGACTCACAACAGGAGCGGGTGCAGTCACGTGGACGGCGGCGGTCATGCGGGACCCGCCACTTATCCCGCGCGGCACAATCTCAGGCCGCTAGATCTACCGCGGTGGGGATCCAACGGTCGGGACCAAGACCGTGGTTCGTTCTTGATCAAGAGGGATCGAACGGCTATAAGAGGCCCCGTGGTTCTGATCAAAGGCCTGGATTTAGTCCATTAAAGACTTGACCAAATCCCAGTTAAAGCGAAAATCCGAGTGAAGTTCAATCACGGCCGTTGATCTACAAAGGGAAGATCCAACGGCCAGCGACTCGTCTTCCTCCTTCTACCAAACCGTAAACTCTAAACCTATTTTCATTTCATTTTCGTCAAATACCCAACCAAATGACTCCAAACTTTAGACAGAGAACTTACAGGTCCTAAGGAAGAATGGGGGGGGGGGGTAATTTTAAGTCATTTGATGCAATGTTTAGGATGTTATTTAAGAACCTATGAAATTGCCTAGGGTTTAGGATTTCTCACCGAAAGATGGATCGATTTGGTTGATTTTATCACAGTTGAACTTGAAGACTATCCATGTGTTGATCTCCTTCAGAATTCGAGCTCGGGGGAAGCTTCTACACGTAATTGGAATGGCTTGGACGGAGTTAGCTCTCGGTCAGCCACGGATCTCGCCGGCGGTAGCAGCAAACATCGGGAAATCACTGGGAGGATGAAGGAGGAGCTCTTGGGAATCAAAATGAATATTCAGATCGTCTAGGGAGTGACTAGAATTCAGGAACGCTTGGAATGAGGGAACCCGCTAGGTTGGTAGGCTCGGGTAGGGGGCATGCCAAACATTGGGAGAGGTTTGGCTGAGTCACAGGAACGTTCTGGATGCGATTCGAAAGGCTGGAAGGGTCTGGTTTGAGCTAGCTACAGCTTGGTGACTCGGGTTGACCGGGTTGACTACATGAGTTCGTTTAAGCTTTTGAGCAAGCTTGGGAGCACGCCAACAGCTGGGGAAAGTTGGGCAGGGTCATTTTGAGTTCTAAGAAGCTTTTAGAAGGGATCTTATGAGCTGGAAACAACCTGGTTTAGTCTAAGGATTTGTGTTGACCATCAAAGCTTGTATGAGCTTCTTGTTGACTGTTTGACCAGTCAACAAGGGTTAAGGCTGCTGAAGTGGAGTCCAAGCCATGCCTAGAGCAAATAAAGACTATTTAGATGGGTTGGGTTTCAAGGGGATGAGTTGAATGGTGGATTTGACCACACAAATGGTTCTTTAAGCCTTGAGTTGATTGATTTGACCAGTCAACTTAGTCAAAGGTTGATGAGGTGGCACCTAGGCAGTCCAAATGAGTTGGTTAAAAGATTTACAGAAGACTCAAATGGCTATGTATTTTGTATGAGTGTAAGAGGTTTTATAAGGTGTGGTTTGACCATGCTTTCTTGGGTTGACCAAGTCAACTTGACTTGGGTGGGTGTGGTGGCAACCAAAGGGACTTAAAAGCATGCGATTGAGTTGATCTGAGGTTTAGGAAGAGTTCATTACATTGAATAGTTTGCAATGACCCATTCTAAGCCTTAAGGAGTAATTGGGTCAAATGGGTTAACTGGGTCAAACAGATTGACCCAAGGTTTGGGTCTGGGATGGATAGGTTTGATTAGACATTTGGAGTCTAGTGAATGTGATTTTGGGATTTAGATAGGCCATTTGGGTCAAAAGGGCTTAATGGGCCCTTAATGGGCCATTAAGCCAAAACTGGTTGAATTGGTCAACCAGTTGGGTTCAGGGTCTGGAAATAGGTTCAATAGATTTAGAATATCACCCTGAGTCTATTGGATGTGGTCCCAAGGTCTAGGAGGTCATTTGGATCAAAACACCTATTTTGACCCTTAGGGCCCCTTGGGTCAACCAGGTTGACCCAGAGTCTGGAATGGGTCTAAAAGGTTTGAAATGTCATTTTAAACTTGCTGGAGGTGGTTACATTCAATTTGGAGTTCATTTGGTTTGAAATCCCTATTTGAGCCCCATAGGGGTATTTTGGTCATTTTGGGCTTATGACCACTAGGGGCTGAAATGAGTCCAAAAAAATACAGTTTATTGATCTACATATCAGGATTAATGGTCTAGAAGTGATTAGAGGCTCTGGAGAGGGATCTAAGGTCATGATCTACTGAATGGCAAGTCCAGTGGCATAGACTGTAAATATTTTAAGGTTTTACAGTCTTTGGATTTTGATTTAGTTTCAGGAGTTAGAGACCTCAGAATGTGCTCAAAATCGGAGGGTTGACTCTAGAGACATGTCCCATCAGTATTAAACTAATAGAGCCTTAATCAGAGTATTTGACTGGGTTTTGAAGTGTTCATAGATTCACTGGAAAAGGTCTTTAGGACAGTGCCTTAGGACCTGAGATCTGAGTCTGGAATTTACTTGGAATTGGATTGATTTGAGTTTGAATTAATTTTAGGATCCCATTAGAGACCTCATGCAAAAATGAGGTCAACTGTTCGGTCAACTTGTCTGCGTCCACTCCCTGTTGCCTCTCCTCCATGTATTGCACTAAACTCAGTGACTCTCTTTTTGCTCCCACAGCAAGGCGAAGAAGCTTGTACAAAAACTCCTTTCCACCAACTCTTGTGAGTCAGAGAACTCAACTCCTTTTGCTTCCTCCTAAAGGAGACAGAGAACATCGATTAATCGCTGAAGTAGACCTCTCTAGAACCTCTAAGGAATTAGGGACGATGGCTGGAGAAGATGACGTAGATCATTGCTTGGAGCAACCTTTGTTAAACTCTCAAAAACATCCTCTCACAAGATCCCTCTCTCTGTCTCAAGCTCTCCCTCACATCCTGGCTCTCTTAGGTCATGACAGCAGCAAAAGATTTCCTCTTGAATAAACAAGAATTCTTATGTATAAGGGCATCAAATTTGTCGTAAATTATAAATAATTAACAAAGATCACTCAGGATAATCGACTGATCATCCTGTACGATAAGTACAAATTCAGTTCAATCAGTTAGGACGATAAGGGGGAAGCTGAATGATTAGAAGGTTTGTTTGTTCTGATCATCCAGGATGACGTCCTGTACAATTAGTTCAGGAAATCAATAATCATCCAGACCATCACTCTATTTCACCAGACTTTACCTATCTAGAAGATAAAAAAATAACTGATTTTCTAGGACGATTTCTCAATCGTCTTGTATGATTAGTTCATGACGAAGAATATTGTGCAGACCATCACTCTATTCGGCCAGATTTTACATGTTTGGACGACGAAAAAATAATCGATCATCTGGGATGATTTTTATATCGTCCAGTACGATTAGTTCAAATGAATACACATCGTCCATAACATCATTTTGGTCATCCAAGAAGAAACTAAAGTTTATTTAACTGATCTTCCAGGATGATCCTATGATCGTCTAGGAAGATCCTGCGATCAATCAAACCTTAATTTCCTATCTTAATTATCTAACTAATTTAGGCATAATTGTAATGCATCGTATATGATGATGTCCTAGACGAAATCCAAAAATAATAACATACCTAAAATAGTTAATGGCTGATTCTTTCTGATTTGAGCATATCTTCTAGGACGATGCTAATATCGTCCAGGACGATTTTATTAATTTTAGTTGCCTTAATCAGGATACCCTAATTAGGGTTTCTATTTTAAATTGATCGTCTATGACGATTTGGGATCATCCCGGACGATATGGTAAAAAACAGACAATTCTAAAATAGACAAATTTTTTTCCTCCGAGTGTATGTGCAAGGTTACTTAGCATCAGGACCCACATTATTATATTTGACTCAAGAAAAGGTAAAAATGCTTGACATACACATATAGACTAATGTAGTTTTAATCTAGCCAATCTTGAGCAGGTTTGATTTCTAAATGACCTTGTGGATCTGAAATATTAGTAGGCAGGGTAATAGTAGAAAAATGGAAGTATCAGAAATATTTGCTATCATCAAAATTATAATAATTGAATCCAAAATTCGCAACAATTTCTCCCTTTTTGATGATGACAAATATTTGTTAGAAAATTCAACTTAGCTAGTAAAGGGAAACACAACGTGAAGCAAAACACTAAACATCTATAGTCAAAAAAAATAACAACACAAATATTATCACTACTCCTTTTAACATCACAAAAAGGAGTAGGAAAATAGAAAATAAAAATATAACAGTAAAAAAAAGAAGGAAAAAGACTATGAAAATGACAAAAAAAGAATAAAGTTTTTTTTTTAAATTAAAGCACGAATATGATAAAAATTTTATGTGATTGAATAAAAATTTTATAAGAAAAATAAGTTAACATCGTTGAAATCCAAAAAATAGTAGAACAATAGATCCTGTTAGCCTTAGCTCTGACTTCTTATATGGCAAAACATCTTTTAAAAACAAAAATCTAACTTAGAAAAAATAATTGGATAAGAAAAAGTGATCCGTTCAAAACTTGGTATCTGAAAAATATTTTATAGAATACTATATCAAAGTAATTAATCATAATCATGAATTTCAAAATTAAATCTTTGAAAATATCAATTGACACATGAATTCTTCTAAGATTTAAATGTTTGAAAGAGAGAGGAAGCTTGCATTCTTGTTGAATCATTTTGTGCCCCTTGTTACTTGATCGACATACTTTGTGTATCTTTTATTTTTGAAATATTTTGTATATCTTTAAATTTTTTTGGCGATCATTGCGCATCTTTTCAATTTTTCTTTTCTTTATGCTCATTTTATGTCCTTTGTCATTTTTGCAAGGTAGATCACTTTTCTAAACTTTTAAATACTCTCAGTTGTGAGGATATTTTTCAGATATTAGAAAAAAATTCACTCTTTGATATAAGGATGAATATATCATAAAGCATAATCAAATTCATATGATAAATGCAATGAATAAGATTATGAAAACTTGAAAGTGATTTATTGACTTTGAACATTATTTATATAAGATAGATTACTATAGTAGATATAAAAGATCTCAATTGCAAAGTCTAGATGTTAATTTGATTTAAACTTTTGTTTAGAAAAGAAAATTATATCGCTAAAAGAAGTTAGAGGAAGAGAAATAATCAACAATGTTTCTTCCTTTAACTGATTTAGAGATGTCAAATATTAACTATAAATTTTCAAAAATAAAAATAAGGTATAAAAATATCATTTCAGTAGTGAACAAAAAAAAAAGAAAAATAAGAAAATTAAAATAATAGAAATGAAAACACAAAAGAATAAACAATAAAAATCAACAATTAAAATTAAAGACAAAAGAAAAGTCAGAAATAAAAGAAAAAAATAACAAACAACCTAGTAGGAAACATAAAATTCAGAATTTAGTAAGCATCAAGTTCATGCATTTATGTCAATCACCCAATCTAGTCTTTACGATGCTGAATGTGTCGAAAGCTAGTGGTTTAGTAAAGATGTCAGTCAATTGATTCTCAGTTGTCACATGGTGTAACTCAATATCTCATTTGGTAACATAGTCTCTAATATAGTGATGCCTTATATCAATGTGTTTAGTCTTTAAATGTTGGATAGGATTCTTAGATATGCATATGGCACTAGTGTTTTCACATAGAATTAAAATTATGCCTACAGGTAATCGTAAATCAAGAATTTATTGCTTCAACCAAAGGACTTAGGCCACATAACTTTCTAAGGCAATGTACTCAACTTTAGAAGTGAAAAGTTGTTGACCTCAATTTTGTATGAGGTCATTAGGATGAATCCAGACTCTAAGATCTATCCAGAATCTAGATCAATCCAGACCTTAGGATTTAATCCAGACCCTATGATCAAATCCATATTTTCAAACCCAGAATCCAAGGTTAAAGGCTCTATCTTGAAATCCTTTCTTAAGGATTTTTAAAAACTTCAAAATCTAATCAAGTGACCTTTGATTCAAAGTCTATCAATTGCATATTGATAGAACATGTATCTAGAGAAAACCCTCTAAATTTGAGCTCATTTTGAGGTCTCTAACTCTAGAAATTTAATTGAAATCAAAAGGCTGTAAAACCTTTAAATATTTACAACCTATGCCATTGAACCTGCCAACTAGTAGATCTTGACCTTGGAGCCTTCTCTAAACCTTTTAATAATATCCAAACCCTTGATCATGATTTGTTAAGCCTTAAACTGCACTTTGGTGGACACATTTTGACCCCTAGTTGACCTGTGGTCAAAATGACCAAAATGCCCCTTTAGGGATTCAAATACCCATTTCAAACCAAATGAACTCCAAATTGCTTGGAATTACTTCCAATAATTTTTTAATATCAAATCAAACTTGTTGAGCCTTGACCCACACCTGGGTCAACCTAGTTGACCAGGTTAATATCCCAATTACCCCTTAAGTCTTTAAATGGGTCACTTTAACCCATTTGACCTATCTAACCCATTCAAGCTCTCAAGCTCATATCAAAACTTAAATCAAATACATTAAAACTTATTTTAAGTCAAATCACACCGAGTTTGACTTTGTCAAACTTTAATTCATGGTTAAATCTCTCCATATATGCACTATGCAATGGCTTTACCCATTAGGGCCCTTTACAACCTATCATATGGACATTTATATACTATTTATGTGCCACCTCATTTAGTCATGTGGATTTGTTGACTAGTCAACTCAATCAATAAGTCCCCAAAGTGCTTTCAAGTGGATAAACACCTTTAAACACCTAATCCCTCTTGGGACATTTGGTTTAATGCATCTAACCAGCTCATTAGGGTTTATCCATGCCACCTCACCTAGTTTGATCTTTTGACTTGTTAAACCAAGCAACTAATGGTCAAAAGACAATTAAATATTCAAAGAACTGATCCCATAACATTCAAGTTCCAATCCCTAGCCCCAAACCAAGCACAATAACATTCAATACCTCCCTCCTATGCCACCTCAGCTGCCATGTGGCATAGGGATTGGTCAAATAATCAAACTAAGTATTTAAAGGGGTCAAACTTGGTCAAAACCACTCTTAAACCTAATCCCCTCTAATCCAACTATCTCCAGTAGCTTAGGTGGATTTTAGAACCTTCCTAGAGCTACTCCTAGCCCTTGGATCATGATCAAATGGTCCAAAGCATCCCCACATGCTCATATGAGGATAAGGGCACCTTTCCACCTAGGATGTCCTTGAGTCTTTTGATGCTCCTGCTCCCAAATACTCCTAAGGCAGGTGGAAACTTCTTGGCTAGTCTCCAAATTGATCAAGATCCTCCATTCAATATAAGGTTATTTGAATTAGGGTAAAGACTCAAAATGAGTCTCATTTGAACTCTCCACTCTCAGCCTCTCAAGCCCAAGTCTCTATTCTCTTGAGCATCCCAGAGACTCTTTTACACCTCCTCAATCGAAATCAGCCAGTCAAAGCCACCAGTGATGAGTTTCCTGATGAGTCTAGACATTTTTCCATTCAAGGGCTTCTATTATTTGATCCAGAGAGTTCCAGCTCTTGAAGTCTTCTACAACATTATACGTGGATAGACTATAATTTCATAGAACTAAAGATCTTCTTAATCCACTAGTTGGATTGAGGTAAAAGCTCAACCCTAGCTTAGGATACACTAGGCTAATTAGCTTTCGAATAAGTGCATTTCAAATCGTAAAAATGTATCCCCACTGATTCTTTTCACTAACTAATTCTATGTATAAAATTTCAAGTCAAATAGTTGATCCATTTAGGAGAACGAACCATTTATTTGGTTAGGGTGTCAGTTCGCAATGTGCAAGAACTGCACGTTTTCTGGACTATTAATTGCAAGATGAAAGGTCAAGATTAGGCCTCTTTGCAGCTCTGTTCGATTGCGCGGTCAATCCCTCGATTTTCTCCCGTTTGGCTCAATCAGAGCTATTGATTCATTTCCACAGGAGATCAGACAGCGTCGGAAGTGTGTTGACTCATTTAAGTGAAAGCGAGTTGGCCCACCGTCAAATTAATCATCATGCAATAATTGTGTCGCTGTGCAATCATTGCCTGTGATTAGCTTAGCGCATCGGCAGTTCGATCCAACAAACCTGAGAGTGCCACGTGGAATTCCCGCCACCATTTTTGTTATTTTTAATTAAAATTTAGTTTAAATTTATTTTTAAATACAAAAAAATTAAAAAAAATTAATTAAAAATTAAATAAAACTAAAAAAAATTAATATTTTATATTGAAGTAGTTAGAAAATTAAATCCTTAAACTTAAATATAAAATTATTTTAAAATATTAAATAATTTCATAAACACTTAATTTTAATTTTTTAAATTAATATTAAATAAATATTTTTGCTTTTTTAAAATTTTATATATTAAAATATTTTAAATAATTAAAAATTTATTTTAAAATACTTTAATTTGAAATTTTGTTTATTAAGCTAAAATTTTCTATTTTAAATCATTTTTTGAAATTAATTAAATATAAAAATGTCTATTAATATTTAATTAAAATTAAATTTAAATATTTTCAAAATTCAAGCAAAATCTTTTTTATAATTAAAATTTTCATAAAACATTTGGGTTTAATTAAATTTTACATGGATTGAGCTTTAATGAATAGATTTAATGGGGATGGTTAGTGAATAATTATTTTAAATATTCACTTAGCAATTTGTTAATTATTTATGTTAATTGTATATCTTTGCATGCTTAGGGTGCACACACCACATAGCTTAGGCTCTCCTAGTTTTAAGGACTTGATTATGTTATTTTGTGTGCTTATTTCATACTTTTCCAAGGGTTAGCAAGACTTTGATTCAAACCTATATAACCTAGTGACATCATTAAGGACAATAATTAAGGACATTTTTTTAGAAAATTTAAATTAATTTTAGAAATTAGGTTACACATTCTTTTGACTCAAAACTTTGAGCACTTGAACTTAGAGAGATATACAGCCCATATAAACTTTCTCACTAATTTTTTAAATCATTAAGCCCCTTAATTAATTTGTTTAGGTTTAAACCCTTAACTAACCTTTAAAACTTCCAAAAAATCTAATAAACTAAATTTAAACCTAAAAATTACTAATAATACTTCAACCTAACCAAAATTTAAACCTTAATCAATGAAAAATAAAAACTCTTTAATTTGAAAGCAAATTTAATTTTAATTTAATTTGTATTGAAATTTAATACTTAATTAATTTAATTAATTAAAAATAATTAAAAAAATCTAAAAAAATTCCCAAACACTTTGAAATCTCTCCTTAGGTCATTCTTAATCTTTTTAGTTGATTTCAAGGAGGTGGGAGTTCATTTAGGGAAAAATCATTAAGAGGCCTTTATTTAAATTATTTAAAAATTCAATAATAAATACTCAAACTTCCAAAATTGATAACTAATTCCAAAAAAAATCTAAATTAATCAAACTCAATGGCATTCAACTTATATGAAAATATAATATTTATTAAAAATATAAAACTTTTTGAAATCATTCAAATTTAAAAAAGTCAACTTTTGGTCAAATTTAAGTCAAATTTTAAGTCAAAACTTCAAACCTTCGTAATAAAATATACAAAAATCCAATTCCAGCAAACTTAGTAGCTAACAACTCATCTTAAGGTCTAGTATTTTATAAAAATATTAATTTTCTAGAAATCACTCTTAATTTAAAAAGTTAACTTTTAATCCCTTAATTAAATGATTAAAATAATCCAAAATTTTTCTAAAATTCAAAAATCACTCTAAAACTAAAAAAATGTTTAGTTAAATTTAAAAACCAGCAATCAAACCAATCTCAATTTAAATTTATCATCTTTTAAACCTTAATTAAATTAAATCACTTAATCATACTGATTGTCATTAGGTAACTTAAGCCTATCAGGCTATTAGCTTAGACCGAAGGAAGGAAAAATAAGCTTCACGGCCTCGGTGAGCAACAAAGGTGGTAATTAATAACCCTTTAAAATATACTTTAAGATTAACCTTAAGCCATTAATACTTAAACTCAAACTTAAATGTTCCTTTAAACCTTTCAACCAATCAGAATCTTAAGCAACTTTAATCAAATATCCTATATATGATATATCCAAAACACACATCTTCTACAAACTTTAGATAGTTTGCTAGGATAATCAACTCTAGTTTCAGGATAGGCCGATGTTTACTTTTCTAAAGTTATGTGCCGTGTTTTTCATGATTTTCATTACATGCTGGTTGCTACCTTTAAATTGATTGATTATTTATTTATTTACTGCACTATGTATTGTGATTGTTTGATCATTTTAAATTTCAAATATTAACTATTTGGGATTATTTATATGTTTATTATTAGGATAACCATGCAGGTTGTTGAGTCTAGAATTTTCTCTTTTATTAAATGTAATTTGAGTTATAATATTTAAGTGATTAATTGAGATGGGATATTTATTTCCAACTTGGATTCCAAAGTGGAGAAGACATCCTTAAGGGGAGAGTCTTCCTCCATTTGGAAGACCATGTTAGGATACATTTTAAGTATCCAAAGATAAAAGATAACACCCCATCTAAGGGAGAGTTTTTTTTTCATTTTGATATCCAAAACTGACGAATCAAGAAGCTCGCAAGAAGACAAAGAAGTGGATAATGAGAAGAATACCATTCTCAAAGTCACTTGAGTCTTAGGATTAGAAATCGGGATTGTTGTCAGTAGTGCTCGACCACTTTACTTTTTTGTAGATTCTGGTTTATAATATTAAGTTGCACTTGTCATATGGACACTCAATTTTAGTAATTAATTTAATTATTTATTTATTTTATTATGTAGTAGAATTGCCTATTTTTATAGTCTTTTTACTTGCATACCGTATTTATTTTAGCCTTAAATCTAAGCATAGGCTCATAAGGACTCGTTTAAAACATTTCTATTTAAACAAAATTAAAACTTTTAAAATAATATAGCAACTCTAACAAATTTAAAAGTAAGCCAGGGATCATTGGGAGTTTGCATAATATTTATTGCATTTTATTTCTTTTTATTAGGCACCTCCCCAACTACGAGTTTTGGCAAACCATCTGGCCTATGAGGGTGTATATCTGTCAAGGGGAATCTATACATTTTTAGGGAAAATTACTTTTAAGCCTAATTTTAAAATTTCTCCATTTTAAATTTAAGCATTTAATCAATTCGATATGCATGCATTGCATTAGAAACAAATCTAAATGAGTATAAAACTTAATTGCATTTTACTTAGACATCAAACACCCAACATAAATCAAAGGGTCAATTAGGACCTGCTCTAGTTATCGTCCATATTCTCAAAAACTTATCTTAAATAATATCCCTACCACTCAACATTAAAAGATTGAACTCATGGTTTTGAAGCACTTAGGTGGTTTAGCTAGCTCTCCAATTCAGGCCGGGTAAGTCCATATTTATACTGCATTAGCTAGGTTACAGTCACTAATTTCAAAGTACCAAATTTAGACTTATGATCTAAGACAAGCTCAGTCTATAAGCTCTCAACCTCCAGGAATTGAATCTCAATTCTTTTAATAAAATTTATCAATCAAACTTAAATCACTTTTAATTAGATTCAAGCCCAACACTTAGGATAAGCTGAGGTATTTCTGAAGTAATTCTCTTTGGGAAAAATCAAACCTGACGATCAATATTGTTATTTTCAAATGATTGATAGTGATTGATATCTTCTTTCTTTGAAAAGATATATCAATTATTATCATGATTTTGATTATGAAATTAATGATCTTTTATCCAGATAAACATTGTCAAACACACGATTAAATTTTATTTTGACCCTCTGGGGTCATTTGTGATTCTTTTTTGAGTCTGATTATGATAATCAGGATGAATTTAAAGTTTTATAATTTAGGGAATGATATATTTGCCTCCCGAGGTGATATATTATTCATAATAACAGCTTTAATTTTAAAACTAAAATTCTAAAAAATTAACTTTCCCAAAGAAAATTAAACTTTTTCAAACTACATCTTTTAATCAAATAAAAGTGCAACAAAGTTTTATTTTTTAGTTGACCAGAAAACTAAGGATTGTCCTATAATTTGGTAAGTATTAGAAGTGCTCTTTCTATGCACCCTACATCTTGCAAAATCAGAATTAGAATATCTAATAATCTCAAAAGAAGTGTTATGCCTAGGATACTATATTCTTAAGTTTTGGGCCCCTAAGAGATATCTAAGGATTCTCTTAACTGCAGTCAAGTGAGATTCTTTAGGATCAACTTAAAATCTAGTACAAAAATAAACACTGAACACTATATCAAGTTGATTAGTAGTCAAGTAAGGCATTGATCTAATTATTCTTCTATACTTCTTTTGATGAACAGATTTTCCATTTGAGTCCTTATCCAACTAAACACTAAAGGTCATGGGAGTATTTATTGTCTTAGTTTTATCCATTTCATATTTCTTCAAGATTTTTTTAATATACTTTGATTGATTAAGAAAGGCTCCACATTCAATTATCTTATACTAAACTCCAAAAAAGTAGGACAATTCTCTCATCATACTCATCTCAAATTCCTTATTATTTTGAAACAATTATCACATAACTTTCTATTAGAATATCCAAAAAGTATATTATTGATATAGATCTGAATATTGAGTAACTCATATCCTACTTTTCTCAGAAAAAAGATGATGTCTCTGCTCCTCTTAACAATCTCTCTTTATAGTAGGAATGTGTTAAGCCTCTCGTACCAAGTTTTAGGTACCTGTTTTAATCCATATATGACCTTTTTTAATTTATAAAAATGATTTAAAAATTGGAAACTCTCAAAATCATGGAGTTTCTCTACAAACACATCTTTTTTTATTACCCCATTTAAAAATACACTCTTGATGTTCACTTAAAAAATCTTAAATCCCTTATAACAAGCAAAGGCTAGTAGTACTATAATGGCTTCCAATCTAACTACAGGGGTAAAGGTCTCCTCAAAATCAATCCATTCTATTTGGTTGTACCCCTTAGCCACTAATCTTACCTTATTCCTAATCACCAAAATATAATTATTCATTTTATTCTTGAAGAACCATTTGGTTTCCACTACACTTTGATTCTTAGGTCTTTATACCAACTCCCAAACATCATTGCTCATAAATTGGTTAAGTTCATCTTACATGGCTAAGATCCGAAATTCATCAGACAAGGCTTGATTGATCATGGTGGGTTCAGTCATTGAGATAAAGGCAGAGTGGTTCAATTCTTTCCTAAGTCCATACCTAATTATAACACCTTCAGAAGGGTCTCCTAAGATCAATTCTTTAGGATGACTCGAAGAATATCGCCAATCTCTAGGAAAAGTTTGTATAGGTTCTACCCTTTCCTCTAGATTTATATTTTCTACTCCTTGAGTAATCTCACATACTCCTTCAGTGTTTTGAGGCTCTATCCTTTTCTCAAAATTTTTAACTCCTTTGGTAATCTCACCTATTCATTCAGTGTTTTAAGGCTCTACCCTTCTCTCTATATTTTTAACTCCTTGGGTAATCTCTCTGACTTCATCTTCTTCCTCAAATCTAGACTTCTTAAGATTAAATTCATCAAACATTACATTAGTAGTCTCCTCCACTACCAAAGTCCTTTTCTTAAACACCCTAAAGAATTTCCCAACACTTGCATATCCTAAGAACACTCCATCAGATTTTGGGTCAAATTTTTCTAAGGGTGACTTCCCATTATTCAGAATGAAAACCTTACATCCAAAGACATGGAGTTTGGAAATGTTGGGTGTCCTACCCTTAATGATCTCATAAGGTATTTTATATAGTTTGGCTCTAACATTCACCCTATTCAACACGTAACAATCTGTATTTATCGCTTTCTCCCAAAAGTATTTTGATAGTGAATACTCAGCAAGCATAGCTTTAGCATCTTCAACTAAGGTCCTATTCTTCCTTTCAGCTACCCCGTTCTGGTGAGGGGTTATAGGAGTTAAGAAGTTATGACTAATCCCTTTATCTTCACAAAAGTCTTTGAATATCTCATTTTCAAACTCTTCATCATGGTCAATATGGACGGTCAAGATCTAGCAACCTAATTTTTTTTTAATCCAAGTGGAGAAGGATTTAAATTCATTAAAAGACTCACTCTTATATGATAGAAAATTTAATCCAAGTGAACCTCAAGAAGTAATCGACAATCACAAATCCATAAAATTTTCCTCATAAGTTGATAGTGTTAATGGGTCCAAACAAATTCATGTGAAGGACTTCTAAAGGTCTAGAGGTGGTAATGTCCTTAATGGAATAGAAGGAGGATTGGACTTGCTTCCCTAGTTGATAGACATCACATATGTGATCTTTAGTAAACTTAAGCTTGGGGATACCTCTAACTAGGTCTTTTTGGGTCACTCTCTTAAGGGTTTTCATAATGGCATGATATAATCTCTGTTCCACAACCAAGACTCATCAGTGATAATTTTTAAGAAAAATGAAGCAGCACATTCAATGTTATTAAAATCAAACATGTAAACATTATTAATTCTCTTTCCTTGCAAAATAATATTGCTATTCAAGCTAATGATGCATGAATTTGCCAAAAATTTTATAATAAAGCCCTTATCATAAAGCTAATTGATGTTGAACAAATTGTGTTTCAAGCCATCTATAAGCAAACATTTTTAATCAAAAGGTTCTTGGAGTTTTCAATTATACATGCATTCATCACTTTCCTGGTACTGTTATCTACAAGAGTAACCTTACCTCTAGCCCTAGCCTTGAGTGAAATGAATTAATTGGCATCTCTAGTCATGTGTCATAAGCATCCGTTGTCCATGTACCATATGCTCTTCTCAAGAGGTATTTAGTGAGAGTACACCTACAAAATCATTAAACGTCAGATTTAGGAACCAAAAAACGTTTGGGTCACTTCTTATAGAAAGAAGAATACAATACATGTGTGTTATGCTGTGAATCATATAATTTAGGTCTTCACACCCAATATGTACTATGATGAACATTGTAATTGTGGGAGATGTGTCCTAGCATGCCGCATGAAAAATATCTAATACTAGGAAAGTGGTTTACTAATTTATTTGAGTTATAGTACCTCTTCTTAGTTTTTTAAACTTTTGGCTTTGGATCAAGATTGAAAAACTATTCAAGTGTGGGTGGAATCTTATTTGCCCCAAGTGCTTTCAATTTAACTTTAAAAAATGAGTTAGCACTTTCTAAAATAGTATTATAAACTTTAAAATAGTGCTCCCTACTCTCAGATTTATTAATATATGTTTTAAAATTATTTTCAAGTATAGTGTAGGATGCTTTCAATGAATCATACTCAATGACCAACTCAAAATACTTTTTGTTTAACTCATCAAGTAGTGACATATGATTGTTGTGATCTTTAAGTAAAACTTCATGCTCTTTTTGCAAATATAAAAATTCCAATTTCAGGCTAACATGCAATTTCTTAATTTACCTATATAATGCATGAATTTGTTCAAAAATTTCAAGTAATTTACTGCAGGTTAATTCACAAACTTATTCTTGGTCAGACTAACCAAGATGATCATCTGCCATCAAACACAAGTTTGTTATCTCCTCCTTAGCTTTAGTCTTAGAGGAGTCAGATGCAGAATCTGCCTAGAACGCCTTTTGAAACTACTTTTTTTCCTTCATGAACTTGGGTTTCTACTCACCCTTCTCCTTGCTTGGGTGAGCCTTAAGTGTAGGATAATCAGCTTTCATATGTCCATGCTTCCTATATTTAAAATAAATCATATTAGAGGAACTATTAAAATTATTGTTAATCTTACCATTATTCCATTTATGATGGAATTTTTATTTCTTCCTTAGAAAGCTTTTAAATTTCCTAGTGATTAATGCAACATCATTACTTTCAGATCCGAAAGAATCAGTATTTGTATTATTAGCCTTTAGCACCATAATTTTGTCCTTCTTCTCACCTGCATCAAGTTATCTTTGGTTCACTCTTTGCTCGTAAGCAATGAGTGATCCAAGTATGTTATTAATAGAATAAGCATTCAAATTATCAGATTTAGTTATTGCATTAATCTTAGCATTAAAGTAAGAAGGCAAACATCTCAAAAATTTGTTAACTTTTTCATAGGTTTTTAGCTCTCTTCCTAAGGCATGCAGTGAGATAACAATTTGAATAAACCTAATATACATATCAGATATCGATTAATTAGATTTTATGCAAAAAAGTTCATAGTCATGTAGTAAGATATTCAACCTAAATAGTTTAACTTCACTTGTGCCTTCATAAGTGATACATAATCTATCTCATATTTCATTACAAGTAGCACAAGTTGAGAAACACATGTAGTCTTTCAATTTTAAAGCATAAAAAAATAGTTTAAATATTTTTTATTAAGTTGTGCTAAATTCTTATCATCAAATCTCCATTCAGTAAAAGGGAGTTTAGTTTTCATGCCATTAATTTAATGTGATGGAGCTAAATAACCTTCTTTAACAAGCTTCCACATGTGATAGTCAATTAATTATAAAAATATGGACATGCAAGTTTTCCAGAAATTAAAAGTTATATTTTCAAACAATGATGGTCGGGTAATATAATATCCTTCCGCAATATTATGATTATTAAAGTTAGCCATGGATTAAAATTCAAAACTTTTAAAAACTCTATTCTATGAATCCCGCTCCAATACCACTTAAAAATTTGTTAGAGATGTTAAGCCCTTATGAACTAGACCGAGGCTAACCAAGAGGGGGGTGAATTAGTGTTTTAAAAATTCTCAAACAAAATTCATGATCTTAAATCAAACCAACATTCACCAAAAAATAAATTATGAAAATTATATGTGAAAATATACTAAGAAAGAACACACCAGATTTTATAGTAATTCGATCAACTTGACCTACATCCAATCCCCGGAGCCTCTCTTCTGGGTATTGAACTAAACTTAGTGATTATCCTTTTGCTCCCATAATAAGACGGAGAAGCCTATACAAAAACTCCTTTCCACCAACCCTGCTGAGACAATGAACCTAACTCCTTTCGTTTCCTCCTAAAGAAGGCAGAGAACATCGATCAATCATTGAAATAGACCTCTCTAGAACCTCCATGGAAACAGGGATGATGAATGGAGAAGATAATGTGGATCCTTACTTGGAGTAACCTTTATGAAACCATCATAAAAAACCCCTTATAAGATCCTCTCTCTCTCTCTTTCTCTTAAGCTCTCCCTCTCCTCTTGGCTCTCTCAGGTCAAGACAATAGCAAAAAATCTTATCTTGAGTAAAAATGCAATCTTATATAGAAGGGCTTCAAATTTCCCCTAAATTATAAATACTCGACAAAGATCATCCAAGATGATCGACGGATCATTATGTACGATCAGTACAAATTCAGCTCAATCTACTAGGACAATCTAGGGGAGGCTGGATGATTAGAAGGTTTGTTTTTTTATAATCATTCAGGATGATGGGACATCATCCTGTACGATTAGTTCAAGATATCAATAATTATCCAGATCATTACTCTGTTCGGCCAGACTTTAGTTACTTGGATAATAAAAAAATAATTGATCATCTAGGATGATTTCTTGATTATTATGTATGATTAGTTTAAGATGAAGAATATCATCTAGATCATCGCTCTGTTTGGCCAGACTTTACCTATTTAGATGATGAAAAAAACAACTGATTATTAGGGATGATTTTTATATCATCCATTATGATTAGTTAAATTGAATACACATCGTCTAAAAAATCATTCTAGTCATCCAGGAAGAAACTAAGGTTTGTTTAACTGATTATCTAGGATGATCCTGCGATCGTTCAGGATGATACAATTGATCAATCAAACCTTAATTACTTTTCTTAATTATTTAACATATTTTGGCATAATTGTAATGCATCATCGAAGATGATATCCAAAAATAATAACATACCTAAAAGAGTTGACAACTGATTCTTTTTTATTTGAGCATATCGTCAAGGACAATGCTAATATTATTTAGGATAATTTGCTTAATTTTGGCTGCCTTAACCAGGATTCGCTAATTAGGATTTCTATTTTAAATTGATCATCCATGATGATTTGGGTTCACCCAGGATGATTTGGGATCATCCCGGACGATATGATCAAAAATAGAAAACTCTAAAATAGATAGAATTTTTTCCCTCGAGTGTGGGTGTGCAAGGTTACTTAGCATCAGGACCCACCTTGTTACATTTGACTCAAAAAAGGTAAAAATATATAACATACACTTACAGACTGAATCAATCCTAATCTACCCAATCTTGAGCGGGCTTGATTTACAATTGACCTTGTGGACCTAAAACTTTAGTAGGCATGGCAATAGTAGAAAAATAGAAGTATCAGAAATGTTTGCTATCATCAAAATTATAATCCCTAAATCTAGATTTGCAACAATATATATCATAGTAAGGATGGATTATAAGTATTGAATGTAAGTCCCCATTTGATAAGGTAATTTGTGAAAGTGGAAAATCATTGTCTGGGAGCATGCTTGAGACCATAACTGGCCCTGTCTAATTTGCAGACGTATGTAGGATGCATGGGGTCTTTAAAAACTTGTGACTATTTCATGTAGATAGATTCTATATGTTTGCCATGAAGAAATGCATTTTAAACATCCATTTGCTTGATCAACCAATTATGTTGGTGTGCTATTATAAGGAATATGAATGGTTTGAAATTTAGCTATAGGACTAAATGTTTCAGTAAAATCTAGTCCATATTCCTATTTGTAGCCTTCTATTACTAATTTTGTCTTGTTTCTTGCCATAATACTATCATCTTGAAATTTTGTGTGAAATATCTATTTACTTCCCATAAGGTTTTAATTTGTTATTACTGGCATAAGGGTCCAGGTGCCTTAGGCTTATAAAGCTTAGAACTCTACGGACATGGTTGTTCTCCAATGAGCATGTTTAATGAAAGAACTATAACATATAGGGTTATTGGTAGTCGAAATGGAATACGTCAGATTGAGGATTGAGCGTGAAAAGATAATATATATTGTTAGACCTATGCAATTGTCCCTAGGTTAACTAAGAGGGGGATGAATTGGTTATTTAAAAAACTCTTGGTAAATTTTAGAAAAATTGTTTAATAATTTTCATAAATTAATTTTTTAAAAATAAGTTTTTCAACCACAACAACAAATTGCTAAAATTAAATGCGTAAATATAAAAAGAACACAATAATTTATAGTGGTTCGTTCCAACTAGACCTACGTTCACTCCCTAAAGATTCTCACTTCAGGTATTGCACTATTACCAAAGAGACTCTCCTTTTGCCCACATAGTAAGGCGGAGAAGCCTTTATAATTTTTCTCTCTTCCAACAATCCCCCGGAGTGGCACAGTACCGTCATCCTTTCACACTCTTTAAGTGTCTGCAGAGTACCATCATTATTTCACACCCTTTAAGTATCGGCAGAGTATCATCTTCCTTTTACATCCTCTAAGTGTCAGTAAACTACCATCATCCTTTCAAACTGTCCAAGTGTTGGTAGAGAACAAGATCTTCTCCAAATATCTTTTCTCGAGCAACTAGAAAGTAGAAAGGAAGTGAATTGACACAAAAATAAAAGAGATTCTCACCTTTGCGTAACCTTGTGAATCCTTCACACTCCAATTATAAGAACTCTCTTTTAAACACTCCCAAATCACCCTTTCACTTGCTCTCAAAGAAATCACGAAGATAAGACTTGCCCATGTCAATTTCTAATAACTTTTTATATGAAGACATGAAAACTTCCAAAAAAATTAAAAATTTCAATTTTGAGCATCCATGATCGTACAATATGATCGATAATCATCCCAGATGAATAATTCAAAACTTTCTCATACGATCCTGTATGAAGTATTTTTGAATAAGCATATCATACCATATGATATGTATATCGTGCAATACAAATATTTATCAAAAAATCCCTATTCATCTGGATGAAAAGATACCCCATATTTCAAACTCTAGACGTCATCTGTACGAACTCCATATCATCCTAGATGAATAGTTCAAAATATTTACCTATTTGTATGGACGAAAATGTTCCCATCATTTTCGTACTTCAGATGTGGTGTGTCCGAACTCTAGATCATCCTGTACAAATAGTTCAAAAAATTTACATGTTCCTATAGACAAAAATGTTCACATCATTTTTATACTCTAGACGTCATTTGTACGAATCAAACTTTGTACAGTACGAACATTACTTAGATAATTATTTTCATCCATGCTTTGACTGATTGCTTGCTGGAGGAAATAACTGAACAAATCGTCCGTATGAATTGAAATAGTAAAGTATGATTAGTTTAAAAATTTAAAAATTTTTAACACTCCCCCAGTGTGTGTGTACATATTTACTCAATTATAATCACACTCTCTCAAACTCAAAAAAAATATAAAAATATAAACTCCAATTATAATAAACTTTAAATAGATTTAACTTGAAGTCTTCAACAGTCTAGAGTATGATTTCTCTGAAATGTTAGTACACAAACAATAAAAATAATATATTTAATATATATTAGGAGAAATAATATTTAAAATAATTAAAAATATACATGATACATGATATAAAAACATAATTATGAAAACCAAATTACAACAATCTTCCCCATTTTTATGAAGATAAAATAATTATTATTTGAGTTAGCATTTAAACAAAGTTTTTCGTTAGCTCCCCCTAAATGAATTACCAATATAATTCTAGGGATTCTCATTAATATAAAAAATCTTAAACCCAAAAAAATAAAAGGACACAAAATAAAAAATAAATTCGAACAAAAATATGAATAAAAAATACAAACACAAAACACAAACACGAGTGAACACTAAAACATATAACATACACATTAAACATACACACATCACACAAACATATCAATGAAATAATATTCACACAATAAACATATCAATCAAATGATATTATTACTCCCCCTTTTGACAACAATAAAAAGGAAAGTAGAACTTGAAATGAAAGGTTGCAATAAATAAACCATAGAATTGATCTAGAAAAAGGATATTAAACCAATTGCAAATACAATATTAATTTCGCAATAATAACAAGGAAAATTCAAAATTTTAAATAAAAAACAATGAAGAGAAGAAAAGTCATTCAAAGTTATTATTCAAGTTAGACAAATTAAATCAAGATGATTATTACAAAAATGATAAAATTAGAATTAATTAATTACAAATTCAATATATAATATGATTGTCAATTAGATTGATTTGAATTAGAGATTAAAAGATAGTGGAAAGAAATTAATAAAAATTTTCAAATGGCAACATTGCGCATCTCTTCAAATATTTGTGGCACACTTTGTGCATCCTTTCTATTTGGGCTAAGTTTGTGCCTTTTTCACTTTGAGAACCATTACACATTCTTTCAATTTTTACACACATTGTGTGTTTTTTTAATTTACTTTTTGGGTCTTTCCAATAGCAATAATCTGAAATCAAATTTCACTAATAAAAAAATAAGTATATTGAAAAATAAATAAATAATAATAATACTTCAATCTTATAATAACTATATGTTAGATATATTTGTCTAAAAGAACATAAAATTGATCTTCTTATCTAACTCTTTTTAGAATTTTAATTTAAAATTTTGAAAGATTAGATTTTTGTAAGAAAAATAATTTGTAAAGTAAAATAATTTATAGCTTATTTTAGATCAATTTTAAATGGTTTTTTGTATTAGGCATACTTAACATTTCAAAAAATAAGAACCGAAAACAAGTCTTTAAAAACATGGCATTTTTCATTAATATCAAAATGATCAAATACATTCATTACATTGATATGAACTAGAACAAACACTTCAGCATCACATAAAAAAACTTAACAACAAACAACAACCATACTTGACATGAAAGAAAAAATGTCATCACATCACTCGCAAAAGCCTGGTAGAAATAATAACAAAGAAGTACATCTATAACTCGTAGGGGCCTTGGTCTAGAGGAGGAGGCTGGTTGAACACTGAAAAATAGCTATGCATCATAGCTAAATTTTTATTTACCGTGTTGAACTGGCCATGGATCCAACCCATATCCTCCTGGTATATTGCATCCTACTGATTTAAATGAGTCTCAATTTGATCAAAATGTTGATCAAAGTGAGTCTCTAAATGATCAAATTATTGGACCATTTCATGAAAATAGTTTTGATCGGGTCCTTATGTAGGTGCTTGAGCTCCCCCTTCTCCCTTAATATAAACACAAACACGAGTGAACACTAAAACTCTGATCTCTTCCAAATAAAGATAAAAAAGAAGCATTAGTAAAGTAGATTGATAGTTCAGTGGTAGGATCAATATGAATTAGGTTGTACTTCTTGTGGAGGATATATACAACAAGATGCCCTAAGGCCACATTCGTTTTTCTCTTGTAATGTGGAAGATCAATATCAAAAAAGTTGTACAAGTAGTCCATTATGAGTTGGGATTCATCAATGAGTTTTTCAGTCATAATAAGATATGTGACAATGGACAGAAGTGGAGTCATATTCACTCGATCATCAGCTTTAGGAATAACAAAAGTTTTAAAAATGTGCTGGATGATCCAAGCATTTTGGTTCAAGGTACTGAATCAAGCTAAATGATATACTTGGGAAACACCTTTAAGAACTTTGTTAATTTTTGACTAGTTAAAATGGGATCTAGAGATTATAGTATGTGATCTAATCCCTTGAGTTCTCAAGTGAAGGTAGTTGCTTAAATCTTCTTTGGTAATCTCTACATATTGTCTTTGGACATAGGAGCTTATCCTAGAATTATCTTTACTGACTCTTATGTTTGATAATAAATAATAAAAGGTTTCTTTGTGATATGCATAAATAAGAGTGAGAATGAAGGATAGTTGAGTAGAGGCAAATATATGCATTAGTGAAAAATAAAGATCATCTTGGATTAGAAGTTGAGATGGGGTGATCTTCATAGAAATGAACCTAAAATATGCATCTTCATACTTCTTAGATAAGAAGATAGAATCTATAGCACTAGAAGAAGAAGATTCCTTTGAACCATAAGGACGATTACTGGAACTAGCTATTTTCTAAATAAGGGCCCTAGAGAGTTTTGATAGGAATAAGAAAGTGAATAAAAATGATTTCAAAACCCTTCTATATATAGAAAAAAGACACATCATACTTTACAAAATTTTCTTCATACGTACGATTTCAGAATCATACGGGATGAAACTTTTTTCGTACGTACAAATAGAAATGGACAAAGATGAAACAATTTTTTCTAAAACACCATTTCCGAGGTGTTATTTTGTACACGGTTTTTTACCACTTGATCATACAGACGAACATGTATTTGACTGGGACGATCAAAATATTAAAGATCATTTTTAAAGTGGTTAGGTTTATCTCCTATAGAAATTAACATCTACATTGTATAGATAAAAATGATATCATCTGGGATAATCACCAAGAAATAATTAAACTTAATTGGTAAAACTATCCCCACTTATACTGACAAACCCATACAAATCATACTGTATGATGACGTCATTATATAGTATGAAACCTATGAAAATCTAAGTTTTGCATCCTCAACTTCTTAAATTATCATGTATACGCTACAAAATTCATATAGGATGAATATATATTCATACAATATGAATAAAACAAAAAAACAATGCATGAAAATCAGACAAACTTCTCAAAATCAAGTGACTTGCTTCCAGTTTTAACACACACAAAATAAAAACAAAGTAAAAAGCCAAAATAGGATAAACAAAAATACATAAACAACCAACCAAACAACCAAAAAACAAACTAAAATAGACAAAAACATAAAACATATCATGTTTGAAGAATATTTTATTTTAAGCATTAAGATCAATCACACCTAACATTGTCCTTAAGGTGTTAAATGTGTCAAAGGCTAGTGTTTTTGTAAAAATATCTACAAGTTGATTTTTTATGGAAATGTGATTAAATTCAATTTCTCTTTTGGCCAAATGATCTATAATGAAGTGATGCCTTATGTATATATATTTAGTTTTAGAATATTGGATAGGATTCTTTGAAATGCAAATACCACTAGTATTATCACAAAAATAGGAATTATACCAATTTAAAATCCTAAATCAATCAACTGTTATTTCAACCAAAGTACTTATGTCATACAACTTCTTAAGGCAATGTATTCAACTTCAGTAGTAGATAGGGATACAAAATTCTTCTTTATACTGGACCAAGAAATTAAGAATTTTTTTATAAATTGGCAAGTTCTAGATATACTCTTTCGATCAATCCTATAACCTATAAAGTTTGAATAAGAATATATGATAATTTCATATGAAGAGCTGTACTTAGGATACCAAATCCCTAAGTTTTGTATTTCCAAAATATATCTCAAAATCCTTTTTACTGCTATCAAATGTGATTATTTTGGATCAGATTGAAATCTAGGACATAAACATATACTAAACATTATATATGGTATGCTAGCAGTCAAATAAAGTAATGACTCAATTATACCTCTAAATTTCTTTTGATCAATAGATTTTTCCATTGGGTCCTTATCTAACTGAATTAAGGAACTCATTAGTGTTGTTACTGGTTCAGTATTGTCCATTTCATATTTCTTTAGAATGTACTTAATATACTTTAATTAACTAAGAAAAGTTTCATCCTCATTTTATTTAATACTAAAACCAAGAAAATAACTCAGATCTCCTATTAAAGTCATTTCAAATTCACTACTCATTATTTTTGAAAAATCATCACAAAGATTTTTATTTGTACATCAAAAAATGATATCATTAACATCTATCTGAACAATGTGTTAATCATATCTTAATTTTTTTAATAAGAGAGTTGTATCCACACTTCCTTTTATAAAAGATCTATTTAATAAGAAAGTACTTAACCTCTCATACCAAGCCCTAGGTACCTATTTTAATCCATACAATGCCTTTTTTAATTTTAACATATGATTTAGGAATTAGAATTTTCAAAACCTGAAGGTTGCTCAACATAAAAATCCTTTTGTATCATCCTATAATTTAGAATTTTCAAAACCTGAAGGTTGCTCAACATAAAAATCCTTTTGTATCATCCTATTCAAAAAGACACTCTTAATATCCATCTGATATAATTTAAATCCTTTAAAACAAGCAAAAGCGAATAAAATTCTAAGTGCTTAAAGTCTTGCTGCATAGGAAAAAGTCTCTTCAAAATCAATCCATTCTATTTGATTATTCATCTTAGCCACCAATCTAGTCTTATTTTTAATCACAACTCCTGAATCATTCATTTTATTTTTGAACACCCACTTGTTCCGACAATGTTTTGATCTTTTGGTATTTCTATTAATTCCCAGATATCATTTCTTACAAATTGATTCAACTCTTCTTGCATGGACAAAATCTAAAATTCATCCAATAGTACTTGATTAACATTTATGAGTTCAATCATTGATATAAAGGGAAAATGGTTAACCTCTAAGCTAAGTCCATGCCTAGTCGTAACACCCTCACTTAGTTCAGCTAAAATTAATTCTGTAGGGTGATTTTTAGAAAATTTTTATTCTCTAGGCAAAGGATTTTCTTTTTTCACATTTTCTTCCATATTTTATTTTTTAATTCCTTGGGAGTTATTTTCAATATGATCTTCTTCCAAAATACCATACTAATCAAAAACTACATGTGTGGTCTCCTCAACTACCAAAGTTCTTTTATTCAAAACTCTATATGATTTTCCAATAATATATCCAAGAAAATTTTTTTCATCAGATTTGGATCAAATTTTTTTAAAGGAGATTTTCTATTATTATGAATGAACACCTTACATATAAAAATATACAAAAGTGAATAATTTAGTGTTCTTCCCTTAAGAAGCTCATAGGATATTTTATTCAATTTTGATCTAATGTTCACCCTATTCAAAACATAATAAGCTGTATTAACTACTTTAGCCCAAAAATATTTTGGATGTGAATACTCTGCCAACATGGCTCTAGTAGCTTCAATCAATGTTCTATTCTTTCTTTTGATCAACCCATTTTGGTGAGGGGTCCTAGATGCTTAAAAATTATGATCAATTCCATTCTATTTAAAAAACTACTCATATTTTTCATTTTCAAATTCACCTCCATGATCAATTTGAATAGATAAGATTTTACACCCTAACTTTATCTGAATTCTAGTAAAAAAGTTTCTAAGTTCTTCAAATGATTCATCATTATGAAATAAAAATTTAACCCAAGTGAATCTAGAAAAATCATTAATAATCACAAATCCATATACCTTGTCTCCTAGACTTACAATGCTAATGGAACCAAAAAGTTCCATATAAATAATCGCTAATGGTTTGCTAGTTCTAAGATCCTTAATGAAATGAAAGGAGGACTTCACCTATTTTTCTAATTAACATACATCACACAGGTGATCCTTAGTAAAGTCTAGTTTTGATATACATCTAACAAGTTCTTTTAAGGTAATTTTTCTAAGATTTTTTATGCTAGTATGATAAAGTCTTCTATGTTATAACCATGATTCTTCAGAATTTAAAAAAAAAAAAAACATTAAGAGATTAAATTTAATATAAATCTAATATATACATATTATTTACCCTAATTTCATACAATACATATTTTCATTTTAGCTTACACTATATCCCTTATCACACAGCTGACTAATACTCAACAAATTATATTTAAGCCTTTTACAAGTAAAACATTCTCAATGAAAAAATTGTTCAAGTTTCTAATCATACATGTGCCTACCACTTTCCTAGTTATATTATCTCCCAGTATAACCTTGCCTCCATTCCTGGCTTCAAGCGATGTGAAGTGTGTCATATCTCCAGTTATATGCTTTGAACATCCATTATCTAGGTACAAAATTCTTTCATGAGGTCTTGTATGAGAGCATCTCTACAAATTGATCAAACATTAGTCTTGGGAACCCAAACAAGTTTGGGTTCTCCTCTTGGCAAAATTAAATTAGATGCTGGTATGATATAACTTATTTTATGTATCTTTGGTCTCCACGCTAAATATGATTTTCTATAAATAGTGAAAGTATGGTATACGTGCTCAATCATGCCACAAGAAAAATATTTAATTACAGGAAAAGGATTTTTCAATTTATTTATGTAAACTTATCTTTTCTTACGCTTTATGATTTTTACTTTTTTTTCAGGATTAAAAAATTGTTCAGGTGTAGGTGGATTAATCCTATTCTTTTTATATGTATTCAATTATGCTTTAAAGCATGAGTTTGCACTTTCTAACCCACTATTGTCAACTTTCAAATAGTGCTCTCTACTATCAGATTCATCCATAAAAGTTTTAAAAAAATGTTCAAGTTCAGTATGAGATGATTTCAATAACTCATGTTATTTATTCAATTCATCATATTCATCTAACAATATTATGGGGTTGTTATTAATCAATGTGTGATCTTTCTTAAGATGTTTATGCTCTTTTTATAATTCAATGAAATGAAAATTTAACCTAGCATACATAGTTTTAAGTTTTCTATATGCCATATGAATTCTTTCAAAAACATTAACTAACTCATCATAGGTTAAGTCACATACCTCTTCTTGATCTAACTGATCAAGCTTATCGGCCATCAAGCGTAAATTTGAGACTGCTTCCTCTACCTCTATTTCTGAAGAGTCCGAAGATGAGTCTGCCTAAAGAGCTCTCTAAAATATCTTCTTTTCCTTCTTCACATTTATTTTCTCCTTCACCTTTTCCTTACTAGGAATGACTTCTAGATTAGGGCAGTCTGATTTGATATGTCTAGTTTTCTAACATTCAGAATAGATAACATCATTAGAAACCTTAACATTTTTATAGAACTTACCTTTATTCCACTATTGGCATCTGTGTTACTTCCTTTTTAGAAAACTTTTGAATTGCCTTATCATCACGACAATGTCATCCTTATCTTCAGGCTGTGACTGATCACTCTCCGAGTCATCCACCATTAATGCTAAGTTCTTCTCCTTTCACTTTTCACCTGCATTAATCTATCTTTGAGTCACTCCTTGCTTGTAAGTAATTAGTGATCCAAAAAAATTATCAATAGAATACATATTTAAATCTTTAGACTCTATAATAATAATTAGTTTAGCATCATAAATAGTAGGCAAATAATAAAGTATTTTATTCACTTTTTCTGCATTTGTTAATTCCCTACCTAAAGCATACAAGGAAATAACTATTTGAGTGAAACATATGTACATGTCAGAAATTTATTCATTTAGTTTCATACAAAACAATTCATAATCATGTAATAAAATATTTAATCTAAATTATTTCATTTCGTTAGTCCCTTCATATGTGATACAAAATCTATACCAATTTTCTTTTCGACTTTTATAAGTAGAAACATGCATGTAGTCTTTAAAAATAAGTGCACAGAAAAAACTATTCTAATATTTTGTGTTTAATTATGCTAAGTCTCATTCTTCTACAGTCCAGTTAGCAAAGGATATTTTAGTTCTATTTCAATCTAATTAGTTGGCCTAGTGTACCCATCATGAACTAAAATTCACATGCGATAGTCAAGCGATTGAAGAAAAGTAGACATTATTGTTATCAAATAATGAGGTCTAGCGATCGAATATCCTTCAAGTGTGTTACAATTTCCAAAATTAGCTATAATAATTTTTTAAAAAGTAATCTAAACTTCAAATTTTAAAGTATGTTCTGATACCACTTGAAAAGACCGTAGAGGTTGTTAGACCTATGCAATTATCCTTAGGATAATTAAGGGGGGTGAATTGGTTATTTAAAAAACTCTTGGTAATTTTAAGAAAATCATTTAATAATTTTCATAATTTGATTTTCTTAAAATAAGCTTTTTAACCACAATAGGAAATTGCTTAAAATAAAATGCAAAAATATAAAAAGAATATAATAATTTATAGTGGTTTGGTCCAACTCAACCTACATCTACTCCCTAAAGATTGCCACTTCATGTATTACACTATTACTAAAGTGACTCTCTTTTTTCCCTCATAGTAAGGTGGAGAATACTTGATAATTTTCCTCTCTTTCACCAATCCCCTGGTGCGGTAAAGTATATTTTCCTTTCACACCCTCCAAGTATCGACAGAGTACTGTCATCCTTTCACACCCTCCATGTGTCGGTAGAGTACCATCTTCCTTTCACACCCTCTAAGTGTCGACAGAGTACCATCATCCTTTTACACTCTCCAAGTGTCAGAAGAGAATTGGATCTTCTCCAAAGATCTTCTCTAGAGTAACTAAAAAGAAGAAAGAAGAGAATTGACACAAAAACAAAAGAGATTCTTACCTTTGAGTAACCTTGTGAATCTTTCACACTCCACTTACAAGAACTCTCTCTTAAACACTCTCCCAAGTCACCCTTTCACTTGCTCTCAAGGAAATCATGAAGACAAGACTTATCGAAGTCAATTCCTAATGACTTTTTATATGAAAGATATGAAAAACCTTCTAGAAAACTAAAAAATTCAATTTTGAGTATCCATGATCATACAGTATGATCAACAATCATCCCAATTGAACAGTTCAAAATTTGCTCGTATGATCCTGTATGAAGTATTTTCATACAAGCATATCGTATAGTATGATATGTATATTATACAGTACAAACAGGTATAAAAAAATTCCTATTCATCTGGAAGAAAAGTTACTCCATAATTTTGAACTCTCAACGTCATTTGTACGAACTCCAAATTGTCTCGAATGAATAGTTTACAAAATTTACCTATTCGTATAGATGAATTTGTTCCCATCATTTTCATACTCTAGACATCATCTATACGAACTCCAGATCATCTCGGACAAACAGTTCAAAAATTTACTTGTTCGTATGGAAGAAAATGTTCCAATCATTTTTGTACTCTTGACATCATTTGTACAAACTCCAAATAATTTCGTACGAACAATTCAAAAAATTTACTTATTCATATGGATGAAAATGTTCGCATCATTTTCATACTTTGGACTTCATCTGTACAAATCAAACTTTATACAGCATGAATAACACTTAGAAAATTTTTTCTCATCCTTGCTTTGATTAACTACTTGTTGGAGGAAATAACATTGATAAATCATTCCATACCAATTGAAATAGTATAGTACGATAGTTTAAAAATTTATAAATTTTAAATACTCCCCTAATGTGTGTGTATACTATTACTCAATTACAATCACACACTCTCAGACTCAATAAAAGTGTAAAAATACATACTCCAATTATAATGAACCCTAAATAAATTTGACCTAAAGTTTTCAACAGTCTGGAGAATAATTTTCCTGAAATATTAGTACATACAAACAACAAAAATAATATATCCAATATATGTTAGAAGAAATATTAATCAAAATAATAATATTTGGAATCATAAAAAATACACATGATACATGATATGAAAAATAGTTATGAAAACTAAGTTGCAACAGAGCAAGGTTTAAGGAATCCTAGTTGGAGATGAGTGATCATATGATGGGTTTTAGTGGGAGGTGGAGAAGTAGCAGTATTTGAGGATGAGATAGTATAGTGGGAGGAGTGGTTTGGAGACGAATGGGTTGGTAATATTGGAGATGAATCACATCTCTGAGAAGATGTTGCGGTAGATTCCTATGGGATAGAGGATATGGGTAGTGTAGTTAGAGAGGTTGGTGGCTCTAACATTAGAAATGGTGGTTGGGAAGTAAGATCAATGTGAGGATGTTCAGTGAAGGAAGTAAGATGATGATGGTAAAGGAATGTATTTTCTTAAAAATTAATATGGATGGGTGTACATACTTTATTGTTGAGCATATTATTTTAATTCCTTATCATACCAAAAAATGGTAGATTGCATAGATTTTGGAGCAATTTTGTGATTGGTATGTGGAGGGAAAAAAGGATAACATCGATAACCAAACACCTAAGAATTTTATAATTTGGTTGCTTCTTGTGCAAAAATTTCATATGATGAGTGGCTAGATAGGCTAGGGTGTGCAGTTCTATTTATTAAATAGACAGCTGTAAGCGCAGTATAGACCTAAAATTGGTAAGGTAAGTTTGCATCAAAGAGCACCATGCAAGTGGTTTCTATAATATGTCTTTGTTTTGTTTGGGCAATTCCATTTTGTTGTGGGCTATATGGACAAGTGAGTTGAGGTTGAATGTCATTTTGATGGAAGAACAATTTGAAATTGGTGTTTACAAATTCTTTGCCATTGTCTGATTGAAACACAATGATATGTTCTCCAAAATATTTTTCCACCACATGTTTAAAATTTTGAAAATGAAGGAAGACTTCAAATTTTTGTAGCATAGGATACATCCATGTAAAGTCATAATATATAAATCCATTAAATAAAGATACTAGTGATGGACCCCAAACATCAGCAAGATCAATTTAAATAGCTTTAGAAGTAGAAGAGATAGATAAAGAAAAACTAGTTCTATGACATTTGGATTGTGAACATGAATTACAATGAAAAGAAGAAGAAGAAGACATAGAAACTATGTAAGGAAGCTAATTTCATATGACTGTAGCAGCCGCAACATTAGGATGTCTAAGCCATTTGTGCTAGAGTGATGATGCTTGAGTGGTAATGAAGATTGAGTTACGATATGTCACAAATGAGGAGATTGGATAGAGTCCACTATGGCTGGGACCTTGGAGCATAGTGCAATTTGTATTCAAATCCTTAATTTGAAACCCATGAGAGTCAAACACAATAAAGAAGTTGTTGTTAGTGGTTAGTTTTTTAACAGAAAGGAGATTGTGAATTAATTTGGGAACATGATAGAGATGATGCAATTGGAGCTTACGAGATGGAGTAGGTAGTATGCCTTGTCTAGAGGCTACTATTGGCAAGTTTTGTCTATTTCCAATAGTGATATGTTGATGCCCAAGATATGCCGAAGCATATTAAACTTGGGATGAATCTGATGAGGCAAAGCGTTGGTGTTTAAATACCAATAAGCTTTAGGATAATTCCTGGATGAGTTAGTGTAGGAAATCGTTGAGGTTGGTAAGTAAAATCTACTCTAAACCAGCAAGAAGCAGCAGTGTGTCCTCATTTATAACAAATTTGACATTCATTGTATCGATTAGTAGATCACAAACCATGGCAACTATTACGTCTTCCATGATTGTATGGTCAAGCTTTAGAAAAAGAAAAATGGTTGCATATCTTCCTTAAATAATAGTAAGATCAATTTGAGGATCTATAGTGTCCTGAATGTGAGCTTCTCATAACACTTTAGTTGATTTCTTCACTACACAACAACGAATATAAATCATCGAGATTAATGGGACTTCAAGCGAATGGATGTTTTAGAAGCATTATAAGTTGCCTGTAATACATTTATAGTGTAAAGTATAATATCTTCAATATCAATTGAGCTTCCAGGAGTAACATTGATATCAATCATGGATTTGATCAATGATAAGTACTAGGTCATCATCTTATCCTTCATTAAGTGGTGATGTAACTCATTTTAAGTTTCAAAATCCTTGATCAATTTGTGGAGTGAAGATGTTTGTTGATGGTGGTCCACAAATCATGTCATGTGTCAAGGTTGAGCACATATTGTAGAAGAGAGAAAGAGATGATCGAGTACATTGATGTAGTAACATTCTAATCTATCAGTACCAACTAGTGGTAGGAAAGACTTGGCGAAGGCATGTTTTCGGGTTCTAAAGTGTATTTGCTCGGAGCAGGTGAATATCCATCTAAGAAGCCATACTACCCATTTACTTGAAAAACTTTAGTAACTTGAGCTCACAAAGTTGGATGGTTGTCAGATGTTAATGGGGAATAAATAATATTTTTGATATTGTTCATTAGGAACTTAAGTGAGGCAGGGATAGAAACTTGAGCCATGTTATTGTAGTTTAGAGTGAAGGCAGGGTAAGCAGTTGACGAAGTAGTTGAGGTCATTTTGTTGAAAAAAAAAATCAATATACTGAGACCTATATTAAGCTCTACATGAATGGCTCTGATACCATGTTGAAGTGTATAATCCTGTATCAAAATTAACACAGACAATATATATAATAAAGAACATCATAACAAAATACAGGGTAACCCAGATGTATTCTTTCATAGTATTTCCTGTGTTGTTCAAAATAGTAGTCGAATAGAGAAGTATATATAACAAAAAAAGATTAAGATCCAGCCATTGTAATAACATTTTGCTAAATGATTGAGATGTAGTTAGCTGCTTTATGCACATGGAGGCTAAGGTTGTTGCTGTTGTTGTCAGCTCTAGGAAGCCGTGATAGTAGAGGCTTTTTAGAAAATGATTTACCATCATTAGTAGAACGGTTTGCTACATAACCATTATCATCATCGGACAACAATGATGACTTTATGATGTTAATTAATCATAGTTTGGCAATCATTTCATTAAAGAATTGATACTGCTAAATTTACATTGAGGTTTTCTCTGTTTAAATAGTAAAATTAGATTTTGGTTTCATAGTCTTATAATCTTATTGCTTATATAAGAGGATGTTTGAATTTACTGTATTTTAGGTGTAAATTAAATAAAATGCATGGATTTTATATGGTAACACATTTGTCTTCTTATAACATAAATGTAAAATAAAATCTTAGGGGTTACTTCATGCGCATGTAAGGAAGGAGTGCCCGACTTTCCACCCCTTGCTCCGGCGAGGGGACTTGTGGTAAGAAAGCTCGTGCATCCAAGGCGCTCTGGCCCAAGGAAAGATAGAGCCTATTTGCCTCGGGCTCCTAATGATCTTCAACGCTTGGCGAAAATTTCTGATTTTCCTAGGAAGCGGAAGATGGATGGGGGTGGGGATGATCCCCATTGAGGTGTTCCTTGTATGGGTTATTTTAGCTTGTTTTGTTCCACTCTTCTTTTTTGTGTTTTATTGAGGAATGTTTCTTTGTGATACCTTTTTTCTTGTTGGAACCCTTTGTATCCTTTTGGCTTTATTTTAGTGGAAATCTTCTTTTCCTTAAAAAAAAAATTCTTAGGGATTGCTTTGTAGTGGAGTTTAAGTAGGAATTAACCAGGATTTAACTTAAATCCTACGAAATAAAAGAAAGAAATTGTACGTTGTATATCCCACCTATCCTTAAATCTAAATTTATTATTTTCTTCCATAAATTTGACAATTACTAATTCTGTAGTTTGATAGATTTAAAGTCTTTAAAGTATTATTAAAATCTCTTTTTCGTCCTTGTCATCGGTAGGGTTCATATATCTTCTCCGCACCCATTGTTGCAAGCTCGTATCGTCGTCTTCTCGATCTGGTGAATAAGGAAGATCTTTGTTAATAAGGTAGAGTTTCTTCCAAGCTTTTATTTTAGCAAATTTTCTTTCTTCTAGAGTAGAAAAGTCCTTCAGTCAATAACTTGAGAATGGTTGCCGGTTTTTTTCCCGGAAAAAGGATTTTGGGTTGGATATGCATGGGTTGCATCCGGTCCTCTGTTATCTTTTTGTTTGATAGTTTTTTTACTTATGTTTATTCTTTATTGTCAGGAATCATTTATTGTAGTTACTTGGTTCAAGAAGCATTATCAGAATGCTGATTGCTATTTCTTACTGCCATAGTTCACAAAATTGTGGATTATACATAACTTATAAGTGCATACATTATTAAGAGAAAGGCATCTTATTTTATCTTTCTTTAGTTAAGGAAATATAATTATTTTAAATATCCTACTCTAACATATTTTTGTATAATACTTTTGAGACACCTTCCTTATCAATTTGATGTTATATATATATATATATATATTGTAATAAGTGAACACAATTAACAAAGTCACACATTTGTTGGTTATTGACCTCAATTTCACATTAAGATATTTAATCAAAGTTATTTTTTTCTTAACATTTTCATTAGTTTATTGCTCAACTATTGAATACAAATATTTGAAGTCTTTTTAATTCCAAAAATAGTAATCTATAATTCATGCAAGTCTGCATACGAATAATTTTGATTGTACATTCCATTTTTTATTGCATTATTATTAATATTGATTGTTGAATTCAAATTTTTCTGTAGGTGATGTCTAACTTTACTAGCATGACAACTTGGTGAGCTAAAACTTGTAAATAAGAATGGAGATTATAGGGAGAGTAGAGAGAGCAGACAAAAGAGTCATTGGTCTTGAAATGAGAAAGTATCTAATAATATCTGAGAAAATTTAGAGTCTCCCTAATGAATATAAAATCATCCCCCAAAATATCTTCTCTACCAATCATTTAGTATGATAGGTACTGTACTATATGATTAATTTACAAATTCAAAGTTTTATCAAGGATGATGCTTGGGATGATCAAATTTCATCTCTGCCAATCAATGTGGATTTTACAGTACAAACTGCACAAATTCAAAAATATAGTTTTCACTCTAATCTGTATGTGTGCATGATCTTTAAGCTAGCATACACCTTTTATATAACTTTTGACTTAAAAAATATTAAATAAATAAATGAAAATACATACTCTTGTAAAAATTTCAAACATATTCTACATAGTTTTTGAAAGTTCAAGAAGGTTGTTAAATCTTTAAGAACTAGCCCAAGGCTAATCTAGATGGGGGTAAATTGGATATTTAAAATATTTTAGGGAATTTTTTTTTAACTTTTCACACACACGAGAACCAACACAACGGATGCAAAAATAAGTAAATTTCACAACAACAAAATAAATCAGATTTTTTAACATCACATATAAGTATAGAAAAATAAAGTGCAAAAAATAATCAGAATGAACACACCAAAATTTATAGTTATTCGATCAACCTGACCTACATCCACTTTTTGGAGACTCACTCTCTAAGTATTGCACTAAATAGTAGTGGCTCTCCTTTTGCTCTCAGAGCAAGGAGGAGAAGCTCATACAGATGTTGTTTCACCAACCCGATGGGGCAGAGAATCGTGACTCTTTTACAAGCAAAGAACCTCAACTCTATTTTCACCCTCCAAGTGATAGTCAAAGAACCATAACTCTATTTTAATCCTCCAGGTGATGGTTAGAGAACCATAATCTTTGGTCATAGAACCATGATCTTTGCTAAAGAAATTCTTCTCATTAGCCACCGAGAATCCAGATAGACGCTTGTAGATACTAGCAAAGATTCATTCTTTGAGCAATCTTGTGAATTCCCTCACAATTTCTCCCTCACAAAATCTCCCTATCTTTTTTCACAAAGCTCTCCTTCTTCTCTCCCTTAAGGCTCTCTCTCTCTTGAATTCTAAACAATAAAATACTTTCTAATAAAAGTATTAAAAATTCTTAAGTAGTGGGTTTCAAGAAACCCTAATTTTTAAGAGTTTCATTTTCTGTTTGTATAGTATGATACATACCGGATGTAGAAATAAGAAAATTTCACAACAACAAAATAAATCAAAATTTTCAACCACATATATAATTGCAGAAAAATGAAGTGTAAAAAATAATCAAAATGAATATATCAGAATTTATAGTGGTTCGATCAACATAACCAATGTCCACTACTTGGAGACACCCTCTCCAAGTATTGTATTAAATAGTAAAGACTCTCCTTTTTCCCTCACAGCAAAGAAAACAAGCATGTATAGATGTTATTTCATTAACCTGATGAGGTAGAGAACCATAACTATTTTACTAGCAGAGAACATCAACTCTATTTTCACCGTCTAGGTGATGGTTAGAGAACCACAACTCTATTATTACCCTCCATGTGATGGTTAGAGAACCAAAACTTGATTTTCACCCTCTAGGTGATTGTCGGAGAACCTTAATATTTGCTAAAGAACTTCTTTTTCGAAGCCACCAAGAACCCAGACAAATAATTACAGATACTAGGCAAGATTCTTTCTTAAAGAAACCTTATAAATCCCCTCACAACTTCTCCCACGCAAAATATCTCTCTCTTATCTCATAAAGCTCTCCTTCTCTCCCTCAAGTCTCTCTCTCTCTCTCTTAAAGTCTAAATAGCCAAAAATTTTCTAATAGGTGTATTAGAAAATCCTAAGTAGTGGGTTTCAAGAAACCATAATTTTCAAGAGTTTCTTCTTCAATTCATATACTACAATATATGTATAGTACCATCTGATTAGTGTAATTTATACTCGTCCAGTAAGTTAGTGTAGACAAACTGTTCAACCTTTATAACACTTCGTACAATATGATCAAAAGGCTGTCCGATACGAATTCTAAAAATTCCTTCTATTCATTTTGGATGACTCATAGGATGACCAACTTCATACATTGTTGATCGTTCAATATTATGGACATCGTATAATATAATCCATATAAAAATCATGAATTTTATTTAGTATGATCTCAGGGATGACCAATTTTGTACACTATCAATCATATTGTATGAATTGTATTGTACAATAAGATCGGCAATAATAATTATTCCAGATTTGATTGCCTGATATCATGGGATTAATAAGAAAATTTTTAATTAGAGCATATATGTTGAGATTGTTGAAACTTCATTTTTTTATTGTTGAAATTATTGCAACATGTGTATTTTTTATGCTTACAATTATTATTATTTTAATTTTCGGTTCTCCTAATATATTTTAGATGTATTGCTTTAATTGTTTGTGTATTAATATTTCAGGAAAATCATACTCGAGATAGTTGAATATTATAAATCATATGAGATTAGGGTTTATTGTAAATGGAGCCTATATTTTTTCATTTTATTAAGTCCGAGAGAGTGTGATTGTAATTGAGAAACTATGCACACACACTTGGGGATTATTATATTTTATAAACTAATCATACTGTACGAATTCACTTCATATGGGACAATTTATTCAGTAATTTCTGCCTACGAGAAACTAACTGAAGAAAGAAAATTTTTTCTAAGTACTGATCATACTGTATAAAGGGCTCTTCATGCAGACGACGTCTAAAGTATGAATTGGATGGGTCCCTTTTTGTCCCAATGAATTCAAATCTTTTTCTTAACAGATTATACTATACGATGCCTTATTCGTACAGATGACATCTAGAGTACGAATTAGATGGGCCCTTTTTCATCCCGATGAATTCAAATATTTTTCTTAACTAATAGTATTGTACGATACCTTATTTGTACAATCGATGCCCAGAGTATGAATTAGACGGGTCCCTTTTCATCTCAATGAATGCTAACTTTTTCTTAGCGGACCGTACTATGTGATTCCATATTTGTATAGACAACGTCCAGAGTACGAAAATGTAGGGAACCTTTTCATCCCAAAAAATCTGAAAAATTTTCTTACAGTTCATACATTACTAATATGGTTCGTGCAGGATGATGATCGTGTACGAAAATAATTCTTATAGGTTCATATACAGTAGTTTTTGAAAAATTCATACATACAAAATACGATCATAATGTACGATCATATATGATCAAAATGAAAAATTTTAGTTTTCTGTATGGTTTTTCATGTGTTTCATATAAAAAGGTCCTTAGAAACTAACTTAAATGATTATTCTTTATATTTCTTTAAGAGCAAGTGAAATAGTATTTTTGGGAGAGTGTTTGAGAGAGAGTTATTGTAAATGAAGAGTGAAGGGATCATTAGGTTACTCAAAGGTTAGAATGTCTTTTGATTTTATGTTACTAATCTTCCTTTCTTCTTTTTAATTGCTCGAGAGAAGATCATTGAAGAAGATATGGTACTCTACTGGCACTTGGAGGGTGTGAACAGACGACGATACTTTGTTGACACTTGGAGGGTGTGAAAGAATGACAGTAGTCTACCGATACTCGGAGGATGTGAAATAATGACGATACTCTGTTAACACTTGAAGAATGTGAAAGGACGACGATACTCTGCCAACACTTAGAGGGTGTGAAAGGATAATGTTACTCTGCTGAATCGGAGATAGGTGGAAGAGAAAAAAATTGTAAAAGCTTCTCTTTCTTATTGGGGGGGGGGGGTAAAAGAAGAGTCACTTTTGGTAATAGTGCAATACCTAAAGAGGGAGTCTTCAGGAAGTGGACGTAGGTCTTGTTGGATCGAATCACTATAAATTATTGTGTTTATTTTTATTTCCATTTTTTTTATTTTTCCGCTCTTTAGTAATTTTAGTTGAAAAATTAATTTTGAAAAAAATATAAAAATCAAATTTTTATTAAAAATTCAAGAAATTTTTTAAATTAATTAACCCCCCTCTTGGTTAGCCTTGGGACAATTATATAGGTTTAATAACTTATACAAACTTTTTAAGTGGTATCAAAGCTTTATTTCAAAATTATAAGTTTAGATTTCTTTTTGAAAATGATAATGACTATTTATTGAAATCGTAAAACATCTGAAGGGTATTCAATCACTAGACCTCTATATTTGATAATATCTCTTATAATTTTTTGAAAATACATATGTTTATTTTTCTTCAATCGCTCGACTATCGCATGTGGATTCTAGTTCAGAAAGGGTATACTATGCCAACTAGACTTATAGATGTCATTAGAGTTGAAACACCATTTATTGACTGGATTATAGATAAACGTGACTTAGCACAATTAAATGCAAAATGTTTAAATAGTTTATATCATGCACTTAAGTCTGAAGATTAAATGCGGGTTTTCTAATTATAAAAGTGGAAATGATATTTGGGATAGACTTTATATTATGTACGAAGGGACTAATAAAGTGAAGCAATCTAGATTAAATATTATGTTACATGATTATGAATTATTTCACATGAAATCAAATGAATCCATGTTTAATATGTACACAAGATTCACTCAAATAGTCACTTCTTTGCATGCATTAGGTAGGGAACTAACGAATGCTGAAATGGTTAATAAAATACTTCAATATTTGCCTACAACTTATGATAATAAAATAACTACTATTATAGAGTCTAAGAATTTAAAAGTGCATTCTATTGATAATCTTCTTGTATCAATATTTGCTTACGAGGAAGGAGCGTGACTCAAAGACAGGCTGATATAGGAGAAAAGCGAAAGAAGAAGAACATAGCCTTGAAAGTGGATGACTCGGAAAGCATCAACCACAACTTAAGGATGAAGATGATATTACCTTGATGACCATGCAATTTAGGAGTTTTCTAAAGAGGAAGCAAAGGAGACGCCAATAGTGGAATAGAGATAAGTTCCAAAAAATGTCAAGATTTCTAATAATGTTATTTGCTATGAATATAGAAAATTTGGACATGTCAAATATGATTGCCCCAATCTTAAAGTCACTCCTAGCAAGGAGAAGGTGGAGGAGAAAGTGAATGTGAGAAAGGGAAAGAAGAAATTTTAACGATCTTTTTGGGGTGACTCAGCTTTAGATTCATCAGAAATAGAGAAGAAAGAAGTCATTAATCTATGCTTAGTGGATGATAATCTTGATCAGTTAGATCAAGAAGAGGTATACGACTTAAGCTATAATGAATTTCTTGAAGTTTTTAAAAGAATTCGTACAACATATAGAAAACTAAAAAAAATGCATGCTAGGTTGAATTTGGATTTTTTAGAATTAAAGAAAGAGCATGAAATCCTTAAGAAATATCATACATATATTGATAATTACCACATAAGCTTACTGGATGAATTTGACAATTTGAACAAACAAAATGAGTTATTAAAATCATCCTACACTAAATTGGAAAAAGAATTTAAAAATTTTAAGGATGAATCTAAAAGTAAAGAGCACTATTTGAAATATGATATTAATGTGTTAGAAGATGTTAACTCATTTCTTATAATTAAGGTGAAAGCTCTTGAGAAAAATAGTACACCCCCAAACTTGAAGATTTTATTAACCTATTTTAAAGCAAAAAATCTTAAAACCTAAGAAGAGATAATTATATTATCAGAGATTAAAAAATCATTTTCCTTGAGTTAAGAGCTTTACTTGTGAGATTATTTGGCATATTTCACACACTTGTACTTTACATAACAAAACTCATTTAGTGTGGAGTTTAATGATGCAAATAATAAGTTATATTATACATGCATCTACTTTAATTTTGCAAAGAGGAGAACCCAAATTTATTTGGGTTTCTAAGACTAACTTTTGATTGTTTTGTACAGACGCTCTCATATAAGATCTCATGAGAGTATTTTGTACCTGGAAAGTAGTTGCTCGAAGCATATGACTGGAACACTTCACAATTCATATAACTAGAAGCTAGGAATTGATGCAAGGTTACACTAGGAGATAATATCACTATGAAAGTGGTATGTTTAAGTATGATCAACAACTTGAATAATTTTTTTTATTAAAAATGTGTTACTTGTAGAAGGTTTAAAGCATAATCTTATGAGTATTAGTCAGCTATGTGATAGAGGAAATAATGTTAAATTTTTTTCCACTAGCTGCATATGAAACCTAAATGAAATTGATGTACTACATAAAAAATAGGATAAACAATATTTATATGCTAAATTTAAATTATTTTAAATCCCCTAATACTTTTTGTTTAAAAATAATTTCTATTGAATCATGGTTATGGCATATGAGGTTTTGTCATGCTAGCATAAAAAATTATAGAAAAATTACAAAAAAAAAATTGTTAGAGATATACCAAAATTAGACTTTACTAAGGATCACCTTTGTGATGCATACCAACATGGAAAATATGTGAAGTCTTCATTTCATTTCACTAAGGATCTTAGAACTAACAAACCATTGGAGATTATTTATATACATCTTTTTGGACCTATTAGTACTATAAGTCTACGAGGAAAGGCATATAGATTTATAATAATTAATGATTTTTTGAGATTCACATAGGTTAAATTTTTATTTCATAAGAGTGAATCATTTAAGAAATTTAGAGACTTTTTGACTTAGATTCAGAGGAAATTAGGATGTGAAATTTTAACAATTCAAAGTGATCACGGAGGTGAATTTGAAAGTGAAAATTTTGAGGAATTTTGTAAAGAAAAAGGAATTGATCACAATTTTTCTACACCTAGGATCCTTCAGTAGAATGAGATAGTTGAAAGAAAGAATAGAATATTAATTGAAGCCGCTAGAGCCATGTTGGCAGAATATTCACTTTCAAAATATTTTTGGCTTGAAGCGGTTAATGCAACTTATTTTGTTCTGAATAAGATAAACATTAGATTAAAATTGAATAAAACACCCTTTGAGCTTTTTAAGGGTAGAACACCTAATTTATCATATTTACATGTTTTTTGGATGTAAGGTATTCATACATAATAATAGAAAATCTCCTTTAGAAAAATTTGATCTAAAATTAGATGAAGGAATTTTTTTTGGATACTCTAGTGTTGGAAAATCATATAAAATATTTAACAAAAGAACTTTGATAGTTGAGGAGACCACACATATTATATTTGATGAGTTTGGCATTTTGTAAGAGTCATGTTTGGAAGATGATGATATAGAAAATAACTCCCAAAGGATTAAGAAGATTAATTTGGATGAAAATTTGGAACAAGAAAACCCTCTACCTAGAGAATTAAAAATTTCTAAAAACTAACTTAAGGAATTGATTCTAGGTGAACTGAATGAGGGTGTTAGGACTAGGCATGGAATTAGCAAAGAGGTTAATCATTCATCCTTTATTTCAATGATAGAACCTCCAAATATTAATCAAGCGCTTTCGGATAAATTTTGGATTTTGGTCATGCAAGAAGAGTTAAATCAGTTTGTCTGGAATAATGTTTGTGAATTGATTGTATGGCCAAACGATCAAAGTGTAGTTAGAACTAAGTGAATATTTAAAAATAAAATGAATGACATAAGAGTTGTTATAAATAAGGCTAGATTAGTGGCTAAAGGGTATAATCAAATTAAAGGGATTGATTGTGAGGAGACTTTTGCCCCGATAGCATGACTTCAAGCAATTAGGAATTTGTTTGCTTTTGTCTATTTTAGAGAATTTAATATATTTCAAATGGATGTTAAGAATTCCTTTTTGAACATGTTTATATTGAGCAACCTCTAGGTTTTAAAAATTCAAAATTCCTTAATCATGTTTTTAAATTAAAAAAGATATTATACGAATTGAAATAGGCACCTAGGGCTTGGTATGAGAGATCAAGTACTTTACTATTAGAGAGATCTTTTATGAAAGGAAGTGTGGACACCACTCTCTTTTTGAAGAAATTAGGAGATGATATACTCATTATTCAGATATATGTTGATAATATCATTTTTGAATTTATAACTAAAATTCTTTGTGATAATTTTTTTAAAATAATGAGTAGTAAATTTGAAATGCGTTTAATGGGAGATCTAAGTTATTTTCTTGATTTTACCATTACACAAAATGAGGGAACTTTTCTTAGTTAATCAAAGTATATTAAAGACATCCTTAAGAAGTATAAAATAAATAATGCTAAATTAGTAACTACATTGATGAGTTCCTTAGTTCAGTTGGATAAGGACCCAATGGGAAAATCTATTGATCAAAAGAAATTTAGATGTATAATTAAATCTTTATTTTATTTGATTGCTGGTAAAGCTGATATAATATTTAGTGTTTATTTATATGTTATATTTCAGTCGGATCCAAAAGAATCATATTTGACTACAATGAAAAGAATTTTAAGTTATATTTTGGGAACTCAAAACTTATGAAATTAGTATCCTAAGTACAATACATCATTTGAGATTGTCGGATATTCTGATTAAGATTTTGCAAGTTGTAGGGTTGATAGAAAGAGTATATCAGTTTGAAAGAGAAGGAAGCTTGCTTTCTTGTGGGCTTATTTTGTGCCTCTTGTCAATTGGTTGGCACACTTTACACATCTTTTGATTTTTTGATACACTTGGTGTATCTTTCATTTTGTTTTGGCGATCATTGTACATCTTTTCTATTTTTCTTTCTTTTTGAGCTCATTTTATGCCTCTTGACATTTTTGCAAGCTAGATCCCTTTCAAAATATTTAAATACTCTCAGTTATGAGAATATCTTATAGATATTAGAGAAGAAAATCTCACTCTCTAATATAAGGAAGAGTAAACCATAAAGCAGAATCAAATTCATAAGATAAATGTAATGACAAGATTATAAAAGGTTGAAAGTGATTAAATGACTTTGAATATTATTTATATAAGATAGATTACTATAGCAAGATAAAAAAGATCTCAATCATAAAATTCAGTTATTAATTTGAGATAGACTTTTATTTAAAAAAGAAAATTATAGAAGATCTCAACCACAAAGCTTGTTTTAAAAAAATTATCACATAACCTTTTATTAGAAGATCCAAAAAGTATATCATCAACATAGATCAGAACAATGTGTAAATCATCTCTTACTTTCCTCAAAAAGGGTAGTGTCTACTCTCCCCTTAATGAACTTCCTCTCTAGTAGGAATGTGTTAAGCCTATCATACCAAGATCTGGGTGTCTATTTTAATCTATATAAGGCCTTTTTAATTTGTAGACATGATTTGGAAATTGGGAACTCTTAAAACCTTGGGGTTGCTCTACAAAAACATCCTCTTTTAATACCTCATTCAAGAAGGCACTCTTAACATCCATTTAGAAAAGTTTGAATTCCTTATAACAAGCAAAGGCCATTAGCACTCTAATGGCTTCCAATCTAGCTAAAGGGGCAAAGGTCTCCTAAAAATCAATCCCTTATATTTGGTTATACTTCATAGCCATCAATCTTGCCTTATCCCTAACCACCACACCAGAATCATTCATCTTATTCTTAATGACCCATTTAGTTCCAATTACACTTTCTCCCTTCATTCTTTCTACAAGCTCCCAAATATCATTCCTAATAAATTGGTTTAATTCCTCTTACATGGCTAAGATAAAAAATTCATCAGATAGAGCTTAATTGATGTTGGTGGGTTAAGTCATTGAGATATTGGCAGAGTGATTCACTTCCTTCCTAAGTTCGTGCATAGTTTTAACACCTTCAGAAGGGTCTCTTAAGATCAGTTCTTTAGGATGACTCAAAGAATATATCCAATATCTAGGCAAAGTGTGTCTAGGTTCTACCCTTCCTCCAAATTTATAGGTTCTACTCCTTGGGTAATCTCACGTACTCCATCAGAGTTTTGAGGCTCTATCCTTTTCTCCAAGTTTATAGTTTCTAATCCTTGGGTAATCTCTCCAACTTTATCTTCTTCCTCAACTCTAGATTTCTTAGCATTAGATTCATCAAACACTACCAGAGTGGTCTCCTCCACCACCAACGTGCTCTTGTTAAACACTCTAAAGAATTTCCCTATACTTGAATATCCCAAGAACACTCCTTCATAAGATTTTGGGTCAAATTTTCCTAAGAGTGACTTTCCAATGTTAAGAATGAAAACATTATAGTCAAAGACATGGAGGTGGAAAAGGTAGGGTGTCCTACCCTTAATGATCTCATAAGGTGTCTTATTCAATTTGGATCTAACATTTACCCTATTCAACACGTAAAAAGCTATGTTTATCGCTTTAGCTCAAAAGTATTTTGGAAGTAAATACTCAGCAAGCATAGCTCTAATGAATTGAAATAAGGTCCTATTCTTCCTTTCAACTATCCGTTCTACTGAGGCGTCCTAGGAGCTGAGAAATTATGACTAATCCCTTGATCCCTACAAAAGTTTCCAAATCTCTCATTTTCAAACTCTCCACCATGGTCATTATGAATGGTCAAGATCTCATAACCTAGCTTTTTCTGAATCCAAGTGGAGAAGGATCGAAATTCATCAAAAGACTCACTCTTATTTGATAAAAATCTAATCCAAGTGAACCTCGAGTAGTCATCGACAATCACAAATCCATAGACTTTTCCCCCTAAGCTGGTAGTGCTAATGGGTCTAAACAAATCTATGTAAAGGACTTCTAAAGGTCTAGAGGTGCTAATATCCTTAATGGAATGGAAAATTAATTGGTCATGTTTCCCTAGCTAACAGGAATCACACAGGTGGTCCTTAGTGAAATTAATCTTGGTGTTACCTCTAATTAGGTCCTTTTAGGTTACTCACCTAAGATTTTTCAATCTGGCATGACATAACCTCCTGTACCACAACGAAGACTCATTAGCAATAGATTTTAAGCAAAATAAAGCACCACATTCAATGTTATTTAAATCAAGCATGTAAACATTACTAATCCTCTTTTCCTATAAAATAGTGTTGTTATTCAAGCTAATGATTCATGTGTTTGCCAAAAATTTTATAATAGAGCCCTTATCGCAAAGCTAACTGATGCTGAACAAATTATGTTTCAAGTGATCTACAAGCAAAACATTTTCAATCAAAAGGTTCTTGGAGTTTCTTATTTTGCTTGCACCCACCACTTTCTTTGTGGAGTAGTTTCCAAGAGTGACCTTTTGATTAGCATCTCAAGTCATGTGTCATCAGCATATACTATCCAGGTACCACATGCTCATAGAAGGTCTTGTGTGAGAGCAAACCTACAAAATCATTAAACGTCATATTTAAGAACCAAAAAAAGTTTGGGTCCCTTCTTATTGAAAGAAGAATGCAATGCATGTGTGTTATGGTAAGGATCATCCAATTTTGATCTCCACACCCAATATGCACTATGGTGAATAGTGCAAGTATGGGAGATGTATCCTAGCATGCTACATAAAAAATATCTAACACCAAGAAAAGGGTTTACTAATCTATTTGGGTTATAGTGCCTCTTCTTAGGTTTTAAAACTTTTAGCTTTGGATCAGGATTGAAAACTGTTCAGGTATGGGTGGAATGTTATTTTACTCAAGTTCTTTCAATTCATCTTTAAAAAATGAGTTAACACTCTCTAAAATACCATTATCAATTTTTTAATAGTACTCCCTACTCTCAGATTCATCAATATATATTTTAAAATAATTTTTAAGTGTAGTATAGGATACTTTCATTGAATCATACTCAATGACCAACTCAAAATGTGTTTTATTTAACTCATCAAGTAATATTATGTGATTTCTATTAAGTGTAAAGTGATCTTTAAGCAAAACATCATGCTCTTTTTGCAAATTTAAAAATTTTAATTTCAGGCTAGCATGTAATTTCTTAAGTTTCCTATATAATGCATGAATTTTCTTAAAAACATCAAGTAATTGATCATAGGTTTGGTCACATACCTTTTCTTGGTCAGATTGACCAATATAATCGTATGCCATCAAACACAAGTTTGTTGTCTCCTATTCTTAGTCTCAAAGGAGTTGGATGTAGAATCTAACCATAATAAATTTTGAAACTACTTCTTATCCTTCTTGAACTTAGGTTTATCCTAACCCTTGTCCTTTCTTAGGTGAGCCTTAAGTGTAGAACAATCTGCTTTAACATGTCCCAGCTTCGTACATTCAAAACAAATCATATCAGAAGAGCTTGTAGAATTCTTGATACTCTTATCTTTGTTCCACTTATGATGGTGCTTTTGTTTCTTCCATAGAATGCTTTTGAATTTCCATGTAATTAAGGCAACATCATCACTTTTAAACTCGTTATCTATATCGTTAGCCTTCAATGTTTTAATTTTCTCCTTCTTCTTCTCACCTACAATAAGTTGTCTTTGGTTCACTCCTTCCTCATAAGCAATGAGTGATCCAAGTATGTTATCAATAGAATAAGTATTCAAATTCTTATATTCAGTTATTACAGTAATCTTAGAATCAAAGGAAGAAGATAAACTTCTTCAAATTTTATTAACTTTTTCATAGTTAGTGAGTTCTCTTCCTAAGGCATCAGGGAGGTGATAATTTGTATAAACCTAGTATACATTTCAGATATCGATTCACTAGATTTCATGCAAAAGAGTTTATAGTCATGAAGTAAGATATTCAATCTAGATTGCTTAACTTTAGAGTTGTCTTCATAAGTGATACATAATTTATCTCAGATTTCTTTTCTATTGGTATAAGTTAAGGCATGCATATAATTTTCATATTTAAAAGTACATAAAAAGTAGTTCAAATATTTTGCATTAAGTTGTATTAAATCCCTATCATCAAGAGTCCATTCAGTAAAAGAAAGTTTAGTTTTTATGCCATTAATTTCATGTGATGGTGCATAATAACCTTCTTTATCAAGCATCCACATGCGATAGTCAATAGATTATAAAAATGTGAGCATGCGAGTTTTCTAGAAATTAAAAGGTATATTGTCAAATAATGGTGGTCGGGTAATGGAGTACCCTTCTATATTATTTTGGCTACCGAAGTTACCCATGGATCAAATTCAAAAGTTTTCAAAAACTAGATTTTATAAACCCCACTCTAATTACACTTGAAAGTTCATTTGGGATGTTAATCCCTTATAAACTAGTCTGAGGCTAACCAAGAGGGGGGTGAATTGGTTGTTTTAAAAAATTTTAAATAAGAATCATAATCTTTTTGAAATATTTTAATTTATAAAACATATGATTACCCACAAGCAAATAAAGTGAGGAAATTAAAATGCATAAATGTAATAAGAAAGAGCACACCAAAATTTTATAGTGGTTCCGTCAACTTGACCTATATTGAGCCTCTCCTCTGGGTATTGCACTAAACTCAATGACTCTCCTTTTACTCCTACAGCAAGTAGGATAAGCATATACAAAACTCATTTTCACTGACTCTAGCGAGGCAGAGAACCCAACTCCTTTTGCTTCCTCCTGAAGTAGGTAGAGAACCTGACTCCTTTCGCTTCCTCCTGAAGTAGGCAGAGAACCTCAATCAATCATTGAAGTAGACCTCTCTAGAACCTCCAAGGATCTGGGGATGACAATTGGAGAAGATGGCTTAGATCCTTGCTTGGAGCAACCTTTGTGAAACCCTCACAAACTCCCCCTCACAAGATCCTCTCTCTCTCTCTCCCAAGCTCTCCCTCTCCTCTTGGCTCTCTTAGGTCAAGACAGTAGTAAAAGATGTCATCTTGAGTTAATAAAAGATCTTATATAGAAGGGCTTCAAATTTTGACCAAAATTGCAACAAACCGGCAAATATCATCCAGGACGATCGATAATTCATCATGTACGATCAGTACAAATTAAGCTCAATCATCTAGGATGATTTAGGAGAGGTTAGATGATTAGAAGATTTATTTATTCTGATCATCCAGAATGATGGGTACATCATCCTATACGATTAGTTCAAGACATCAAGTATCGTCAAGACCATTTCTCTATTCGGTCAGACTTTTCATATTGGATGATGAAAAAATGACTTATCATCCAAGATGATTCTTGGATCATCTAGTATGATTAGTTCAAATAAATAAATATCATCCAAAACATCATTCTGTTTGTCAAGAATGAAATTAAGGTTTGTTTAACTGATCATCCAGGATGATCCTTCAATAGTCCAGGATTATATGATCGATCAATCAAACCTTAATTGCTTTCCTTAATCATCAGACTAATTTAGGTATAATTATAATGATTCATCCAGGATGATGTTTTGTATGATGTCTAAAAATAATAACATGCCTAAAAGAGTTAGCAGCTAAATCTTTTTTATTTGAGCATATCGTCCAGGATGATGTTAATATAATCCAAGATGATTTTCTTAATTTGACTGCCTTAACCAGGATGTCCTAATTAGGGTTCTATTTTTAACTAATCATCCATGATGATTTTGGATCATCCTGGATGATATGATAAAAAAAAACTCTAAATAGGCAAAATTTTATCCCATGAGTGTGCGTGTGTGTGTGCAAGGTTACTTTGCATTAGGACCCACTTTGTTACATTTGACTCAAGAAAAGGTAAAAATACTTGAAGTACACTTACAGACTGACTCAATCCTAATCTATCCAATCTTGAGCTGGCTCAATTTATAATTGACCTTGTGGACCTAAAATATTAGTAGGCAGGGCAATCGTAAAAAAGTAGAGTTATAAAAAATATTTGCTATCATCAAAATTATAATCCCCAAATCCAGATTTGCAACATTGAGTATTCAATTAAAAATCAATGGAGAAATCCCCCTACTAATTATCTTGCCATATAAAGATGTTGCAATCCCACATACCCCATTAAATAAATTGCTCAGCCTCCTATTTGATGGAAAAAAGTCTTCTCCAATTATAAAAATCCCCTTATTTAAAATGATATAAAAGGGGGTGTCAACTCACATAGTACTTAGCTGTCATAAAATTAGCCCACAATTTTTTCTTATCTCTTAAAGAGAACAAAAGTTAATAGGAGAATGCCTTAGCCATATCATTCATGTTTTTAAAACCCAATCCCCCTTCCTCTTTATCCCTAGAGCACTTAGCCCAAGAAGCCCACATGAAAGATAACTTGTCATACTTAGCACCCCAAAAAAATTTATTAAATAATCTTTCCATTCTGCTACAAATAATAATAGTAGGACATAATATTTGAAAAAGATAAATAGGAATAGAACACATAACATGTCTAATTAAAATCAATCTACCGCAAAAAAAAAAAAAAAAATCTTAAGTTGAGAATTTCTTTTGAATAGTAGTAAAAATGTCACTAAATAAATTAGATAATTTCTTACTTCAAAAAAGAGGAGTACTTAAATATTTCAAAGGTAAATTCTTATGAGTAAAACCAAACTTATTATGAATAGTCGAGATTATTTGATCAGATATAGACTAGAAAGAAATAAAACATCTTTTCATAGGATTAAAAATTAAACCACTAGCTTATTGAAATTGATAAAGAAATTTAAAAATGATGTAAAGCATTTCAATTGAGCCATTAGTGAATATAATAAAATCATCTCCAAAGCTCAAATGAATAATTAAACCCATACTCCTGAACTACAGGTTAGGGTTAATCATAAATAAATTATTAAGCCCACTTGAGAGATATTCAATTGCAAGGATAAAAAAGGCATGAGAGAGAGAGGATCTCCTTGTCAAAGCCCATGAGACGACTTAAAATAACCATGACATTTACTATTGATAATAACATAAAAGATATAGTTCTTAGTACCATTTTTTATAATGTTAATAGACTCCCCATTAAAATTGAAAAGCCTTAACATCATGAAGAGAAAATTCTAAATTAAATTTTCATTGGCTTTAGAAATTTCAACTTTAAAAATAATGTTTCCCCTAGAAACTTTAGCCTCTAAGTCATGAATTAACTCTTGAGGCAGTAACAAGCCATCAAAAAAAAAAACCTACCATTGACAAAATCAGTTTGCTAAAGAAAAATAATTTTATTAAAAAAATAACAAATCTTCCCATAAGTAATTTAATATTTAACTTGTTGAGAAAAGATCAAAAACTGACAGGATGATAATCATTTCAAAAATTAGTGGCATTATTTTTAGGAATTAAAGCAATCTAAGTAGAAGTAAAAAACTTAGGGTAAGGGTTACCCAAATAAAATCAATAATATTGACAATATCATCTTTGTTGTGGATCTACGGTTTATGATTTTGATGATAGCCAACATTCCATATTTCTCTACGATTGCCTTATGTGCTAACATTTCAGGTCCACACGATCAGACTGCAATCTGGAACCAGCTCAAGATTGGGTAGACTAGGTCTGTGTCAGTTTGTAATCTTTTTTCTTTCTTGAGTCTGTTGTATTTGGTGTGGCATCTGATGATTTCTAACTTGGAAGATTTTCTGTTGTTCCCTAAAAGATTTCTATTTTTGGTAACATCGTCCGGGACGATTTGACTAAAGTAGAAACCCTAATTAGGGCATCCTCATTAAAGCAGCCGTCTTTTTACAAAACAAATCGTCCTGGATGATTTTGTATCGGCCAGGACGATCGGCTCAATTCAGCAAGAATCTGCAGCCATATCTACTTAGGAAAATCTTATTTTTGGATATCGTCCTAGTATATCGGCCTGGACTATAAAATATCATCCTGGATGATCCAGAGTAATTTTTCCAAAATTTCTCTGGCAGTTTTGGAAAGCAATTAATGGGGATTTCCTCCAGGCCTATCGCAAGATCGTCCAGGATGATTAGACATCGTCCAGCTTCATTTCAGGGCGATATTCAGGACGATTTTCCTCATATTTGAACTAATCGGCCAGGACGATATGCCTATCATCCTGGACGAAAATGGCGGCAACTTGCATTAATGAGCTCATTTTGAGAGCTTCTTTTTAAGCTATGGCAAGGCACTTTGTAAGTGTCTTTGGCAGCCATTGTAGCTTCGTTCTTGTGGGGGAAACTTGAAGAGAGAGCTTGAAAGGGAGAGAGGAACGGGTGGAGTTTGAGAGGGAGAAGATCCTGTGAGGGGGAGGAACTCATTTAAGAATATTTGTTTTTCACTAGATTAGGGAACGTTTTCTTTTTTTTCTTTTATTCAATTTGTTTTTGTTTGTGCCTCCTCTCTTTTTGATAATGTCAAAGGGGGAGAACGTATTGTTGAATTTTTGTACTGTTATCGTGTTTGTATCTTATTTTCAAAAAATGTTTTTAAAAAAATTATTTTCATCTCCCCTATTTTTTAAAAGTGTTATTCTAGTAAGGGGGAGATTAGGAGAAATTGTTTTCTTTTGAAAATTCAAATTGAAATGTTTTGCCATCATCAAAAAGGGGGAGATTGTTACGGATCTACGGTTTATGATTTTGATGATAGCAAATATTCCTTATTTCTCTACGATTGCCTTATGTGCTAAGATCTAGTTGACCGAACCACTATAAATTCCTGTGTTCTTATTTTCTTACTTCCGCACTTTTATTTCCACATTTATTTTTGTGGTGTGATTTTGGTTTATGTGATTTTTATTTTTTGTGAAAAGAAATTTTTAAAATACCAATTCACCCCCCCCCCCCCTCTTGGTTAGCTTGGGACTAAGTTCATAAGGGCTTAACATCCCTAACGAACTTTCAATCCTTAATAATAGACCAATAATTTTAAATAAACTTAGAGGTAAACCCATCATGGCCAGCCACATAATAAGCATTCATACTATTAATAGTCAACCAAATTTTATCTTTAGAAGGAACCTTAGTAAGGAAAGTATTATCCTCCTTAGAAATAAGAGTAGGAGTAACAGAATAATCAATATTAAAATCTGGACTGAAATTTTTATTGAAAACTTGTTTAAAATAATCAATATCATATCCATTAATCAATTCATGATTTTAAATAGATACACCAATAATAGTAGTAATCTTGTGAATATGACTGGCCAGTTTGTTATGATTAGTAATGTTATAAAAAAATTTGGAAATTCTATCTCCCTCAACTAAGAGTTTTGAGGAAGCCTTTTTTCTAAAAAAGCTTCCTCTTTTTCTTGGATCTTAAGCTAACTAAGTTTAGTTTCCTTGGGAGAAGAAAGGTCTTCAGAGGTGTACTGAATGATTAAATTATTCTCTACTAACTCCACCTCATTCTTTACCTACAAAATCTTAGAAAATATATTCTTAAAAATACATTTATTCCACTAAGTAAATTTTTTCTTAAGCCTTTTAATATTAAACCATAATCCAGTCATACCCCTTACATTATCATATGGAAACAAAGGAGCATTCTAGTTACTATGAATAATATTAGCAAAAGAGCTTAAAAAATCCACAAGTTTTGAAATCTAAGAGGGTAAGCATTAGTTCTTTATAAATAAATATTTAGAATAAGGGCGTATGATCAGATAAGGTTCTTTTCAAGTGATCAATGTGAGTCACAGGAAAAGTAGCAATCCATGAATCATTTAAAAGAATTCGATCTAATCTTTGTTAAATAGTACCTTTGTTCCAACTGAAAGAATTTCTAGTAAAATTTATATTATGAAGATTACAACATAAATTAATATCATTAAAATATTCTATGGACTATAAATTAGGAGAATTACCCCCAATTCTTTTAGTAGCATTAATAATAGTATCATATCAAATGTATGGCAACCTCTACCTTCCTATATCCATGAAATAATTAGAAATGATTACGTCTCCACACAATCATCAACCGCCATCCGAATATTCCTATTAAATGGATTATTTAAATACAAAATCACAAAAACTTAAAATTTTAGTAATAAATCCATTTTCATCAAATTTTGGAGTTCTTGGGATCTATGAAACTTTCAAACGCCCAATTTTCATCAAAAAAAAAAAATATTTTTAAGGGTTAACGAACACTATGTAGTGAATAATTAATATTTATTTTCCAACTTTTTTATATTTATTTATCAAACTTCAAAGTTATGGGTCATAATTTGACCAAACATTTTGGAAATTGCTCTAAAAGAACATAAAATTATGGTAATAAATTGTTGTGGTTGTGTATTTTATTACAAGGGTTAGACATACGAAGTTTCAAACGATGGTGAACAATAGAGAAAACCTATGGAAAATCATTTAAAGTAAGGTCTAAAGAACATATAATTATTTTATAAAATTTCCCTCACATCTAACAGCGATAAAACATAACACACTAAGTGATAATCTGAAGATAAAATAACCTAAAAATTAAATAAGAATTTTGAGATAAAACTTAAATAAATAAATAAATAAAATGAAATAAAAAATTCGAAATAATTAAATAAAATTTATGTAAAATTTAAAATATAATTAATTAATTCAAAAAGTTAATTATAAATTAAAATAAATCATAAATAAATTATATAAATTAATTAAAAAATAGTGGACAAAATCAAACTTTATGATTATGGAAGATTTGCTTGGAGAGCATCCTATAATTTCTTATTCATTTTCAGCACTCAGAATTTCATGAAAGTTTTAATTTTTTTTTGGTGCACATTAGTTTCATATAGGTTGCTTTAGATTCATTAGACACTTAAACACTTGCATTACACTCTTTTATTACATAAGCTCTTACATGGCTTTTATTACTAGAAAGAGTTAATATAGAATGTACCAAGGATCTAATGAAAATTTAAAGTGTAATTATCTATATAAATATAATTTTTTATGTAGGTCAACTTGTAAAGTGTTCAATGAGCTTAAAGGATTAAAGGTACTTATTTATGTATATAGGTAGGGCTCCAAAAGATAATTCCTTCTCCCTTTGAGAAAATTTTTTTTTTTGGATTTCTGTAAGAAGATCAAGAGCTAGAAGATGAAAAATAGGAGCATTTAAATCTATATATTTCATAGGTATAGAAAACTAAGTTTATTGTCGTGGAACCTAGCCACCATTGTTTTCAACAAACCCTTGGTTGTATTTCTATGTTCATTAAATAATAAAAAAATGTTATTTATATACTCCTATTTTATATGTTGTCTCATATACATGCATTGCATTTATATGGGTGATAGATTACATAAGAGGGTAGGGTATACTTTTATATAGGATTCTTTTGATATACATATTCTAGATTTTGTAGGAACATGTGTACTTGTCCTAGGATAATAAGGTAGTGCTACCATATGCCTGAACCCCTTTACCCTAACAAGAATATATACATGCATTCTATTTTTGAAATTATATACTAGGTTAGCACATAAGCCATCAGGAAGATTAAAAGGGACCCGTAATGTTACGGGTGAACTCAACTATTTTCTATGGGTTTAAGGTTGTTGAAAGTTTTTGAGGTTTGTGAAACCCAAAAGAGCTAGTCTTGAGGCTAACCAAGAGGAGGGGGGTGAATTGGTTATTTAAAAAAGTTCTTTAACAAATAAAAAGATAAAACCCCTTGATACAAAAGTAGAACTAATTTTACAATAATAAAAATTAGATATTTTGACCATAGATCAAATCATAGAAAATTATAGAAATTAAAATGCAAAAAAATAAATAGAAAAAAAACACAAAAAATTTCCAGTGGTTTGGTCAACCTGACCTACATCCACTCCTTGGAGACTCCATCCCCAAGTATTGTATTAAATATAAGTAACTCTCCTTTTCCTCCCATAACAAGGAGAAGAAGCTTGTATAGACACTGTTTCCCCTCCCCAATGCGGCAGAGAACTGTGACTTTTTCACAGGCAAAGAACCTCAACTGTATTTTCACCCTGCTAGTGATGGTCATAGAACCACAACTCTATTTTAACACTCCAGGTGATGGTTAGAGAACCATGATCTTTGCTGAAGAACTTCTTCTCTTGAGCCAAAGATATTCCTAGCATATGCTTGTAGGTACTAGCCAAGATTATTACTTGGAACAACCTTGTGAATCCCCTCACAACTTCTCCTAAAAAAATCTCCCTCTTCTCTCACCAAACATTCCTTCTTCTCTCCCTAAAGCTCTCTCTCAAGAATACTAAACAACTAAAGATCTCTTAAAATGAATATTTGAAACCCTTAAATAGTTGGCTTGAAATAACCCTAAATTTCAAGCCATCCGACTTCTATTTGTATAGTACGATACATGTATCATATGGTACAATCAGTTCAATTAAGAATCATCTAACAAGATTGTTCAAATGAACTATTTAACTTTTATAATACCTCATACAATATGATCAAACATCATACGGAACAATGTGCAAACATTTCTTCTATACATTTGATATGATCCTTGGGATGTCCAACTTCTTACATGAGTGATCGTCCAGTCATTGCAGGCATTGTATGGTATGATCAGTACAAAAATCATGGATTTTATTTGGTATGATCTAAGGGATGACCAATTTCATATATAAGTAATCATATAATATGAAGTATTTTATATAGTACAATCAATCACAATAATTATCCATGATTTGATTGACTGATATCACAAGATTAATTAAGAAATATTTTAATTAAGATGTATAGTTTAATCCAAATTATACTACATGATCAATATAGAATTAGTAACTTTCTTAACCTTGGATGCTATGGTTTTGACAGAGCACAATAGTTTGTACAATACAAAATACTTCGTATAGTATAAAACCAATTTTTGTTTGAATTTCCAAAGATAATTGATTGAGGTTTTGAAAAATTGATTTTAAAAATTTGGTCCGGGTTTCTAAATCTCCTACGAGCGCAAGCCCCCATAGTTAATTACATCATAGGGAAATTGGAGTTCCTTATGAATACTCTCGATTAAAATAGCGGTATGAATTTTATTTAAGATTTTCAAAGTTTGATGTCAATGGAGGTAAATGTTAGAAATTTTACGTGGGATTGGTTCAAGATTGAGCACTTATTTTTAGAGTCAAAGGAGGAAGGGTAGGAGATGTTTTGAGATTCTGAATTACTTCAGAAACACCCCAGCATATCCTAAGTGTTGGGCTTAAATTTGATTAAACAAGATGTTTATTTTAATGATTAATTTTATTAGAAAGTTGGGATTCCATTCTTGAAGGTTGAGGGCTCATAGCTTGAGCCTGCTTCAGACCCTAAGTCTAAATTGGGTGCTAAAAATCAGTGACCCAAACCTAGCTAGTGCATTGCAAATTTGGACTTACCCCGACCTGGATTGGGGAGCCAACTAAACCACTTAGGCGCTTTAAAACCATGTGTCCAGTCTTTTATGTAAGAGTGGGTATGGACATTATTTAAGATAAGTTTGAGGAGTTGGGGCCAACATCTAGAGCAGATACTAATTGTCCCCTTAACACATGTTGGGTAATATCCTTAAGCTAATGCATTTAAAGATTTAGACACTTTTAAGTTTGTATCTAATGTGATGCATGATGGTTGACTCGATTGAGTATTTAAATCAGGATGAAGAAGTTTTAAAAAATGCTTAAAATAGTTTTTATCCTAGAAGAACGAACAGATTTCCCATGGACAGATCTGCACCCTCATAGGCCAGGTGGTCTGCCAAGACCCATAAGCCGGGAGGTGCCTAACAAAGGAAAGAGAAATGAACAAATATGTATGCAAACTCCCGGCATTCCCGGGCTTACTTCTTAAATTTGTTAAAGTTTCTAGATGAGCTTAAATGTTTTAATTTTGGTTAAAGTAGAAGATTTTTTTAATGAGTCCTTATGAGCCTACGATCATATTCCAGGCGAAAATAAATATGGCATGCAAGCAAAAAGACTAGAAAAGCAGGTAGTTCTATTGCGCAATCAAGTAAATAAATCAACTAAATTAATTATTCAAATTGAATGTCTATAGGCAAGTGTCTTTTAATATTATATCCCAGAATTGCAGAAAAGTAAAGTGGTCGGGCACCACTGACAACAACCCAGATTTTACTCCTAAGACTTAAGTAATTTTAAGATTTGGGATTCTTCTCGTTATCCACTTCTTCGTCTTCTCATGAGCATCTTGATTCGTCGGTTCTGGATATCCAAATGAAAAGAAACTCAACCTTGAATGGGATGTTATCTTTCCTCTTTGGATATTTGAAGAATATCCTAAATTGATCTTCCAAATGGAAGAAGACTCTCCCCTTTAGGGATGTCTTTTCCTCTTTGGAGTTCAAGTTGGATCTTAAACATCCCAAACTCAAATTGCCTTGAATAAATTACAACCTTTATATAATCATATTATATTTGAAAACTAAAATTCTAGACTCGATCCTACAGGGTTATCCTAATAATCAGCAGTCATATATAATCCTAACCAGTTATAATCAATCTTAGGCAGTTAATATTTGAAATTTAAAATGCTCAATTACTCACAACACAGAGTACAAAAAAGCAAGTAAACAAACACATCAATTCTAAGCTAGCAACCAGCATGTAGTGAAAGCTCAAAAACCCGGCACACAGAGGACAAGTAAACAACAACCAAGCCTGAAACTAAAGTTGGTTGTCCTAACAAATCTTCTAAAGTGTGTGAGGTAGGCCGTGTGGTTTGAATATGTCCTATGGAGGGCAATTTGTTAAAGTTGTTTAAGGTTCTGGTTGGTTGAAAGGCTTAAGAGAGGATATTGGTTAAAGTTTAAGTCTTAATGATTTGAGATTAATTTTAAAATTGATTTTAATTGTTGGTTGGATACCACCTTTGTTTCTCACCGAGGCCGTGAAGTTTATTTCACCTTCCTTGGGGCTAAGCTATTAGCCTCGTAGGCCTGGGTTACTAGTGAAACCTGGTAGGATTAAGTGATTTGATTTAATTAAGGTTTAAAGGTTAATGAATTTTAATTAAAATTGGTTTTCTAAAATTTTGAAATTATTCAAAAATGATCTTACTTATAATAATTTTAAATTAAATGTTTTAAAATCATTTAATATATATATATATATTACATTCTGAAGTTATTTTAATTTTAAATTAAAGATTTTAATCTTCTAAAAATTTTGATATAAAAATTTAATTTTTTATGATTTAAAAATAATTTTTAATAATTTTTTGGAGAAAACCTAGTTTTAAAATACTTAAAACAAAAAACTAGTTTTAATTAATTTAAAAATTGGCGGCGGGAAGACCACGTGGCCGCCTTTGATTGGGCCAGCAAAATGCGCTGTGATGATTAGCCACGGTGGTGGGATGACGTGGCATCACTAATCCAGCTCTGCAAGTTCACCGTAACCATTGGATCGTCCGTCATCCCGAACGGACGATCAGGATTAAGCCAGACCGCTATCTCAACCGCTGCATCGAATTGGTAGCTGATAAGAGCTACAAAAAGGTGCAATCTAAGTCATTGATCTAGTGATCAACGGCCTAAATAGAACTCAGTTCATGCATCAGCGAACAAAGCCCTAGAACCCATTTTTGGTTTCGTTTTCAAAATCTACTTGATGAAATTTGATGAAAATTTAAACAAAGGTTAATATACTAAAGAGCATTAATGGGGTTTCAAAAATATGAATTTATATCCTATTTTTAAAAATATATTTAGCTCTAAGTGTGTAAACTAGGGTTTAGGATTTTTACATCAAAAATGGACGGTTTGACCCGTTTAGGCTATCTCTGAAACTGTGGTCTGTCCACAATTAATCCCTTAAAAGACTTCTCCAGCAGAAAATGCCTGGATAAATGGCCTCGAGCTTGGGACGGATTTGAACTTGGGTTCATTGGAAGATCATCGCCGGCGAGGTTTTAACGGTGGCCTTTGAGTGGGGAAATATAAAGAAGATTCAAGAGAGCTCAAAAGAATAGAGAGTTCGGTTGGAGGAGCTCTGGGTGGGGTGATAGAACGTTAGGGTAAGATGACGGCTCATTTTCTCCATTTTCCGTATTCAAAAGACCCCTGCCAAATAAATGGCTAGGATCAAATATTGGAGATTCTAGATGGTTGCCACCTGCCTGGGGGTTGTTAAAAATTTGGGAGCAAGGACAGCTTAGGTGTAAAGGGAGTTTGGTTTTGATTTGAGCACATGGGAAGGATTAGGGCCACTGGATCCCAATCCAAAGGCTAAGAACAGCATTTAGAATGTTCTGGAAATTGTGTAAACAGCTGGGATTAAAAGGGCTTGAAATATATGCCATGTCAATAAGGATTTAGCCCATTTAATGGCTCCTTGACAATTTGTTGGCTAATTTGACCAGTCAACAGGTCAAGTCTTGCTAAGGTGGCAGCTAGGTGGCACTAAGGAAAGATTAGAGTATTTTGGAAGGAGTTTAAAGCCATGGAGCTAGGGTTTGAAAGAATGCAAAAGATTTTAAATAGATTTGACTAAGTCAAAATGGATTGACTTAATCAAAATGGCCATAACTTGATTTGTTTTAGATTCAGAGAAGTTCAAAGCACATGATTGAAGGGGCTTGAAAATTTGAAAGGCTTGATTGAATTGGGTTTAAACATAGACCTAAATGGGTCAGGTTTGACTAGATCTAGGCCTAGTTGACCAAGTCAACTAGTAACTGGGTTAGGATGATCAATCAAGTCCAAATCAATTAGGATAAATTCAAGGGTTTAAATAGGTCATTTGAATCAAATGGGGCTATTTGGGCTCTTAATGGGCCATTGGGTCAACCCTAATATACTTGGTCAACCAGGTAGGTCCAGGGATTAGAAATTGATTTAACAAATTTGAAATGACGTTTGGAGACCAATGAGGCTGGTCCGCAGGTCTGGGGAGGTCAATTCAATCAAAATGCATGTTTTGACTCATAAGGGCCTATTTGGTCAACCTAGGTTGACTTGGTCAGCCAGGTTGACCCAGGGTCTGGGTTTGGGCCGAACAGGTTTTGTTTGATATTTGTAAATTATTGGAAGAGGTTCTAAGTAATTTGGAAGTCTGGTTTGAAATTGATGTTTGAACCCCTAAGGGATATTTTGGTCATTTTGACCCTTGGTCAACTGGGGGTCAAATGGGTCCACCAAAATACAGTTTATTGCTTAGGTTTGGAAGTGATTGGAGGCTTTGGAGAAAGCTCCAAGGTCAAAATTCATTTGGTGGCAGGTCTAGTGGCATAAGGTGTAAATATTTGAAGGTTTTATAGCCTTTGAATTTCAATTCCGTTTCTGAGGTTAGAGACCTCAGAATGGGCTCAAATTTTAAGGGTTCCCTCTAGAGACATATCATATCAATATGAAATTGATAGACTTTGAATCAGAGGTCAGTTGGTTAGATTTGAACTATTTGAAAAATCCCTGGAAAAAGCTTAGCTTTTAGGATAAGGCCTTTGAACTTTGCATTTAAGTCTGGATTAATCTAAGTTCTAGGTAGATCCTAAGGTCTGGATCTAGGAGAATCCTAGAGTTTAGATTGATATGGAAGAATCTTAGGGTCAAGATAGGTCCTACGGTATGGAGTCTAGAAGAATCTAAGGGTCTAGAGTAGATCCTAAGGTCTAGAGTCAAGATTGATGCTAGGACCTAGAATAGATCCTAAGGTCAGGATTCTAGGAGGATCTTAGAGTTTGGATTAGTCTAGAGATTAAATTGATCTGGGGTCAGGATTCATCCAAGTGACCTCATACCAAAATGAGGTCAATAAATGGACCCCCAATATGTGTAATAGAATGGAGTTCTATTGCACATATTGGCATTGACTGAATTCAAAGGTCAAGTCTGGAGTTTTGATCCTAAGGGAAAGGAAAATCTATCCCTAGGGAATTGAGTTTTGAATTGATACTAGGGTATGTTGCAAATCTGAGTTTATGGATTAGACTTTTGATGATAGCAAACATTCATAATTTCCTACGACTACCTTGCCTACTAACTTTTCAGGTCCACAAGATCAAATGCAACTCAAGCCAGCTCAAGATCGGGTAGATTTAGGTTGAGTCAAGTCTATATTTTTTCCTTTCTTGAGTCAATTGTAAAAGTGATTCTTGATGCTAAGTAACCTTGTACACACACTTGAGGGGTTTTCTGAGTTTTTTCTGTTTTGAGTACATCGGCCTGGACGATGTTCATATCGGCCAGGATGATTCAACTAAAAATAGAAATCCTAATAAAGGCATCCTGGTTAAGCAGCCGTCATTAAGCAAATCATCCTGGATGATCCTTATATCGGCCAGGATGATAGGCTCCAATCAGAAAGAATCAGCCACCATGATCAATTTAGGTATTCTTTATTTTAAATTATTGGCCAGGATGATCTCTATATTGTCCTGGACGATACAACATAATTATGCATAAATTAATCTAGCAATTATGGAAAGCAATTAAGGTTGATTGATACAATCACATTGGCCAGGCAGATCGTAGAATCAGACAGGACGATGTCCTGCACAATTGAAATCGGCCAGCATCTATTCCGGGCGATATTCAGGATGATTGTACTCAAATTTGAACTAATCGGCCAGGACGATATTGTATTGTCCTGGACGATGTAACCAATTTTCTTCTGATCATCCCAAATCGTCCCGACTGATTGAGCTTATTTTGTACTGATTGGCCAGGAAGATATTTCTATCGTCCTGGATGATAATGTCAGTTCTTGAAATTCTATTTAAAGAACATAAATTTTCCCATGCTTAAGACCTTGAGTGCTACTGTCTTGACCTGAGAGAGCCTTTGGAGAGGGAGAGAGAGAGAGGAACTTTCAAGGTTCTAAGTCATCGTCTCCATTCTTCATTCTTCATCCTTAGGAGGTTCTTGGGAGGTCTACTTCAATAATAGGTCTGGGTTCTCTGCACTCTTCAGGAAGAAGCAAAAGGAATCAGTTCTCTGCTGCACCAGGGTTGGTGAAAAGTCGACTATTGTAAAGACTTCTTTGCCTAGCTGTGGGAGCTAAAGGAGAGACACTTAGTTAGTGCAATACTCGAAGGGAGCCTCTGAGTAGTGGACGTAGGTCAAGGATTGATCGAACCACTATAAATCCGGTGTGATCTTTCTTTGTTTTGCTTATGCGTTTGTTTATTTTTCACACTCTGATTTCTGTGGTGATTTTGGTTTTTTCTTTACCTAAAGAAAAATTTTAAAATACCACTTTACCCCCCCCCCCCTGGTTAGCCTCGGGCTAGTTCTTAAGGGCTTAACATCCCTAACAAACTTTCAAGTTAGTGCCACAACGGGCGTACTATAGCACTAGCAGATCTAGTCCTAAGGGAAGGGAAAACCTACACCCTAAGGAAATGAGAGTTTGATTCTAGAACTTTTGAATTTGAAATTAAAGTCAGGATGGTGGGCATAATCCATCACTGGGGAGTCTAATCCAAAGGCAAAGAGAATATCTAGACTTTAAGGAGAAGAAAGTCTTGGTGATCCTATAGGAAGAAGGAATTTCTAACTATAGAATATCGAGTCTGGGTGTTGACTTTAAGGGAAGGGAAGACCTAACCCTACAGATTTGAATTTGGATTTTAATTCTAAGGGAAGGAAAGACCTAACCCTAGAAGATTGAGTTTGGATTTGATTCTAAGGGAAAGAAAGACCTAACTCTAGAGGATTGAGTTTTGATTTGATTCTAAGGGAAGGGAAGACCAAAACATAGAAGATTGAATTTGAAATTAGTTCTAAGGGAAGGGAAGACCTAACCCTAGAGAATTGAATTTGAAATTTGGTACTAAGGTAGTTCCACTAAGAGCATGTTCTACCACTAGCAGATCTAATCTTAAGGGGAGAGAGTACCTAAACCCTAAGGAAGAGTAGGCTAGATTGATCGTAAAGAAAGGAAGAACTCCTAACTATAGAGGATCAAATTTGAATTGATACTAGGGTAGTGCCACGAGGGGTGTACTCTACCACTAGTAGATCTAATCTTAAGGGAAGGGAGGAAACCTAACCTTAAGGATAAGAAGATTGAGTGATTGTATAGGAAGGAAGAATTCCTAACTATAGAGGATCAAATTTGGGTTTGATACTAGGGTAGTTCCATGAGGGGCATACTCTACCACAAGTGGGGTTTAATCCTAAGTGAAGGAGGAAACCTAACCTTAAGGAGAAGAAGATTAAGTGATCATGTAGGAAGGAAGAATTCCTAACTATAGAGGATTGAAATTGTGTTTAATATTAGGGTAGTGCCACGAGGGGCGTACTCTACCACTAGTGGGGTCTAATCCTAAGGGAAGGAGGAAACCTAACCTTAAGGAAGAGAAGACTATAATGATCGTATAGGAAGGAAGAACTCCTAACTATAGAGGATCAAATTTGAATTGATACTAGGGTAGTGCCATGAGGGGCGTACTCTACCACTAGTAGATCTAATCCTAAGGAAAGGAAGCTCTGGGACTCACACCTAACCTTAAAGAGAAGAGGATGATCATGTGGAAAGGAAGCATTTCTTCCCATAGAGAATTGAATTTAAAATTTGAAACTAGGATGGTGCCACGGAGGGTGTGCTCCATCACTAGTAGATCTAATCCAAAGGAAAGGAAGCTCTACGACTCACACCTAACCTTAAGGAAAAGAAAGTGACTTAATTATAGTGGGGGCCCAACAGGCTTAAATTCACTACTAGTTAGTTGAGATCCTAACAGATAGGAAGCACGGGGACTCACACCTACTCCTAAAGGATCGGATTTGAATTTGAAACTAGGATGGTGCCATAGAGGGCGTGCTCCATCACTAGTGGATCTAATCCTATGGAAAGGAAGCTCTGGGACTCATACCTAACCATAAGGAAAAGAAACTGACTGAACTATAGTGGGGCCCAACAGGCTTAAATCCACCACTAGTTAGTCGAGATCCTAGGAGATAGGAAGCACAGGGACTCACACCTACTCCTAAAGCATCAGATTTATTTTGGGTGTTCAATGACTAATCTAGCTGGAAAGCACAGGGACTCACATCTAACTAGGGAACTAGGCAAGGAAATAGTCTGCCCGGATCTCTAAGGATTTGGCAAAATCTATCTAACCATAATTAATTCTAATCCTAAGGAAAGGAAGCACGAGGACTCACACCTAACTTTAAGGAAAAGAAAGTGATTGAACTATGGTGGGGCCCAATAAGCTTAAATCCACCACTAGTTAGTCTAGATCCTAAGAGATAGGAAGCACAGGGACTCACACCTACTCCTAAAGGATCGGATTTATTTTGGGTGTTCAATGACTAACCTAGCTAAAAAGCACAGGGACTCACATCCAACTAGGGGAACTAGCCAAGGAGATAGTCTATGTAAACATCTAAGGATTTGGCAAAGGCTATCTAACCCAAATTAATTCTAATCCTAAGGAAAGAAAGCACGAGGACTCACATCTAACCTTAAGGAAAAGAGGATGACTACCTAGGATGGGGCCCAACAGGCTTAGATCCACCACAAGTAAGTCAAGATCTTAGGAGGTAGGAAGCACTAGGACTCACACCTGCTCCTAAAAGATTGAATTTGAATTTAAAACTAGGATGATGCCACAGAGGGCGTGCTCCATCTCTAGTGATTCTAATCCTAAGGAAAGGAAGCTCTGGGACTCACACCTAACCATAAGGAAAAGAGGATGGCTACCTAGGATGGGGCCCAACAGCCTTAGATCCACCACTAGTAAGTTAAGATCTTAGGAGGTAGTAAGCACTAGGACTCACACATGCTCCTAAAAGATCAAATTTGAATTTAAAACTAGGATGGTGCCATAGAGGGCGTGCTCCATCACTAGTGGATCTAATCCTAAGGAAAGGAAGCTCTGGGACTCATACCTAACCTTAAGGAAACGAAAACTAGAAGATCTTGAGGGTAGGAAGCACTGGGACTCACACCTAACCACAGAAGATCGAATCTAGATTTTAAATTTAAGATGGTGCCATAGAGGGTGTACTCCATCACTAAAGGATGGACTTATGGAGAGAATACTTACTCTACACAAAGAATCGGGTCTGGATGATCATATATAGAGGAAGCTTGCTCTATATAAAGGATCGGGTCTGGATGATCGTATGTAGAGGAAACTTGCTCTACACAAAGGATCGGGTCTGGATGATCGTATGTGGAGGAAACTTGATCTATATAGAGATTAAGTTTGAATTTTGAAATTTGAGATTTGAGTGATTTTTGAATTTAAATTGATTTGATTTTGAGTTTGAATGTGTTTGAATTTGAAGATTAATTTGATTTTGATTTGCTTAAGTTTGAAGAGTCTTGAATTTGATTTAGTTTTGATACTCATCTGGCATGGTACTTCTTGAAGAGCCGCCCCGACATTTGAAAATGTCGTGTGGCATTCTTTAGGGTTGATGAGTTAATGTTTAAAATTTTCTCAAAGATTATCTCTACGATAAGAGGACAGTATTGTATTGGTTCAAACTCCCCCATCGATCTCTCGGTAGGCTAAGATATGCATCCAAAGAACCTAGACCAAGTCTCCTACTTGGAAGTTTCTAAGTCACGCTATCTTATCATGAGCTTAAACCACTCAGAGTTTTTATGATTCTGAGTTTTATTGAGTCTTAAAGATGAAGCTCTATAAAGCCTCAAGCTCCTTCAATTGAAGTCAGGCACTCTACTAAGTCGTGGTTTAATTTTAAACAACAATTCTTAGCATTACAAAATACTCCTTTAGTAGGGTTGATCTTGGACCCAATAGAGTGTAATTTTGTTGAAAAGGTCTTAGAGGAAAAGATGCGTATACGTAAGGGCTCACACACTCCTCAAGGACTGGATTTGAATTCTTATTAGGAGTAGAAGATTTATTCATTTTATTAGAAAATTTCCTCTAACCATTTGGACCCTATCGAAATGACAAGCAATGCAAGAGCAGTGAGAAGTAAAGTCAAATCCAACTAAACTGGAAGGATTTAAGTTTTGTTGACCCAAACCAAGTTTTATAGAAACTAAACTGGGGTCTCCCTTAAAAATTTTGAATTAAAATCATTTTTGAAAGGATTTAAGTTGGAGGTAGAAATTTGATCTTTTAAATTCTCTTGCCTGAAAATTTTCTATCTGATAAATAATTCATGCATGTTGAAGAATCTAAATTCAGGATTTTCGAAGTCAAATATTTAAAGTTTGATTTGGTTTTCTTTTGAGATTTAAGGATTTAAAAGAAGGAAGCCATCCTACTCTTCTTCTATTTTTTTGGTGGCACACTTTGTGCATCTTTTGATTGATTTTGAGCATTCGCTCATCTTTTGACTTTGGTACCCTTCGTGCACTTCTAGATTTTTGGCGCATTTGTGCATCTTTTTATTTCAATTGAATTCGAGAAGAGGCTTCACTTTATTTTAAATCTTGAAAAGATTGCTTCTTTTTAATGTTGGATTATATCTCAAGTATTAGAGAAGAAAAATTATTCTCTTATACAAGGAAGAATAATTCTCAAAGAAACCCTAATCTTTTGATGGGAATATTATCTTGACTGGAAAAGTTTTGAACAAATTCAGAGCATGCAAGAGATTCCTATTGAGATGGAGAACTTTAAGAAGATTGAGAAAATTTCATTTCTAAAGTCAACTTAAACTTGATATAGATCTTAACTCAAAAGTTATTTCAACCCACGAGAGTGGTGGGAGGGAGGGGTATTCAAGCATTTGATGGAGTCAATTATAACTCTCTCCTGTTTAAGACTTAAGGTAGAGGTTAATTTCGATTAAAAAGTAAAATCAACTATCTTAAAATTTTTGATCTAATACACTTGAGAATTTGAAGCTTTTCCTTAAATATTTCAAGTCCAAGTGGCAAGACCCTTATCAACATGGAATTGAATTACTATAATCTCTTTGGAGGGAGAGACTGTTATAGAATCTATGCTATCCTTAGAAGTTGCAGCATTACTTTAATCAAAATATTAATTCCCCTCTCTGATTTCTAGTGGCCTAGTAGTCAAGAGAGTGGAACCTCGAGTGGTTTCTACTCCTCCTCCTTTATAGGTGATATAGTGGGATACGTGTAGTAATGCGCCCTAACATCTTTTAGTAGAGTGGATGGATCATAACCCTCAGTTTGGGGCCTATGGCCAATTACTGGTGATTGCTCAATTCTTTTTTACTTGAGTCTTTTTGTGTAGTAGTCAAGCAGGTGTATTGAAGATCGCACTCTCGTCTCTACAACCTCCCTCCTTTGTGCAAGAAGAGGGTACGTAGAAGGAGCAATGAACTCTCGATTGGCTTCGAAGTTGGCCCTCTCTAAGGCTTTCGGCTCGGCGGTCTTTCTAGCCTTAAGATTCCTTTTTCTATCTCTTTGAAGGCAGTTCTTCCTATTGTTCCTGCCGATGATAGGGGTGCTAGAACTTGACCAGATCTCGGACTGAGATGGTAGCTCTTTTATCATTATTGACTTATGATTCTAATCCTCTTGAGTAGAGGGTACAGTGGATATAGAGGCGACAAAGACCTCCATCTCAGAGATGGGTGAGTCAACTCCTGGCCCTAAAGTAATCTCTACAAAGGGAGAATCCCCTTGTATAATAGCGGACAGATCTAAGATTCTTTCTCCTATAACTAACAACTTGAGATTTTGAAATTCCATCTCATACTGAATTAAATTTCCAAATTTCTTCTATAGGCATATCTCTATTCAAGGAGAAGACGAGTTTCCCAGCCATTTGAGTGTTTAATTTCCTAGAATTAAGAAAGTGTCTTGAATTAGTTGATCTTAAAATTGAGTTTGAATTTTGAGTTTGATTGATTTTATTCAAAATTTTATGACTCAATCATGTTGAGTTTACAGTTAACATGGCGGTACATAAAATTGATGAGGGGAGCATAAGGGTTGAATTTGGCTCTTTTGCTACACTAATTGACTTGGGGGAAAATGTCAAAATTCGAATTTGAATTTGAAATCAAATTTGAGGTGGAATTTAATGTTGAAATCAAACTTGAGTTTAAGGTTGAGATTGAATTCAAACTTAAAGTTGAATTTGAATTTGAATTTGAGGTTAAAGTCGAGTGGATCTTCTTTAAATTTTGTAACTCAACATACTGAGTTTCACTCAATCATGTAGGTTCACATAATTGATATGAAAAATCCAAAAATTGGGCTTAACTCTTTCATTTCACAAATCAACTTGGGATGAAATGTCAAAGCCCAAATTTTGACTTTAAAATAAAAATTCAAGTTGAATTTAAGGTTGGAATCAAATTTGAATTCAATTTTGAGATTGAATTTGTACTTAAGTTTTTATTTGACTTTGAGATTGGAATTGGATAGATCTTCTTCGAGCTTTGAAACTCAACATACTGATTTTTATTCAGATATGTAGGTTTACAAAATTAACTTGAAGATTTCAATATTTAGGCTTGACTCTTTCATCACAACAAGTGATTTAGGGGTGAAATGTCAAAGCCTAAAATTGACTGAAGAGCTTTAGATTTGTGTTGCATGTGTTCAACTACAACAGAATGTTATAGAAGACACATAGCACGATGGTTGAAGTTGATTTGAAAGATTTTTCTTTATTTTTGAAACTGAAAATGTTGAGTATTATTTTCAACATAATGGTTAACAAAAATTAAGGGAAAATTAGGAGACCTTGAATTGACTCTTTCACTATAATGACTAGCTCAAAGTGAAATGTCAAAATCTAGGTTTGATTAGGGATTTGAATTTGTGTTGCCTATGTTAAACTATAAAGGTATTGTATAAAACATATGACAATGACGATTGAAATTAGATGATTTTGGAAGAAATTTGAAATTTTGAAAATTCGGCAGCATCTCTCCTTATTTTTGAAACTCAATGTGTTGAATTTGCATTCAACACAAAGGTTAACAAATTTTGCGGGAAGATTCTTATAAGTCAACCTGACTCTTTCACCTCGATAAATTGTTCGGCATTGAAATGTTAAAGCTTGACTTTGCTAAAAAGATTCAAACTATAGAATCGAATTTGAACAAGAAGATTATATTCTATCACACATACCAAATTATAGGAGTTATAATTTTATATGTAATGATAGAATATATGGATAGATTAGGATTTCAAAAAGATGGAATTTTATTAGAGGATTGAAATTATGATTTTGAAGTTGAAGGATCTTTTGTAAATTGTAAAACTTAGCACGCTAGATGTTTATTTGCATGTAAGTTTGCAACATATACAAGAAGATTTCGGCTTGACTCTTTATCTCTACAAATCAAGTTGGAGGCAAAATGTCAAAGCCTGACTTAGAGGGAGGTTTCATACACTCGCCTCTCTTTTAGCATGTCTTAATTGAGTTGGGCACACTCACCAAATGAAGAAATGGGAGAGGGACCAACAGAGAGAAAGGTAGTCAAAACTACCGAAGCAATAAAATTTGTACTGCTATTAAAGATGGAGAGTGAGATTTATCCCCAGTGGAGTCACCATTTTATGTTTGATTTAAAAAAATGTAGTTTTAAAAAAGTACAATTTTCTTTGGAAATAATTCAAAATTTATATTTGAATTTTAATTCTAAAATCAAAAATCCATTAGTGATATTATATCACCTCGAAAGGTGATAATAAAATCCCTTAATGAGTTTAGATTTAGAATTAAAAATTTAATCACAAATATCATAGCCAAATTTTGAGAGAGAAATACATATGATCCTGAAGGATCAAGTTGGTGTTCAATCAAAAATTTAACTATGATATTCGAAATGTCGGATCACTAATTTCATACTCGAATTCATATCAATGACTGAGATGTCTCCCCGAAGGAGAAAAATATTATTCATTACCTATTATTCTAATACAATAATAATGATCGCCATTTTTGTTTGAATTTCCAAAGATAATTGATTGAGGTTTTGAAAAATTGATTTTGAAAATTTTGTCTGCATTTTTAAATCTCCTACGAGCGCAAACCCTCGTAGTTAATTACATCATAGGGAAACTAGAGTTCCCTATGAATACTCTCGATTAAAATAGTGGTATGAGTTTTATTTAAGATTTTCAAAGTTCGATGTCAAAGGAGGTAAATGTTAGAAATTTCAAGTGGGATTGGTTCAAGAATGAGCACTTATTTTTAGTGTCAAAGGAGGAAGGGTAGGAGGTATTTTGAGATTTTGAATTACTTCATAAACACCCCAACCTATTCTAAGTGTTGGGCTTGAATTTGATCGAATGAGATGTTTAGTTTAATAATCAATTTTATTAGAAAGTTGGGATTCAATTCTCGAAGGTTGAGGGCTTATATAGCCTAAGTCTGCCTCAGAACCTAAGTCTAAATTTGGTGCTAAAAATCAGTGACCCGAACCTAGCTAGTGCATTGCAAATCTGGACTTACCCCGGCCTACATTGAAGAGCCAGCTAAACCACTTAAGTGCTTTAAAACCAAGTGTTTGGTCTTTTACGTAAGAGTGGGTAAGGACGTTATTTAAGATAAGTTTGAGGAGTTGGGGTCGACATCTAGAGCAGATCCTAATTGGCCCCTTAACACGTGTTGGGAAATATGCTTAAGCTAATGCATTTAAAAATTTAGACATTTTTAAGTATCTAATATTATGCATGCTGGTTGACTCGATTGAGTATTTAAATCAGGATGAAGAAGTTTTAAAAAAGGCTTTAAAATAGTTTTTATCCTAGAAGAAAGCATAGATTCCCCTTGGATAGATCTGCACCCTCATAGGTCAAGTGGTCTGCCAAAACCCACAGGCGGGGAGGTGCCTAACAAAGGAAAGAGAAATGCAACAAATATGTATGCGAACTCTCGGTGGTCCCAGGCTTACTTCTTAAATTCTTTAAAGTTTTTATATGAGCTTAAATACTTTAATTTTGGTTAAAGTAGAAGATTTTTTTTTAACGAGTCCTTATGAGCCTATGATCGTATTCCAGGCAAAAATAAATACGGCATGCAAGTAAAAAGGCTAGAAAAGCAGATAGTTCTATTGCACAATCAAGTAAATAAATAAACTAAATTAATTATTCAAATTTAATGTCCATAGGCAAGTGCCTTTTAATATGACATCTCAGAATTACAGAAAAGTAAATTGGCCAGGCACCACTGACAATAACCCGGATTATACTCCTAAGACTTAAGTAATTTTGAGATTTGGGATTCTTCTTGTTATCCACTTCTTCAACTTCTCACGAGCATCTTGATTCTTCGGTTTCGGATATCCAAATGAAAAGAAACTCTCCCTTTAATGGGGTGTTATCTTTCCTCTTTGGATATTTGAAGAATATCCTAACTTGATCTTCCAAATGGAAGAAGACTCTCTCCTTTAGGGATGTCTTTTCCTCTTTGGAATTCATGTTGAATCTTAAACATCTCAAACTCAAATGACCTTGAATAAATTACTGTTGCAGATCTGTTTTCATGGTTTATGATTTTGATGATAGCAAACACTCTTATTTCTCTATGACTGCCTTATCTACAAATATTTTAAGTCCACACGATCAGACTGTAATTTGGAACCAACTCAAGATTGGATAGACTAGGTCTGAGTCAGTTTCTACCCTTTTTCCTTTCTTGACTCTATTGTATTTTGTGTGGCTCCTGATGCTTTGTAACTTGGAAGATTTTTGACTGTTCACTAGAATTTCCTATTTTTAGTAACATTGTCCGGGATGATTTTATATCATCCTGGACGATCAGTTCAAAAGCAGAAACACTAATTAGGGTATCCTCATTAAAGCAGCTGTCATTATGCAAAACACATCGTCCTGAATGATTTTGTATCGGTCCAGATGATGGGCTCAAAACAGAAAGAATCTGCCGCCAGATCTATTTAGGAATTACTTTTTTTTGGACATCGTCCACATGGATCGTCCTTGAATATAAAATGTCATACAGGATGATCCAGGGCAATTTTTCCAAAATTTCTCTGGAATTTAAGGAAAGCAATTATGACTTTATTGCACGATCAAACCGTCCAGGCCGATATGCTGGACGATTGGACATCAAACAGTTGTTTTTTAGGGAGATGTTCAAGACGATATTCCATGATTTGTTTTAATCATCCAGGATGACATATTATCGTCCGGGATGATATGAACAAACTTCTTCTGATCGTCTCAAATCGACCCGGCTGATTGGGCTTAAATTGTACTGATCGTACAGGACGATATTAGTATCATCATGGACGATAATGTCGGTAACTTGCATTAATGAGCTTGTTTTGAGATCTTCTATTTAAGCTATGACATGACACTTTGTAAGTGTCTTTGGCAGCCATTATAGCTTCGTTCTTTTAGGGGAAACTTGAAGAGAGAGCTTGAAAGGGAGTGAGGAAAGGGTGGAGTTTGAGAGAGGGAGAAGATCCTGTGAGGGGGGACTCAAGGGAGTGTGGAGGGGGTTCCACATGGTTGCTCCGGCAAGCTCGCACCTGAATACCATTGAATTCAAGGCTTGTCTCGAGGGAAGTTTGCCAAAGAAGAAGATCTCTTTGGTGTCAAAGGACCCGGCGACTCCGCGCACCGGGAAAGGTGGAAGTGATTTTGTATGGGCTTCTCCGCCTAGTTATGGGGGCTAAAGGAGAGACACTTAGTTTAGTGCAATACTTGGACGGTGCCTCCAAGGAGTGGACGTAGGTCAAGGTTTGACCGAACCACTATAAATCTGGTGTGTTCTTTCCTTTATTACATCCGCATTTAATTTCTGCATTTGGTTTTTTTTGTAGTGACATTGGTTTTGATTTGTGTTTTGATTGAAAGAAATTTTTTTTACCAATTCACCTCTCTCTTAATTTGCTTTGAGCCAGTTCATAAGGGGTGTAACATCCCTAACGAACTTTTAATTACAACCTTTATATAATCAAATTACATTTGAAAAATAAAATTCAAGACTCGATCCTGAAGGGTTATCCTAATAATCAGTAGTTATATATAATCCCAAGTAGTTATAATTAATCTCAGGCAGTTAATATTTAAAATTTAAAATGCTCAATTACTCACAACACAGAGTACATAAAAGTAAATAAATAAACACATCAATTCTAAGCTAGCAATCAGCATGCAATGAATGCTTGAATACTTGGCACACAGCAAAAAAGTAAGCACCGGCCTAGCCTGAAACTAGAGTTTGTTGTCTGAGCAAACCATCTAAAGTGTGTGAGGCAGGCCATGTCATTTGGATATGTCCTTTGGAGGGCAATTTGTTAAAGTTGTTTAAGGTTCTGGTAGGTTAAAAGGCTTAAGTGAGGATATTGGTTAAAGTTTAAGTCTTAATTATTTGAGATTAATTTTAAAATTTATTTTAATTGTTGGTTGGATACCACCTTTATTTCTCACTGAGGCCAAGAAGTTTATTTCACCTTCCTTGGGGCTAAGCTAATAGCCTCGTATGATTAAGTCATTTGATTTAATTAAAGTTTAAAAGTTAAATAATTTTAATTAAAATAGGTTGATTGCTAGTTTTAAGGTTGATTAAACATTTCTGAAGTTTTAGAGTGATTTTCAAGTTTTAAGAATTTTTTGGATTATTTTAATCATTTAATTAAGGGGTTAAAAGTTGAATTATTGATTAAGGTTAAATTCTAAAAATATTATATTTTATTAAAATATTAGACCTTAAGATGAGTTGTTAGACACTAAGTTTGCTAGATTTAGATTTTTCTATAATTAGTTATGAATGTTTGAAGTTTTGACTTGATTTTGACTTAAATTTGACCAAAAGTTGACATTTTCAAATTTAATGGTTTTCTCAAATTTTAATATTTTTAATAAATATTAGACATTATTATGAGTTGAATTCAATTTAGTTTGACGGATTTGGATTTTTCTTGAATTAGTTATGAATTTGTGAAGTTTGTGTATTTATTAGAATTTTTTAAATTATTTAATTAGAGGCCTTTTGTGATTTTGTTCCAAATGAACTCCCAACTCCTTGAAATCAACTCCAAAGGTCTGGAATGACCTAAGGAGAGATTCCCAAGTGTTTGGGAATTTTGTTGAATTTTTAATTATTTTTAATTAATTAAATTAATTAAATATTAAATTTTACTTAAAAAATATAGAATAAGTATTTAGTTAAATATTATTAAATATTTGAAATTAAATGTTTAAAAATCATTTAATATATATGTATTTTACATTTTGAAGCTATTTTAATTTTAAATTAAATATTTTAATCTTCTAAAAATTTTGATATAAAAATTTAAATTTTTATTATTTAAAAATAATTTTTAATAATTTTCTCGAGAAAACCTAGTTTTAAAATACTTAAAACAAAAAATAGTTTTAATTAATTTAAAAACTGGCGGTAGGAGGACCACATGGCCGCTTCTAATTGGGCAAGCAAAATGCGCTGTGATGATTAGCCACGGTGGCGGGACGACGTGGCTTCACTAATCCAGCTCAACAAGTTCGCCGTAACCGTTGGATTATCCGTCATCCCAAACAGACGATTAGAATTAAGTTGGACCGCCATCTCAATCTCTAGAACAAACCAGCAACTGATGAGAGCTGCAAAAATGCTTAATCCAAGCTATTGATCGAGTGATCAACGACCCAAATAGCACTCAGTTCATGCATCAGTGAACCGAGCCCTAGAACCCATTTTTTGTTTCATGTTTAAAAAATACTTGATGAAAATTTAAACAAATGTTAATATACTGAAGAGCATTAATGGGGTTTCAAAAATATGGATTTATATGTTCTTTTTAAAAATCCATTTAGCTCTAAGTGTGTAAACTAGGGTTTAGGATCTTTACCTCAATAATGGATAGTTTGACCCATTTAGTCTATCTCTGAAACTGTGGTCTGTCCATGATTAATCCCTTACAAGGCTTCTCCAGCTGAAAATGTCTGGATCAATGGCCTTGAGCTTGGGATGGATTTAAGCTTGGGTTCATCGGAAGATCATCGCCGACGAGGTTTTAACAGTGGAGTTTGAGTGGGGAAATGTAAAGGAAATTCAAGAGAGCTCAAAAGAATAGAGAGTTCGATTGGAGGAGCTCTAGATGGGTGAGAGAACGTTAGGGTAAGAATGATGGCTCATTTCCTCCATTTCCCCTATTCAAAAGACCCTTGGCCAAATGGATAGCTAGGATCAAATAGGGGAGCTTCTAGATGGCTGCCACCTGCATGGGGGTTGTTAAAAATCTGGGAGCAAGGACAGCTTAGGTGTAAAGGGAGTTTTTTTTTATTTGAGCACATGGAAAGGATTAGGGCCATTGGATCCCAATCCAAGGGCTAAGAAGAACATTTAGAATTTTCTGGAAATTGTGTGAACAGCTGGGATTAAAAGGGCTTGAAATATATGCCATGTCATTAAAGATTTAGCTCATTTAATGGCTCCTTGACAATTTGTTAACTAGTTTGACCAGTCAATAGGTCAAGTCTAGCTAAGGTGGCAGCTAGGTGGCACCAAGGAAAGATTAGAGTATTTTTTGATGGAGTTTGAAGCCATGGAGTTAGGGTTTGACGGAATGTAAAAGATTTTAAATAGATTTGCCTATGTCAAAATGGATTGACTTAGTCAAAATGAGCATAACTTGATTTGTATTAGATTCAGGGAAGTTCAAACCACATGATTGAAGGGGCTTGGAAATTTAAAAGGCTTGATTGAATTGGGTTTAAACATAGACCTTAATGGGTCAGGTTTGACTAGATCTGGGCCTAGTTGACCAAGTCAACTAATAAATGGGTCATGATGATCAATCAAGTTCAAATTAACTAGGACATGTTCAAGGGTTTAAATAGGTCATTTGACTCAAATGGGGCTATTTGGGCTCTTAATGGGCCATTAGGTCAACCATAGTTGACTTGGTCAACCAGGTAGGTCCAGGGATTAGAAATCGATTTAACAAATTTTAAATGACATTTGGAGACCAATGAGGGTGGTCCCCAGACCTAGGGAGGTCAATTCAGTCAAAATGCCTGTTTTGACCCTTAAGGGCCTATTTGGTTAACCTAGCTTGACTTGGTCAGCCATGTTGACCCAGGGTCTGGGTTTGGGTCGAACTGGTTTGGTTTGATATTTGAAAATTGTTGGAAGAGGTTCCAAGCAATTTGGAAGTTATTTGGTTTGAAATTGATTTTTGAACCTCTAAGGGGTATTTTGGTCATTTTGACCCCTGGTCAACTGGGGGTCAAAGTGGGTCCACCAAAATACATTTTATTGCTCAATAGGTCATGATCAAAGGATTGGAAGATATTGGAAGCTTTGGAGAAAGCTCCAAGGTCAAAATCCACTGGATGGCAGGTCTAGTGGCAAAGGGTGTAAATATTTGAAGGTTTTACAGCCTTTGGATTTCAATTCAATTTCTGAGGTTAGAGACCTCATAATGGGCTCAGATTTTGAGGGTTCTCTCTAGAGATATGTCATATCAATATAAAATTGATAGACTCTGCATCAGAGGTCACTTGGTTAGATTTGAAGTGTTTGAAATATCCCTGGAAAAGGCTTAGCTTTAAGGACAAGGCCTTTGAACTTTAGATTTAAGTCTGGATTGATCTAAGATCTAGGTAGATCCTAAGGTCTAGATCTAAGAGAATCCTAGAGTTTAGGTTTATATGGAAGAATCCTAGGGTCAAGATAGGTCCTAGGGTATGGAGTCTAGAAGAGTCTTAGGGTCTAGAGTAGATCCTAAGGTCTAGAGTCTAAATTGATGCTAGGACCTAGAATAGATCCTAAGGTCGGGATTCTAGGAGGATCCTAGAGTTTGGATTGGTCTAGATATTAAATTGATCTGGGGTCAGGATTGGTCCAAGTGACCTCATACAAAAATGAGGTCAACACATCAAAATTACACAACTTGAATACAATTTGCAACAGTTATTATACTACCAATTTTTTTTAGAAAATTTGGACTTAGCATTCAGATAATTTAGTTAAGGTATAAAGATAAAACTTAGAGTTTAAGGTATATTTTATGCCAAAATTAAATTATATAGGTGTATTTGATCGTATTCTTATTGTTAAACTCTAATTATAAATCTAACTCGAAATCCTTAATTCGGGTATTAAAATAGTTATCTTACTTGCATGCTCAAACTTGGAGTTCATGGCTTCAAAATTATGTGCTTGGGTTAGTTGGTAGTGCACACTAAATAAGAATAAGTCCAGTTGTATTTGCACTTGTATAAATTCCTTTTGAAGGGACTTATCCCAACCTTTTGAATGAACTATATAAATTTAAAATAAAAGAAAGAGTGTTTTTTTAATTAATTATTAAATATTATGAAAATTTGAATCAAATATATTAAACTTTTAAAATAAAAAATAAGTTATATATGCACTTTAATCAAATGTTTTCTCTTTGAAGATGTAAGTAACTATAGAGGGTTGCATTTGTGAGAACCTAAGAACTTAGTATAAAATAAACCATATATTAGTTTGTTAAATTAGGAGTAAAACTTTGGATGTAGACTAATTCCTATTCCTTTGTTAGTTTCATTTTTAAAATTATAAGTGACAGTAATTTTTTTTCTTTTAGGATGAATTTTAAATTTGCTTTGCTAAGTTTGATTATAAAAATAAATTTGTTTCTCTTCTCAAGTTGATAGTTTAGCATTAATCTATCTCTTGAGGTAATTAATGTTGTCCATGAAAATTTATTTAAGGAAACACTAAAGCAAATCATTGGTCATACATTTATTTTGTCCCTAGGATTTTTTTGGCAACTTCACTAGGTAATTATTAGCTTTTCATCTTTAGTGGAGACTAGACTTTAAATCAGTATTGTATTCACCTTCATAATGAAGTAGGCAACTTCCTTGGATTTCTCATTTCATTCATTTCATCCTTGGATGATAATGATTGAATCTTAAATTATTATCCTATAAATCTTAAAAATCAAACTTCAGTCAATCCTCAATATAGATCAAAACTCCCAAATCTACAACTAAATATTCTTGGATAGTGGATCATAATTACATTCCTTCATATAACTCAATAATATTATTTATTCTCCAAGCTGATTTAATAATAGCTTTAGATGCTGGATAGGATGCCCAAACCTCTTCAAACCTGAAGATCTTCTCCGATTTGAATCTATAATCCAAGAAATTTAAAAAAATTGGACTATGATCTGATGCCACTCCAACTAGATGCCTCGCCACCATCTATTTAGAAGAATTCAATGCAGCAACATTTAAAAGACATCTATCAAGTCTTTCCAAGATGAGAGCACCTCCAGCCTTATTGTTACACCACATAAATTTGGGCCCGACAAAATGAATCTCATGTAGATCATTATTCACCATGAAGGATTTCATTTCCTTAGATGCTTGAGAGAAATGAATTAACTTCCCTCTCCTTTTGTCCTCTTTTGATAACAAACAACTGAAATCCCCTCCAATAACCATAGGAATACTATTGGTATAAAACTCTTCCAATTTCTCCCAAAGTAGTCTCCTATGAATCACCTCCTTGCTGCCATAAATCGATGCTATCCTCCAAACTCCATTATTAACAATCATTAGATCCCCTATCACCACTTCTTGTGAATAATTAACAATAGAAAAGGAAGCAAGCTTACTTTACCAAAGGATGAGAATTTCTCCCGTCATTCCTTCTGATGGTACTTGGAAGAAATCCCAAGTATCTCCGATTAGATTATTTTAATTATTCATCTAATAATTTTTTAAAAAGGTGAATTCATAATGCTATAACTTATAAATTCAAATTAGGATAATTATTCAAATGGTTGAATGAGTTAAGTATTAGATTTTCCAACCTAGAAAGTATAAAATAGATCATTCAAACTAGGATCTAAGGTTTTATTAATATCCTAATTTTTCATTTTTAAGGGAAAACCCCGCATAAGGGACTTACATGTTAATTAAAATAAAAATTATAAGTTCCTTAACGGAGACCTAGATCTCACTATTGCTCAAAAGAGCTACAAACAAAAAGTGAAAAAGTAACTATGAGCTCAAGGTCTCTACTAAGCATAAGTACAAAATAACCTAGGAACATTCTAGAATGTGGCAAGCAGACCACACTCAAAAAAAGAGAAGAGAAAAAGAGATAATCTTGAGGCACAGTCTTTCACTCAAAAAAAACCTTAGGCAAAATTTGAGCATAATAAATGTCTTACAAAATGAAGAAACCAAAAAAAAAGAAACAAGCAAAGGCAAGAAGTAGCATTGTCAATTAAAATTAACTCCTTGATTCAGTAAGTAAGAAACAATATCCCAAGTCTATTCTTTTTTAATAAACAACAAGGTATTCTTAAAGAACATTAAAGCAATAAGCCAAAGAAAGCACCAAAACCGAGGCACAAAACCACACAACCACGACCTAATAGCAAATATACCATGAAACAAATCTCCATAAATCCCACCTAAAAAAACATACAGACAATTATGAAAAGAGCCATAAGAGCTCAGTGTGTAGTATTAGCCAAGCTATCAAGCATAACAACCAAATGCCACTCCAATATACTCTCAAATCCACCCAGGCATACAAAAATCCTACACAAGACAAAGTCAATGGAATAGACGGAGAAATACTTGGAAGAGAACATCAACAGCTTGCCGCTACAAACCTACACTCGAGAACCCCAATAGGTAATCCAGATCAAAGGATACATAGCCATAAGCTTCAGAAGAAAAGAAATCAGCTCAAAGACATAGCAAAAGAACCAAAGAAATATCACAAACAAACCAACCCAATAGAGATTCCAAGATAGAGATAAGTCAAATGGCCAAATATAAAATCCCTACGGAGTATACGAGTAGTGCATATGGTATTGATCTACAAAATTAAATTTTTAATCACTACTACGAATAGGCCAATTCCAAAAGATAACATACAAATGCAAATCCATAAATCTGTAAGACAGATTACCAAATTAGAGATACCATAAAAGCTCCCAACTTCTAAAAATTCAAGCCATATTCTTAACAGAATTATGCAGATGGTAACACCAAAAAATTGCAAGCTGTGTAGTCCCCAGGGTAACTGAATCAAGCCTGGTCATGATAAAGAAGTCCAAAGATAAATACCAATTGTTATAAAAGTTAGAAAACAAATTACAAATTACCTTCTCATGAAGACAGACACCAAAAGCTATTCTGAGAGAAAAAATGAAAGACCTCAATCTTATAAATCAAATTCATGAAGTAACAAAACAAACCAAACAAGATTACAGAAGGGAAATACAACCCTAAAGAGACCCCGCAAAACCAACAATTAGTTTCTAACATAAGGAAAACCAAGTTTATCTAATCTAAGGATGGCTTTAATAATGGGGGGAAGCTGGTTATAAATCAACTCAAAAAGAAATGGGAGGTTAGAACCATGGTAAGCTAACCAATCAGCACAAGCATTTCTTTCTCTATGAATATAAGTCAACTTGACTGAAAAAAAATCAAAAGCTATTTAATTTCATTAATAAGATAGAATAAATCTGGACTACATATCTTCTCATCATAATCTTTGAGGTAGTCTTGCATGTACAAAACATCAACTTCAACCCAAAGATTAACCAGACCAAGAGAAAGACAAAATTTAAGACCAAACAAAATAGCATAAAGTTCAAAAAAGATAATAAAGCAAGTGGGAAGAGGACTAGCATAAGTAGTAACAAAATTACCATTATAATCTCTAATAATACCACCACAATCACAAGTTTCCACTTACATAGAGCCATCACTATTTAATTTGAACATGTTTTGAGGAGGTCTAATCCAATAAATCAGTCTATACCCCTCATCATTAACCTTAACATGCAGGACAATACCAAATTCCTTAGCAACAAAGAAATAACCATTAAAATTCTTAGAAGTAAGAAGATTAACATTAAACAACTTACAAAATTTGTATTTAACATTAGTAATGATAAGATCATGATTCATACTGATTTTATTAAAAAGAGATATATTTCTTCTGATTCAGAGGTACCAAATAATGAGAGAAGGAATAAGATTAGTTATAAGACCCCTAGAATTATAAAACCATATATGCAGGATTTCCTTAACAGATATATTACCCTTAAAATAATTCTATTTGAACATATCCTTCAAAGTAAATCCAAACTTTAGAAGCAATCAGCCAGAGAGAAACACATGATGCATATTTTCAACATGATAACAACGTTAGCACTTGGAAGCCAAAGTAAAACCACGTTTGATTAAAAAGTCTTCCGTATGAACATAATTATGTATGACTCTCAAAATGAAGGTAGCTATAGATGTGGGAATTCTTTTGTGACATAACATATTAAACACTTTAGAAGAGGCATGATGAGTTCTAAAAGTATTTCAAGCCTTCTTAATACTAAAATTTCCATTACTAGCCATATTACAAAACTAAAGATCCTCCACATCAATATTTAAAGGAATTTGTAATATTTGATTAATAATAGACATAGGAATAACATGAAGTAATTTACAAAAATCCCAACAATTTTTAAAAATAAAAAGATTAACCTTAATAGTAGAGGTAGAAATTGATTGGAGCATACAATCAATAGAGGATTGATTCAACCACTTGTCCTTCCAAAAGAAAAGATTAGCACAACCAATACCCCAATGAATATAGGGCTCTACTTCCCAATTGTTGCTATAAAGTCTTTTCCAAACCTTGGAATCCCCAATTTTGTAAGTACAAATAGAAGGGTGCTTGCCAACACAATACTTCTAAGTCATAAACATAGACCAAAGACTATTTTTAGCACGAAAGTTATACCAAAATTTTTAAGAAAAATCATGTGCTAAATCTACCATGTTCTTTCACCCCAAACCACATTCCTCCAATGTGCCTACAACTTATTTCAGGAAAACTAGATAATTTTGGAATTCCCACTTTTACCTTCCTAGAACAACTTATTGATTAATTTTTCTAATCTATCACAAACAACATAAGTAGGTTGAATAGTTTGAAAGATATAAACAAGAAAAGAGCAAAGAACATTTTCAATTAAAACCAGTCTACCACCAAAGCTTAGTAAATTAAATTCCAATAAATTAAGTTTATTAGGTACAATAGTAATCAGATCATCAAAAAGGAAAGAATTTTATGACCTTTAAAATGAGGAACACATAGATATTTTAAAGGAGGAAACCTTGAAAAAAACCAGTGGCATGCTTGATAACCATAATGTGATTTCTATAAACATTCTTTGATGTGATAAAATAACATTTGTTTCTATTAAGGTTTAAAGAACTAAAAAGATAAAAATTATTCAAAAATCTACTAATCGAAATTATTCAAAAATTTACCATCCGCGGTATTTGCTAGAAAGAGAAGTTGTGGGATTTCCTAGAGATAAGCTATTTTTTTATATCTCAAATTAGCGTGTCGGCTAGATTTGCCAATGATGGAGACTGAACGTTGATCATCATCTGAATTAGTTTCAAGGATTGATCGTAAATTACCATCTAGAGGCTCTGCAATCCATCCTCAAGGATTTTTCAAATCATCTCCTCCAGCTTTTGCGGGTATATCTTCTTTGGGCGTAGACACTGCAATAAAAGGTGTTTGATTGAATGCAAATAAAGGTAAACCCCTAACGATCAATGAAGGAGGATTATTAAAAACAAAGAAGGTTATTCAAGATATTGGGAAAGGCAAGAATGTAATGTTTGGAGATGAGTTCAAATTTCCAAATAAACATGAGTTATCTAAATTTTGTTTTGGATTTGCTCTATTGTCTATTAAAAATAAAACTATAAGGGGGACTGGATCGATTATTGAAAATGAAAACTTTGGTCATAAGATAGTGGAAGAATCAAATGAATAAGATGGTTCGACCAAAGATTTGGAAGTTGTTGCTCCTAATGTATCTGACGGAGTTAATAAAAATAATTTAATTAAAGATCAGGAGATGGTTCGAAAACGTGTATCTAGGGATTGTGATTCACGTAAGCAAGTGGAATATAAATCTTAGATCTCCAATGATAAATGACCATAAGTTAGTGGCTTAGCCAATGTATGGAGCAAGAAATCTAATAGGAGAGTTGCTGATTTTGAAATTGGAAGCTGCATGTTGGAAGATGGCTAAACTATCAAGACGTATGAGGAAAATGAGTTGGAGAATACAAAAAAACTTCAAAATGCTCTAGTGGTAAAAGTATTTAGAGATAACATTCCTTCATATGTGATTAATTTAGATTAAAGAGGCAATGGTCGCAATTAGGCAAATTTAATCTTACTTGGCTTGGTAAAGGATGGATGCTTTGTGCTTTTGAAGATGAGGAATCGGTGGATTTGGTTCTCTCAAATGGACTATGGTATGTTAAGGGACATATAATTGGTGTGGAAAAGTGGTCACCCTTATTTTCTTCGGATTCATTGAAGGGTTTAACTGCATCGATATGGATTAGAATGCCTATTTTGCCATTGTAATGTTGGGATAATATTAATGTCTGTGGGATTGCATCAAAAGTTATAAATCCTTACTTAATAGATGAAAATATGTTCCAATGGGGGAGGAGGGAGTTCTCAAGGATCTGTGTCCAATTTCAACTTGAAAGCAAATTGCCACTAGGAGTCTAGGTGGAAGGAAGTTCAGGCAGGTTTTTCAAGAGATTTGAATATGAGAGAATTCCTAATCTTTGCTTTAAATGTGGTAGAATTGGACACTCAATAAGAAAATGTCTAGAGGGGGAATCAGGAACTTATCATGGTGGATCTAAAATGAATGAAAATGTCGAGATGATGGCATTGCAAGGTAGTAATATCTCTTTTACAAACACTGAGAGGAAGGAGGGAAAAACTTCTAAGGAGGTTGATTCTTCTTAGGGTCTATGGATTCATGTGAACTATGGGAGGAAGAAGGTTTTCAAACAAAGGAATTTTGATATTCAAAGAAGGAAATCCAATTTGAAGGTATATGTGGCCAAGTCTATTGATGATAAAATTAAGGGATCAATAGAAAATGTGATTCCTAAACCTATCCAAGTTGGATTTAAATCCAAGGTGGATATAAATGCAGGTACTAATCAAGTTGATAATATATTGAAGAAGTTCATTATAATAGCACTGTAAATACAACATCTACTCTTAAAGGGGAAAATAAATTTGTAGTTCTATCTGAACTGTTGGAGGAAGGAGAGATAATCCCAGCTAATGAATTTAATAAAGATAAAAGTTTTGAACCTGTGGCATCAGGGGAGATAAAAGAAGTTATTATTGACAAGATTAATAAAGCTGAAGAAGATGGCTTTTTCTCCTATTATTCGGGATACAAGGATTAAAAATGTAGAAACAAAATTGGATGGAAGTTCAGAAAATGCTAAAGTCAAATTAGCTAAAGAACTAAGAAGTCTAGGTCCCATCAAGTTGGTGTTTAAAAGTAGAAAGAAAGATGGGGATGGTAATGAAATGGTGGGGAACTATTCCCCTCTAATTCTATAATGGCTTCAATGATGTTTTGGAATTATAGAGGAGCAAGAAAGAAGAAAGTTTCTCTATATCTTAAAGAAGTGGTAAAAGATAATGATCTATTTTTTGTGGGGTTGCTTGAGACAAAAATGTCCACAATTAGTAGGGTGTAAGTCTATAATCCTATTAGAAATAGTTGGGATTTGTTTCAGGTACCTTCAGTTGGAATGTCTTGAGGAATATTTATTCTATGGAAGAGTAAGTTTACATCCTTTTCTATAGTGCAATCTTCACAACAATTGGTGATAGGGGATCTTATGGTTGTTAATAAAGGTATTTGGAGAATTGCTACTGTTTATGGTAGCAAGGAAATTATTCATATGAGAATCCTTTTGGAGAAATTGAAAGAGTTTTATACAAACAATATCCCTATGGTAGTAGGAGGTAATTTCAATTGTTGTTTGTCTAAGGAGGACAAAAAGGGTGGGAAGAGATTTCAATTTTCTCAAGCTTCAAAAGAAATGAAATCCTTTTTAGTGAATAATGATTTCCATGAGATTAGTATTATTGGACCTAAATTTACATGGTGTAATAATAAGGTTGGAGGAGCTCGGATCCTGGAAAGATTAGGTAGATGCTTTTTAAATGTTGCTGCTATAAATTCTTCTAATTAGATGCTTGTGAGGCATCTTGCTAGAGTGGCTTTGGACCATTGTCCTATTTTATAAAGTTTTTTGGACTATAAATTCAAGTTGTAGAGGATCATCAGGTTTGAAGAGGTATGGGCATCCTATCAAACATATGAGATTATTGTGAAATCGGCTTGGAGTAAGAAAATTGGGGGTGATTGTGCTAAATTGCTGAACAAAAAATTTAAAAGAACCTTAAAAACTTTATTCTTTTGGAGTAAAGCAAAGCATAGGAACTTTGTTACTCAAAAGGAAAAATGGAAGAAGAGTATCTAGGAATTACAAATGAAAGAATTAGAGGTTGGTTTGCTATCAGACGAGGATATGTGGAGTCTTAAGGAAAATGTGAACGAACTGAATTCAGTTTTGGTATGTATGATCACATGGTGTAAGCAAAGATCCAATGTTAAATGGTTGTCTGATGTTGACACAAATTAAATTTTTTTTCCATTCATTTCCCACAACTAAAGGAATTCAATTGAATTTATGAAATCAAGGATGGCAACAGGACGGAGGTAGAAGATCCAGATCAAATTGTGGATATTTTTTTGCATTCTTTTATTCATAATGGGAAAGATATGACCTGTAATCTAAATGGGTGGCCGTCTTGTATGTGTACTCTCAATGAAAATGACAAGTGGTGTTTAAACAAAAAGCTGGAAATGAAGGAAGTGGAAGTTGTGGTTCATCAAGTTGGAGGTAATATCTCTCCAGGAAATGATGGTATATCTTACTCTTTTGTGAAAACTTATTGGTGCATTATTAAAGATGATTTATGGAATTCAATTAATGTCTTTTTCAATTCATGAGTGATGAATGATGAATGGAAAGAAACATTGAGTGCTAATTCCTAAAGTTCAAAATCCATCTACTCCGACCCACCTCAGACTTATTAGTCTTTGTAGGACTATTTATAAGTTCATAGCAAAGATACTATTAAATATAGCGAAACCTACTATTCACAAACTTATTTCAATAGAACAAGTTGCCTTCCTTAATGGCAGATCTCTACAAGATCACATACTTGTTGCACATGAGGTTTTTCATAAATTCAGGTTTTCCAAAGCATCAAAAGGTTTTGTTTTTTTTTAATTGATATGGTGAAAGCATATGATAGCATGAACTGGAAGACTTTATGGCAAGTTTTGGAGGTGTTTGGATTTCCTCGGGTGTTTTCCGATTGGATTATGGAGTGCGTTATTGATCCAAAATTTTCACTTATGATTAATGGAAGGCTTTCAAGATGGATTAATGTAAAGAATGGATTCATATAATGTTGTTCATTATCACCTTATCTATTCATTCTTTGCTCTCAACTTCTTTCAAATGTGCTTAAACAAAAGGAAGTGTATTTGGGAATTCAGATTGCTTCAATTGGGCCAAGAATTTCTCATCAACTATATGCAAACGATATTTTAATCTTCTCTAAAGCTAGAATGAAAGAAGTGAAGGAAATTAAAAAAGTCTTATCTAATATTTTTGGTTGGTCTGGACAAAAGATTAATACGGGGAAATTGGCTATTCTTTTTGGGAAACATGTGAAAAAGAAGAAAAGGAAATATATTGAAAGAATTATGGGCTTCAAGGTGGTCAAGGAGATTAATTATCTTGGGATTAAGGTGGCATTGAGGAGATTAGTGGCAGAAGGTTTTCATTTCATCATTGGAAAGGCTTTGAGGTTAGTTCATATTTGGGGAGCTAAATTCATTTCTGTTAAGAGAGTTGTTATTTGCATGTTTTACATTCTTGCAGCTTGTATAGTTTTGATGATTTAAAATATTATTATTTTATGTGTAGTTATCTCTTAACTCTTTTTGGAAGAGTTATTTTTGCTCTTGTGTGTACTAATATTCATGAAAATCAAACTCCAGACTACAAGGACTTCAAATCAAATTTAGCATGAGATACTTTGTGTATTTAAAACCTGTATTTTTTCTTTTAATTAAGTTTGAAAGAGAGTGATTGTAATTGAGTGAATACACACACACACACACTTTAGGAGATCTTGAGAAATTTGTACTGATCGTACGGGATGAACATAGTTCGTGCGGGACAATTAAGTCAGTTATCTCCCTGTAAGAGCAATGGAACGAACAGGAATTGAAGAAAAATTTTCTAAGTCCTGATCGTCCTGGACGAAGTGTATTCATCCCAAGATGAAATGTTCTCTGAAAAATGTTATTCAAGAATAAAGTGTATTCGTTCCAGGACGAGTTGCTCTATGGAGTAATTTCATCCAGGACGAAGTGTATTCGTCCCAGGATGAAATGTTCTCTAAAAACATTTCTTTCAAGAACGAAGTGTATTTGTTCTAGGACGAGTTTCTCTCTGTAGTAATTTTGTCCAGGATGAAGTGTATTCGTCCCGGGACGATTTGCTCTCTAGAAAAATTTTGTCCGGATGAACCAATATTCATCCCAGGACGAAGTGAACCGACTCTGAAAAATTAAGTGACGTTCTGCAGTTTTTAGGAACTGACCTATGGAATAATCATTCGTACCGGATGAACCTAGTTTGTACGGGATGATGTATGTGTACGAAGTCATTTCGTACCCATATACATTAGGTTCGTTTCCAACGCATTTAAGTAAAATCATCCAGGATGATCCACGATCGTATGGGATGATCCAATTCGTATTGAGTTGAATATTTGTAGTTTTTGGACAGTTTTTGTGTCTTTCCTATAAATACTCCAAACTAAACTACCACATAATCTCTTTTTGCCTACTGATCTTCGTGCCTATTGAAAGAAGAGTCAAGGAGAGAGTGTGAGAGAGTGTTTAAAGGAGTTTTCTTGCCACTGGAGCGTGAAGGTTTCACTTGGTACTCAAAGGTAAGAGTCTTTACTCTTGGTTTGTGATTACTTCACTCTTCAGGACGACGCGACCCCCCCCCCCCCTCCCCTCTTGGTTAGCCGCTGGGATATAACCTTAGGTTTAACAACCTAATTCATAGTGAACGAGTTTCAACAATTTCTTTGGCAGGGAAATTCACTCTTATCAAGTCAATATTTTTATCAATTCTTATTTTTTATTGCACACTTGCTCTTGTTCCAAAAAGTGTGTTGAAGGAGTTGGATAAAATTTGTAGAAATTTCATTTGGAATAAGAATGATGGAAAAATTGGCATTGATTATGTGAGTTGGAGAAAATATGTGCAAACTTACAAGATGGGGCGAATGTGGTCTTCGTTCATGTTTAGAAATGGTTGGACCCTTGAGAGCAAAGTTGGCTGGGAAACTAATTCAAGATAAATAATCATTGTTGTTCAAAGTGCTAGGAGTTAAATATGGAATTCATTATGGTGAGCTCAGCGGAAGGAAAGGGAGTTCCTCTTATAAAATTATTGCAAAAGGTATGGAGTCCCTAAATTAATTAGTTAGGTGGAAGGTTGGATCTGGTTACTCTATTTAAGTTTACAATGATATATGGATTTTGGACAAATGTCTAAATAAGTGGCCAGCATTTATGGCCAATCCTAAATAAATTGATATGAAGATGGATAAGATGATTAATGACGGAAGATGGAATGTACAGTAATTAAAAGTTTTCTTTGGGGAAGAGCTCGTATGCTTAATCTGTAAAATTTTGATTCAAGTGGAAACGGAAGGAGATGAGTTGGAACCCATTCAGTTTAAACCTAGATATTCTATTTCAGCTATTTCTTACAAAGCCATGGTGAAGGAAGAGTTTCATGCTTATACTGAGAATGTTTTAATAAATTTTAATTGAGACCTCGGGTGAAAGTTTTTTGGTGGCGTATCTTTAATAACGCAATTCCTACTTTCAATTTCCTTTATCAAAGAAGAATGTAGGAGTTTGGATTCCCGAGAGGCTGCAATGCTAGAGAGGATATGGATCATATCACGGTCAAATGTGCAAAGTTGGTAGAGGTCTTGAATTATCTTAACAATTGGGGATTTGGTTTTCCTATTTTTGATTCATTGTATGAGTGATGGGATTGGAAGGAGGAATGTGTTGATGAACAAGGATTCATCATCAATACATATTGCAATTCATTCTATCTCCTTTGCATGATAGAAACAAATTTCTTCATGGAGGGAAAGTTGAGAATGTTATGGTGATTGCATTAAACTCGGTAAGCTTTGCTTCAATATCTATTATGGGTGATAGAATCAAATTGGGTCACTAGGGCACTAATTAGTGGAATAAACTATTGGATCATTGGTATCCTCCTCCTCCCGATTGGATTAAAATTAATGTGGATACATCCATATTAAAATCATATAAAGCTGGAGTAAGAGTGTAATCCAAGATTGTAAAAGAAGATTTCTTCTAACTTATGGACAAACTTGTATTCATTGGGACATTTCACAGCTTGAGCTTTTGGCGGTTCAGATTCTAAAAGATATAAAAAAAAAAAGAATTGATGGAAGCTTACAAAGGGATAAGTATTGAAGGAGATATGTATAAAATAATCAAATTTCTACAGGAGTTCGGTGGCAATTGGAAGGATGATCTTTCTTTCTTAAAAGAATTTAAATTTGTTATTTTCAATTGGGTAAATAAAGGATGTAATAAGTTAACAAACTTGTGTGCTAATTATGCTATTTTTAGAAATTTCTATTGGGATGACTTAGCTTTGAATAAGATTCCTCCTTTTATTCAATTATGAAAGGAGGAATTGGTTTATGGGTACTAGTTTGTAATAATTTTCTTAGTTATAAATGCAATCGAATTGATTTTCCCAAAAAAAAAACTAATCATATTCACCTAACCATTGGAAAAAAATAATAACATCATCAGCAAAACATAAATGGGAGATAAGAAATCCACCCAAAGTTCTAAAATACAGATTAGGGTGAGCTTCACAAAGGAGGGTATGACCTCTAGAAGATAGTCAGCCACAATAATGAAAAGGACAGGAGAAAGGGGACCACCTTACCGAATACCTTGAGAAGGTTTAAAGAAATCATTGATTTTACCATTAATAATAACAAAAAAGTAAGATCCTTCAATACAGTTACAAATCAAACTAATGAAAAGAGAATTAAAACAAAAAATCTATAAAATTTTATACAAAAAATTCCATTTAGTGTTATCATAAGCTTTAGAGATATCTAATTTAAAAATCATGCTACCACCTCTAACTTTAAGGTCAAGGTATTGAATCATTTCTTGAGCCAAGAGAATGTTATCAGAAATGGCTCTACCTTTAACAAAACCCATTTGATGAGAAGAAATAATTTTAGAAAGCTACAGGGATAAATAATCCCAAACAATTTTATAAGTCAACTTACTAAAGAAAGAACACAGACTAATAGGACAAAAATCATCCCACTTTTTAGCAGCAACTTTCTTAGAAATAAGAATGATAGAAGTACTAAAGAAAAACTTAGGAATAGAATTACCTTTAAAGAAATCCAAACCAGCACATATAAATCCTCACATATGATATGCCATGTTTTTTAAAATGTTTAGTAGTAAAACCATTAGGACCAGCCACATAATCGACCTTCATATCAAAAACAATTTTCTTGACTTCCTCCATGAAGGCAAATAGGTAAGAGAATTGTTGTCCACATCATTAATAATGCTATGAATAAATTAAAGGTGATCATTCATATGAGGATTAAATTTTTTATTAAATATCTTAGAAAAATGATCAACATCTGATTTAGCCATCGCATCTTACTCCTCAATAATGTTCCCAACATGAAGGTCAATTTTATAATTTTTTTTCTCTATTTTTTTGCCAAAGATTGAAAATACTTAGTATTCTTATTCCCATCAATCAAATGTTTAGAAGTATATTTTTTTTCCAATAAATCTCCTCTTTCTCTTGGAGTTTAAATAAAGAGATTTTAGCTTCTTTCATATTCCCTAAATTCACATCTGAAGGATCATACTGACAGGTGAGCTCATAATCATTTCTATTCCACCAACTAATTTTAAACTTAAGCCTTTTGAGTTTTAACCATAGTATATTCATCCCAACGATATCATTGTCCGGATGCAAAGGAGCCTCCAAATTCTCTTTAGCCAAATCCAAAAAGGAGTTGTCTAATAACCACATATTTTGAAATCTAAAATTATGAGAAGAAATAGGCATTCTCTCTTTTATACTAATCAGGAGAGGAGAGTGGTTAGAAAAAATTTTACTTAAGTGCTCTATAAAGTTGCTATTACTAGAATTCATCCATAAATTATTAAAGAGAACACGGTCAAGATGTTGCCACTTATTACCATGATTACAAGTAAATGGGTTACCAGTGAAGCCAATATCAATAAGATTACAAACCATGACAATTTTATTAAAATCATCCATCCACGATAAACAGGGTTACACCCACCCAATCCTTCAGAGGGGTTGGATATAGTGTTAAAATTGCCACTAACTAACCACAACAAATTAATACGACCATTAAACATAGAAAGTTGGTTCCAAAGATCCTTTCTAATAATATGAGAAAAGGAATCATAAGTTAGAGAGGCATAAAAATTGAAATGCATAAACTCAATTTTGCAATCTAAGACTTGAGTGAAATCACCAACAACATCAATGCTAACAGGATAATTCCAAAAAGTCCAAATTTTGTTTGAAACATTCACCACACTATGCTTAAAACCAAGACACCAAGTAGTTTCATCCATCTTGGAAATAGAAATAAGAGGTTCTAAAAGAACAAGAAAATAAATATTATGAATGCGACATAAATTACAAACCCCTAATCCTAGAAGAAGGACAACCAATGCCCGTGACATTCTAAATAAGAGACTTAATCATTAAAATGCAATTTGTTAGAAGTTTAAGATCTCATGCTTCTAGAGAAGGTACATTCTGGTTTTTGACTTTTTTGTTTTTCTTGTTTTTAACTGAAGTGGAAACATGCTCATCATGAATAAGACCATTATTAGGAATATCATCAACAAAAACATCATCATTACTAGCATTAGAAATCTTACCACATATGCAGTTACCTTTGCTCAACAAATCTTTTGAAAGCTATGATCCATTACACCGATCAACAAAAGCATTACCATTATCCTAAATATCATAAACATTCATCAGATTAGTAGTGTACTCCTCACATACCTCCTGAACAATTTCCCCATCTTTCCTATTTCCATCGGACTCATTGTTATGATTATTCGTAAGGGTTGAGTAGCACATATATCATTACCTTTCTCATTATTTCCCATAAAATCCAATAAATTTTTGTTAGTATCACAAGGTAAAGAAGTTAAAAGAGATATGTAATAATGTTTTGAGGAAATAGCAACCAATTGCTTGTCAACATTTTCTAAATTTTCAAAACCATTTTTGATAGAAATATTGGAACCAAATAGAATCTGAGGAGATTCCTGAGATCCTTCCTTGCAAGAAGAGGGGTTGCACTCCTCATTCTTAATTTCTTAAATATTAAGACCTTGTATAATTTGACCAAATGGCTCATCTTCACTATTGATCAAATCAACCACCTGATTACCACTGAGCACTTGATCAGAGATAATAAGCCATTCATGCACTTGTACATGGTTAGTATTCTCATGAGAGACATGATCAACAATAATATTTTTTTCCCTTTTGAATATTTAGTCGTTTCCTTAAGATTACATAATTGAGGATGCAAAATAAAGCATACTGAATTGCTATGCTCATGCATTTTAAAATGGCTACAAAAGATAGGCAAGTTTTCAAATTTGACATTTTGTTGATACCCATTAAGCTTGATCCAATCTAGATTTCTTTCATGTATTTTTTGGAAATGTCCATTTCCACCAAAATGTGTGCCACAGACAGCCGAGAAATCATAGCGATAGTCTGATTCATCTGTAATGGCCTATCAAAAAGGGAACCTAAAGAAAATATAATCTGAGAGTTAAAAAGTTGAAGTCTCAAATTAGGAAAAGATATTCAAACATGAGCTATAGGTGATTCCTTTCGAAAATCAAAGTCTGGAGTCCACATGAGAAAACACATTTGACATCCATGCATATAGTAAGTTCTTCTAGAGAAGATGTGACTATAGTCCAAATCATTGGATAATTGTATCACAATGTGCCTATTATCCAACTATTCAATAGAGAATGTTCTCGATAATATAACTGAAAGAAAAAAAATCCGAATAATATCAAGATTCGACCTTCTCAACATAAACTTTCCAACCAATGTAAAAGCAAAAGGGAGAGATAGTTGAGATACAACTTTGTCATCAAACATCAAAGAAGGTAATCCCTTGAAAGAATATTAAACCAAGTTTAACAGCATTAGAAAATGAAAAACCACTAGCAACTACATTATTGAAAGATCAAGATTTACTATTGGGATTTAAGGAAGACCAAGGGTTGGATAACGACGGTGTCGTGACCGCCCCAACCCCATGGAAATTGAAAAAATTAAACACCAAAATGAAGACAAGAAATCAAAACAAAGTAAGAAAATGAGTGATATCAGATAGAAAAACCTGATTAGAAGCCACAAATCAACAGCATGAGGCACCGAAAAGGAAAACCTATAATCGCCAGAGCCAGCATACAACGAGAATGATATCCTAATTTTTCATATTTTTTAATTTATATTTTTATTGGGGGTCAGTTAAATAATCAAAATATAAAAATAATTAGAGGACAATAATATTTTAAGCATGATGGTAATTTTCTAATACCTAAATAAACACAAAAACAACATTAAAGTACATGGTTTTCATATGATTGATAAAAAATGAATAAAACATGTCCTAATGATAAACATGGCATTCATAACATAATACATGAATGATACTAACATAAAAAATACATGGGTTACCTCCCAAAAGTGCTAAATTTTAAGTCTTTAGCCAGACAATATAATTGAATAAATCTAAAGTTAGGTTGCCTCTCAAACATTGCTAAGTTTATAAAAAAAAATGCTAAGTTTATAGTCTTCAACCAGACAATAAATGATAAATGCAAAATAATAAAATTAAAAATGCAACAACATAATCTACAAGAATTAATCTCTCACTCACACTCTCAAGCCTACTCCTCAAAATTGGGTTTTTCCACATCATCTCTCTCTCTACAGGTTACCATACAAGAGGAGGATAGTCAGGTGCAAAAGGAAATGCATGCTAATCAAGCCTCTCTAAGAATGTGCTGCTTCTAAGCATGCCAACCATAGATTCATTAAAATCAGCTGTATACCTGTAATATCACTGTTGTTGGTCCATGGTATGCACCATTTGCATCTTCATCTCAAACAGCCAATCTTTAGTTTCTTACAAAATTGTGTCACTCTATCCATCATTCCACTCAAGTCTACCTCATGATCACTTAAATATTTAAGAGTTTTTTCTCTCCTCGTACTGCTACTGCTCCCTGCCCCTCAAGAAGACCTTATCTCATAATGAACATCTCTTTTCTATCAAATTGTTTAAAGCTAAAAATTTTTGGGGGAATAACTACTCTTCATTCTGATCACCTTTCGTTCTTACTGCTACATAATAAGCATAAATTAAATAAAGATTGTTTAGTCCAATAGAAATATATCTCCTCATAAAGTATGTAAGGGATAAAATTTTTAATGTTAATAATATAGCCCTTTTGAATGGAAAAACAATAGTAGGGCTATATCCTTAATTAATTCACAAATAATTCTACTAGGTAGAATACAGGAAGAGATGAAGTAATGCAAGGCCTTGGAGGTTTGAGTCATGTAGTTTGCAAGGAAATTAATGATTCTTTCTTCTCGAGTATTCTAGCTAGCTCCACTATTTAGTCCACAAAGTAGGTCTAAAATTTATTGGGGATAAAATGTTGCATGGAATAAAGGGAAATATTCATCAAATTATACATATTTTACTCTATAGATTCTATTAATAGTATAAAAATTAAAAGGTACCCATTTCCCTTCAACAAAACATTTGAAATCAACAGCCTCCTTATTGGGAAAGAATTCAAGCACAACATTAACAATAGCTGCAAATGGTTCCTCACAGAAATAAGCCCAACCTCTAGTAAAAATGGTTTGAAGGATTTGTTGAGTTGGGTTAAGGAAACCACGATCATAGATCAAAGGTTTAATGACTATCCAATATGTATACCTATCCTAAGCTACCTCATAAATGAATTTAGTTCTAGCATATGTGGCATATATCTTCTTCCCTGATCAAGAGGTTTTGGGGGAAATTGCTATAAAGAAAAGCTTAAGATTATAAAGGAGAAATGGATAGAATGCAAGGTGAAATGAAATGAAAATGATATGCTAATTTATAAATGCCAAAGTGTTTCGTTGATGAAAGGTGCGGTGTTGCGATGCTCAATGCATGCACTAAATGTCAAAATTGTCATATTTAAATGTTATAGTAATTTAGACTATGTGGCAATGTGATGCTAGTTTTGGGAAATCAAAATGATTTTTTTTAAATGGGCCACGACTGTTATGTTGTGACATGTCAACGCTACAACAATCATACAAGGTGACCGCTGCAGTTTTATCAATGCTGGAATATAGAAAATGATGTGGCATCATAGCATTATTTTAAGTGTTGCAACATTTGTGAAAAACCAACAATGTGAATTTCAATAGTGTTGCTGGAATATAGAAAATGATGTGGCATCATAGCATTATTTCTGCTAAAGTCTTAATGGTGTTTTAATAAATATGTTTGACCAGCATTTCAGTACTTTGAAGATAAGCTCTAAGACATAAGCATATATAATTATTAAAGATGTTAAATTTTATAAAGTCATACTAAAATTAAGGTAAGTGATACAACACTATTATATCTGGCACTGTGGTGATTAAATGACATACTATAAATATAACTAATGACTTAACTATAAATGCAAAATATAATGCAATATAAATAATAACAACACCAAATGCAACATAGTTATATAAAAATAATATTATTAATAAAATATGAGTAGTTCTTATTTTGTAATTAATTCAACAAAATAATAAATTTACAAATAAAACATGTTCTTCCCTGGCTATGGTGCCAAAAACTTGATGGGGGTGGTGGAGTAACCCAAGGAATTAGGAAAATAATTTTGGGCTCTATCAATCCCTAAATAATCCTTAGTTATTCATTGATATACAAATAATAAAATATCCACTTAATATACACAATCATACATGCCAAATTAAGTAATATAATGATAGAGTATAGTATATATTCCATGAGAAAAAAACATTACTTCCACATACTAGTACCATCTATTTTAACTATAATAATTATCCTATTCAATAAAAATAAGTTTAAGTAGAGATTCAATCATCAAATTTAAAAAAAATTAATTAAATGAAACACTCTTTGGATAAATTATTTTGTATTGATGGAATGTAAATACAATATATTTTCTAATGATTCTATTTCATATTGATGCAATTCAAATCATGTGCATCATTGACTGGTCAGTCAAGCTAGAAGAGACAAAGGATAGATTAAATTCTTCCAAACTTAATCCCATTCTAAATTCCCATGGTCTATCACCCTATGAAAATCTTAGAAGGGTAAGTAAAGTGTGTACTATTAAACACCCCTCTTAATAATTCATTTATATAAATTTAATACATGATAAACACTACACTTATGCTTGCATCATACCAATTCAACATACCCAATTCAACATACCTAGTTGTGAATTCATTCCTATTCTTAGGCTCCATATTACACTTAATATTAACTACTCATATGGCCACTATATGCATTAAAGGAAGGCCTGATATATTAAAAATCTCATGAAATTATTGATGAAGAGAACTCATTAGTAGTCCATATTTCATTTACACCATCAATCCAATACCAGAGAATTTAGCCAGACTTGAAAAAAAGTGAAGTATATTCATTTTCATTAATTACATAAAAGAAAGAAATTACAAAAGAAAAGATATCACCTAATAGTTTAATGATCTCCTCTACACTCCTCCTGAAGCTTACAAAATTTCTTCCACAAACATAAGCCAAACACTTTAATGGAAAATGTTTAGTACTTCTCTTCATTTCCTAAGTTGCCACTCCTAAGGAAAAAATATAGAAGCACTAGACAGACTGAAATTAAATAAGTGACTAAACTCCTCTACTAACATTGAAGAAAGACTATTTATAAAAAAAATACAAAAATTAAATTCTTGCATCACGGTGCTCGAGACACTTGCACTTTGTGCCCATAAAACAAACAAATGCAGCAGCACTAAATGTTTCCTCCATTGTGGCGCTTTCTTACCTTGACCTATAGTTTAATAACTTGATGCATTGTATTGTTGGCAGATCATTTCTTAAACAATTACAACTACAACCCCAAGGCATTACTCATAGTTTGAGCTCTATGACATCCTCATGTCACTCGCTTGACTTAGCAATGCTGGAATTTTTTATTGCGACAATATGCATAATGAGATTTGGATTTGCGGCACTGACTCCTTAGACGCTGGTGTGCTAGAATTATTATATAAGCTTTATGAAACTAACTCCTTTGATGGCGCGGCACAAGAAAATAGATATTGGGCACCACCATTTCCATATTTGGGCTCTCTAGCAAATTCAATGATGGTAACACAACAATATTGTTTACAATGCTGCAGCATTGTACTAAACTTTAAAATTTGGCTCCTTTGTTGAATGTTATTACGCACAAAAAACTAAAATAATATATTTTTATTGATAAATTAACTGATAAAACATAACATTAACTTATAAAATCCTCCCCAGATTAAACTCTTGGTTGTCCTCAAGCAAATAGAAGTTCTATAATTTTGATTAAATGATTAACAAAAATAAAAGTGATAATCTAAAATTAAAAAATTATTGGAAAATAAAACATTATGTATAATTACTAAAAATTAATCAAAGATATACTTTTAGTTTAAAAAATAACAATAGTTAACGTTAATCAATCATTCTTATGTTTTACTAATTTGAAATTATAGTTTATAAATTTAATCATTAAATTTTTAATATTAAAGTGAGTAATGTAGTTTTAATAATTAGATATTATTGTAGTTAAAATATTACTTTAATTAGTTCACCATCCCTTATATTAACTCTCTCATCATAACCTTTATAATTTTTGTATATTGTTGTATTTGAAATATTTAAGCTTTTACTAATAAAAAACAAAAAAATCTAAGTACATTCTAGGTTGGCATGCAGCAATCACCCAAAAAATATGAAAGATCCACTAATTAAATTTAAGCCCCATCTTTCCACCCAAAATGCCAAAAGAAAAAATACCTATAACAAAATAAAACTGCAAAATAAAGAGAGTAATAGCAACAAAACATTTACTGGGAAAAAATTAATATGTAAAAAGTATTCATATTAAGGATATACCAAATATTAGAAAATTCCATGAGGAAGATGGAAAGAAAATTAGTTTTCTAGATAATGAGGCTTGTGATCTTAACAAAAGCATTAAAATAATAAGAAATAATGAAAGCAGTATATATAACCATGAATCTAACCAATCAGCCAGTAAGAATAATATTAAGGTTACTAAAACAATGTAAGTGGACCAAGCAATCAACCATGATAACAGGGAAAACCAGAACATTATGGCACAACTAAAATAAGGCTATTAGAATTTAATTCATTCTAAGGAAAAAAAACCACATCTCAGTATGATAAGGATCCAAAAGTTCGGAAGACAAAAAGACCACCAAAAAAGGGAAAGACCCATCGCTCCTTAACACAAACCAAATAACATATAAAGGAAGGCATCCCATTCAGCTAAAAAAAGTAACCCTAATACCCAATAAACCACCAACACCACCTTTAATGACTAGAGAGAAAAATCACAGTGGTGAAGCTGGGCAAAATCAAGGAATTAATAAAAAGGATAAATAAAATGCTGAAATTTCATAAATGTCATGATTGGAAACACCAAAGACTCAAAGCAAATAATTGTCCAACATACGAAAAGGGAATAAGGTAACTAATTTCATAGAATAACTCCAAAAAGTATAACAACACATAAACAAATACACCAAACACCCAAAACAACAGAAACAAACCAAGATACCTCAACACGTGCCTTAACCAAGGGAAATAGATAGACAACTAAAACCAAGAAAGAAGGAAAGGCCATAAATAGAGAACCAGGAAACATATAATAGGAAGGCCAATTAAGATCAGGAGCATAGCATTTTATTTCCATCATGAAGCAAACCCATAAGCCATCCCCAATCTAAATCAAAACCAATCGAGTCAGAAAAATAACCTTTACTAGAGGAGTGGGAAAGAACAGATAGGAAAGCATTAAGATGCTAGAATGAAAATAAGCACATTCCCAGGATCCTAACCCAATGACCAACAAACCAATGAGGGAGAATTAAGCCCCCAAACTTAATAAAAATAACCAACAGGTTAATGGCCATGAAACAAGAGGACCTAAGAAACCTCATAATAGGCCAACCATAACTCCAAGGCTAATAAAAGAAATAAAATAAGCTAATTTAAATCTAAACAAAGCCATAGTTGACTAACCTAGAACCAATCATAGAAGAAATAGATTAGTAGCTTTTTAGGTTTGAATCAATAATATAATTGATAAAATCAAGGCTTAAAGCTGACCAAACACAAGATTGAAAAAAATGGACAGGAGAAACAATACCCAAACACCCAACAACACAAGAAGGAAATGAAAATAAAAGCCTAGGACACCCCAACCATGAGCACCAAATCACAACACTACCAAAAGATCAAGACAACCCAGCATGCCCCATCCTACAAAAATTGAAGGGATTGTATGGGAAAAATAGCAAAATCTAAATGGAAGATACATAACAAGAAGAAGGCAGAGTGAACATAAAAACATCACCCAAACCTAAAAGAACATTAAGCTCTAACATATGGTAAACCAATGTTATCTAGTCATATAAGGCCTTTTAATGCATTTGGTAAATTAAGAGAAGTGAAATCATTAAAGTAGTCTAGAGAGAAACCATGATTGGAAAGACAACCAATACAAGTATTCCCTCCTCTAAAACCAAGGGTGATGGTGTAATTTAAAAATACTAAAAGCTGCTTAATTTCCCTAATGAGATAAAATAAATTTGAATTACAAATAACATCATCATAGTCTTTTAAGCAATAAATATTATAAATAGAATCCACCTCAAACAAAAAATTAGTGATATTGAGAGAAATACATAATTTTAGACAATGTAAAATAAAAAATAATTTTGATATTATAATAGAGCACTTGGCTAAGAGGCAGTATAAACCATGATGACATTCCAAAGCTTATCCTTTATAATACCACCACAACCATAAACAAAATCTTTAATAGGCCCATCAACATTATGTTAAAAGTATTATCAGTGGGCTTAACCTAATTAGCCAACTTAGGCTCAATATTAATGTGAATAATTTACAAAGGAATGCCTAAATCATAAGTAAAACTGTAGAAATCATTAAAGATTTTAGAGCACAACATGTAAGTAAAAAACGTTTTAAAACTTTATCTTTGATATTAGTAATCATATTATGATGGTTCATGGCATATCATTTAAATGGCATTATTCCATGTAAGCCATAAAAACCACATAATAAGAGAAGGAATCAAATTCCTAATATGACATCTAATATTAACAAACTAGAGGTTAAGCATATCATTAATGGAATTATTAGTCGTAAGGATGTTAATCTAATGATATCCTCAAAGTTGATTGAGGTTTTGGTAGCAATAGAACTAGAAATAAATATATGATGCATATTCTCCATATCATATCAACATTTACACTTAGAGGGAAGGATAAAACCTATTTTGATTAAGTTATTATTAGTACAAATGTATTTATGTAAAATTTTCCAAAAAAAGGTAGCAAGTGTTAGGAATACATTTGTGCCAAATCATAGAAAATACTTTGTTAATACAACTTTTAAATCTAAAAACATTCAAAACATCCTTCAGATTAAACTATAACCTCATAGAAAATGCATAGGAAAGATAATACATATTCTGACGACCAAGATCACCATCCTCTAGAACACCACTATAGTTGCTCACAGAAGACCATTAAATTTTACCATTATTGTTGTTGCCTTTTCAAAATAATCTATTAAATATTTTTTCAAGCCTATTACAAATGGTGTGAGTAGGTTGTAAGGTTTGAAAAATATAAACAGGAAGGGAACGTAGAACACCTCTAATAAGTATCAATCTTCCACCACAGCTTAAGAAATTAATTTCCCAAGAAAGAAGTCTTTTTTGAAGAGAAATAAGAAGGTCATCCAAAGAAAGGATTTCTTACAATGTTTGTAAAAGGGAACTACAAAATAGTTAATAGAAAGAGAGCTTTGCACGAAATCAATGAGACTTTTGATAATATAAATATGGTCTTAAGGCATTTTGCTAGAAGCCATAAAGCAGCTCTTGGTTTTATTAAGGACAGGGAAACTAGAAACTTTAAACTTATGAAAAAATCTCATAAACAAACTAATTATATTAAGAGAACTATTGATAAAAACATTATCATCAAAACATAAGTGAGATATAGGGAAACCACCCATAGTTCTGTAATAGAGATTAGGATGGTTTTCAAAAAAGTTAGTAAGACCTCTAGATAAAAATTTTGTAGTAATAATAAAAAAGAAAAGGGAGATAGGATCACCTTTCTTAAGCCATGAACATATTTAAAAAATCATTGCTTCTACCATTAACAATAACCGAAAAGAAAGCGATATCAATGCAAATTTTTACAAGATTAATAAAACTTGAATTGAAAATAGCTAAATGCATAATGTTGTATAGAAAGTTTTAGTTGATGTTATTGTATTCTTTGGCAATGTCCATCTTTAAAATAATGTTACCACCTCTAACTCTTATATCAATATCTTTGAGGATATCTTGGGCAAGTATAAAATTATAAGAAATAGCTCTCCCCTTGATAATACTACTTTGATTAGGAGAAATAGTATTTGGCAGCAAAGGAGATAGTTGATTCATACAAATTTAGAAATAAACTTACTAAAGAAGGTGCAGAGACTAATAAGCCTAAAATCATATCAGATATTCATGGAAAATTGTCTTATGGATAAGCACAATGGAATTAGAAGAGAGGTACTTAGGCATAATATTACCAGCCATAAATATCAGAACTAACAAAATTCTAAGCTTTTTAAAAAAACATAGTAGTCAAGCCATCAGGCCCATCAACAGAGTTAGACTTCATAGACTTATCCATCTCTCTAACTTCCTTTAAAGAGGTGGGGGGATAGTAAGAATAAATTTGTCATCACAATTAATAATATTAGGAATGATCTTAGGATTATTAATAGGAATGGAATCAAAGTTCATGTTGAAAAACTTTTTAAAACGTTCCACAGTAGAATTAACAATGTCACCAATGTCCTCAGTCTGAGACACATAAGGAGGTAAAGTTTCATAAACAAATTTTTTTTGTTATGTTCCTTATAACTAAGTCATGAAAAAACTTTGTGTTGTTGTACCCTTCAATGAGATGCGTAGAAGAAGCCTCTTGCTTCCCAAAAATTTCCTACTGAGCTTAAATATTAAAAAGAGTAGTTTTAGCCTCTTAGAGGAAGGTAAAGTTGGGATCATAAATAAAAGAATTGACCATATTCTCAACATTCAAGACATTAGAAAAATGTTTTTAAAAACAATCTTGTTCCATCAGTTGATTTTATACTTAAGTCTTTTAAGTTTGGACCATAATTTGTTCATGCCAAAAATAGAATTATCAAGATGCAAAGGATCATGTTAGTTGTCATAGACCATGCTCAAGAAAGTGTTATCAAGTAAAACCATGTTTTGATAACGTAAATAAGGAGAAGGACCATCCTTTCTCATTAAAATACCAATAAGCAAAGGGGAGTTATAAAAAAAGGTTCTATAGAGATGCTCCACATAAGTAATTTTAAAAGAGTTAATCTAAACAACATTAAAGAGGATAAGATCCAAACATTTACAAAGACTTCCTGGATTCCAAGTAAAAGAATTACTAGTTAAACCAATGTTAATAAGGTTATAATCTAAATTTATAATTTTCAAATCCTCCACGAATTGATGCGTAAGACAAGTATTTCAGAAGGTTTTGATATAGTATTTAAATCACCACCAACCAACCAGGGAAATATAATAATATTATGGAAAATAACAAGTTACTCCCATTAAACTGTTATAGTAAAACAAGTTGAAGAAGCATAAACAAAGGAGGCATGGCATTATAATTTCATAAAATTAACATTGCAATGAATGATTTAAGAGAAATCATGAACAACATTAATTGAAATAGGATCTTTCAAAAAAACCCAAAATTTTATTAAAATAGTTAACCCACTTGGCAGAAAAATAAATGGCTCCTATAAGAATAAAATAGAAATATTATGAATATGATAAAGGTTTTTAACTCTAATCCTAGAGGAAAGACACCCAATGACTCTAATATTCCATATAAGAAATTTAATCATTAAGAAGTAAATGACAAGATTGTGAACAGGTGTTTATAACAGAAAGTAAGTATTTCAAGTTTTCTTATTATTTCCTCCAAAAAATTTAGTAAAACCATTAACAAAGTCATTTATATTATCCTCATTATGGACACTCTCCAATTTTCCATGTGAATCTAATGTATTATGAATACGTGAAGAGGTTTGAGGATCCTTACTACCATTGTTAAGTTCATTAGCATGGCCAAAGTCACCTTCTTCACTTCCATCTTTACCAAGCTCACCATCTTCTAATTATTATTCTTCTTCCATATTTAACTTTTCATAGAAGAAAGAGTCAGAATTATCTTGATTTATACCAACATTATCAGTCACAACTAATTCTAACTTAGATTGATTTATATTGGCACAACAAGGTAGATGTGAGGAAGAAGCAGTATTAATATGCTCAGAATAAATAACAACTCTTTGTTCATCTAAGAGGTTAGTCATAGTAGATATATGAAATTGATTACCAGAACAAGAAGGGTAAGGGGTTTTTATCACTCCCATACCCACAGGTTAGCTCCTAGTATCCTCATGATTTTTAATAATTGTATTGTTGTTGTCATAATCCATAATAACTTCAACATGCTTCATGATTTTATTACAACATGTGAATAATTCATAAGAATAGGACAACTTTCAGTAGCACTATTTGCTTCCTACACATGATTAGTGTCTACAATAGGTAATGTAAAAGAAGGGGGATCAATTTCATTAAAATTTTTAGAAGAATCTTTTTGTTTATGAATGTTAGGATGTAAAATAAAGCACAATGACCATGCATTCTACAATGATTATAAAAATTGGAAAGTTCCCTAAATAAATTTTTTCAAATAGCCATAATGCCAAGGGCTAAGACAAATTTCATTAGGATCCTTTTTAGAAACATTTATTTCAACCAAAAAATATGTGCCACAGATGGATGAGAGATGGCTACTATTGTGTGATCCCATTGTAAGGGTCTATGAAAGATTGAAGCTAAATCAAACAATATACAGGAATTAAATGTAATCTCAAATTCAAAAATGAAACCAAAATTGGAGCATTGGGAGATTCTTCCCTAAAATCAAAATAAGGTGTCCATTTGAGCACCCTCATTTGACAATAATGAATATAGAAAGCTCTATGAGATAAAATACAACTATAATCTAAACCAATAGTTAATTGGATGGAAATATGATGTGGATCCAAAAGATTGATAGAGATAATATCGATCAACATCAAATATCTAACCTAGGTCAACATAAAACAAATTTACCAAATAAAGAAACTTAAATGGTGTAGCAAGCTGAGAAACCATATTATCATCAAACATTAAAGCAGGAACCCTCTTAAAAGAATTTTGGACCAAGTGAAACTTAGGGGAATAGGATAATGAGGAACCACCAGCCACAATAAATTTAAATGAATGTGTGTTTCCACAAATTGAAAAGCCAAAAAAACACCATCTCGCTCAAGAAGTTTGGATCCAGCCTAAGGGTTCGATAATGATGGGGCCGCCATTGAATTCAAATCTAAAACATATCAGGGAAATTGAGAAAAATTTATCAACTGGGAAAGAAATTCAAAACAGTAGGAAAAACCCAAATTAAAACCTTGAAAACATCCTCAATGAACAAAGTAAAGAGGAACCCTAGAATAGCCTTAAAGTTGATAGAGTACAGAAAAAGTGTACGAGGGGGTTGAACTTTTTGGAAGGAGCGATATCCGCATGCTTGGGTTGAATTCTTGGTTTTAATATATGGACTTGAAGAGATTACTAATTCCATCTTTAAGTTAGTTATGATTTCAAATTTAAATCTACTCATCTAATTTTAAAAACTAATTATTTATCTTAAAAAAAATTTTAAAATTTAAATTCATAAAGGTGTAATTTATAAATTTAAATTAGGATATAGCTCAAATGGTTAAAAGAGTCAATTACTAGATTTTCTATCCTATGAAGTATAAATAAAGTTTATTAAAACTAGGATTTAAGGTTTTATTATTATCCTAAATTTTATTTTTTTTTATTTTTTTATCCTAAATTTTAATAATTTTTAATTATCATTTGTTTGGGTTAATTAAATAATTAGAATATAAATCTAATTAGAGGACAATAATAACTTAAGTATGAAGGGAATTTTTGAATATGCAAATAAGCACATAAAGAACATTACGAATGCATGCTTTCATATAAGTGATAAAAAGCACATATAACATGATTTAAGAACAAACATGGCATTCATAACATAACACATGACTGATACTAAAATTAAATATACATAGGTCATCTCCCATAAGTGTTAAGTTTTAATTCTTCATTCATACTACAGAAATGACTAAACCTAAAGTTGAGTTTTGTCCAAAATAATGGTAAGTTTATAATCTTCAGCCAGACTATAAATGAAAAATACAAAATAAAAAAAATGAAAAATGTAATAACACAAACTACAAACATCAATCTCTCTCACTCTCACTCTTTCTCAAGCCTACAACATAAAATTGGTTTCTTCCTCATCTTCCTCCTCATCATCATCTTTCTCTCTAAGTTACCTTAAAAAATGTTGATATTAAGCTTTAGAAGGAAACTCATGCTAATCGAGCCTCTCTAAGAATGGGATGCTTCTAAACATACCAACTAGAGCTTCATTAAACTCTAATGTATATCTATAATATCTTTCATAGTGGTCCACCACATACATCTTCATCTTAGACAACTAATATTCAGTTTCCTTACAAATCTTTTCCACTCTATCCATCTTTCCACTCAGGTATTCCATCTGACCACATAAAGATTTAAGAGTCCTAGCACTCCACCTGTTGTTATTACTCCCTACCTCTATAGAATACCATGGCTAATTAGGATCCATCTCTTCTTTATCAGATTATCTAAGGCTCATAATTTTAACCCTCTATGGAGAATAATTTCTCTCCATTTTGAGCACCTCTCACTCTTACTGCTACATAATGAGCATAAATTAAAGAAGGATGTCCTAATCCCATTGAAGTAGATCCTCTCATAATGTATGTAAGGGACTGTAGGATCACCTTTCCAATGTTAATAATATAGCCCTTTTGAAAGAAAAAATTTAGGAGGGCTTTATCCTTAGTTACTTAACTAATATTTCTACTAGGGAGAATGTGGGCAGAGATAAAAATTGCCAGGCCATGGTGTTTTGAGTCATATAGAAGGAAAGGAAATTAATGATTATTTTATCTCTAGTTTTCCACCTAGCGCCATTATTTGGTCCATAATATAGGTCTATAATTTCTTGGGGATCAAAAGGTGTATGGGTAAAAGGGAAATATTCATCAAATTATATATATTGTACTCTAAGGAATCTATTAAGTCAAAAGGTACCCATTTCCCTCCATAAGGAAATATTCACCAAATTATATATAATGTACTCTAAGGAAACTATTAATATTAGAGGAGTCAAAAGGTACCCATTTCCCTCCATTAAAACATTTGAAATCAGCAACCACCTTCCCATTAGTAAAGAATTTAGTCACAACATTGACAATGATTCCTCACCAAAACAAGCCCAACCTCTAATAAAAATTGTTTAAAAGATTAGTTGGGTTGGGTTAAAGATACCACCCTAAGGGATCAAAGGTTTAGTGATTACCGAATATGCATACCTAGCCTCTGTTTTCTTTGTAATGAATTTAGTTCTATCATATAAGGCAGCTCTCTTATTCCCTAATCTAGAGGTTTTAGGAGCCATTGTTATAGAGAAAAGATTAAGAGAAGAGAGGAAAAATGGATAGAATACAAAATCACATAAAATCAAAAAGATATGCAAATTTATAAACTTTGATGCACTATGACGCTAAAGGTGTGGCCTTGCAACACTCAATTCATGCAATAAATAAAAAATTTGCCAAATTTAATTAGTGTGGCAGTCTATGCAACATGGCATAGTGGCGCTGGTTCTAGGAAATCAAAATTACTTTCATAAAAGGGACAACGCTGCTATGTTGTCATGTGTTAATGCAGTAGTGGTTGTGTTAAGTGACCACTACGATGCTATCAATGCTTCACTGAGGAAAATGATGGGGAATTATAGCATTAGTTTCAGAGGTGGGGAACTTGCAAAAAACCAATAATATGACTTTTAATCCATATGATAATCTTAGCTAATGAGTTAAAAATATTATAATAACTGAACTTGACTGGCGCTACGTCAGTTCAAAGAAGTACTACGACACTAAAATATTTAATTATTAAAGTTATTATATTTCAATTTTTAATATTATACTAAAATAAAGGAAAGTATTGTAGAATTGTTAGTAGGAAGAGTATTCTTATATAATCTCCACCAAAATAGCTCTACTTTAGGCAGCAATTTAAATTTCATAAAACAGTTCAATGTTTTATTCGTGCAGTTTTCCATCACTTTGCATTATCCGTGACCTTCCATCCAGGCTTCAAATGAAAGTGCAGTTATTGATTTTCCCAAACGCTGTTTAATAAGTTTAATGCTATCTTATTCAGATCTTGAGATAATTTTATTAATTTGATAATTGAAATCAAGTCTTCATTAAAACAACTCTGCATTTGCAAATAATTCTAGCTGCCATCTTCATAAATAAGTTTGTGGATCGATTCATTATGAAACTCATGACAATTAACATAAGTGGGCCATTTGTTATGAGGTTTATCAATGATCCAAGTATCATTCATGATATTCACTTTGATGCCATTCATCAAATTCCATCTAACAACATTTTTTAAATATTTTGCTCCATCCACCAAATTTTTCCAAGGTGTTGAGTTTCCTCCTCTAAACATATCACTCCACACATCACTACCATATTTAGAAATGATAACACTATTACACAATGAATTAGGATTTTAAATAAATCTCCATATAAGCCTTAACCTCAAAGGTCCAACTTTAGTAACTGAAGAGTGAAGGCCCAACCCACCAAGCAACTTTGGTTTACAAAGGTCCTCCCAAGACACATAGTGTAATCCTTTCCTATCATTATCTTTATGCCATAAGAAATCTCTACACATTAATTCCAACTCATAAAAATTTCCTTTAGGAACCAAAGAATATGTAGATAAAAATATTAGAAATGAAAGAAAATAACTTTTGATTAGTAGAACTCTTCCTGCCAAAGAAAGATATCTACTACCCCATGCATTCAGCCTTTCCAATGCATGGTCTAAGATAATTCTGAAATTGAAATTCACAAGCCTTCTCAATGCCATCTTCACTCCCAAGTATTGCATCTCTTTCACTATCTTGAACCACAACTTCTTAGCAATTCTCTTCTTACACCTTTTCTTCACTAATTTTCAAAATAAAATTTGAGATTTCATGTTGTTTACTTTTTTATTGGTCAACCCACAAAAATCCTTAAAGATTTTCTTCAAACAAGAGGTTGATCTCAAAGAAGCAATAGAAAATACCAAAACATCATCAACATATAGTAAATGTGCAATTTTATCTGATTTAGGCATACTTTAATACTCAAATCAGTACCCCTTTGATAAATAGCATTAGAAAGCAATTGGAAGCATAGAAAACACAAATATGGGGATAATAGGCAGCCTTGCCTAAATCCGCTTTTAGCTTCTATCCAATTCGTTCTCCTACCATTAATGAGTATAGAATATCTCACCTTTGGGACACATTCCAAAATAAGCATAATGAATCTTGCAGGAAACCCAGACCGTTTCAAAGAATTTTCAAGAGTTGGCCAAAACATGCTATCACATGCTTGCTCCATGTCCACTTTGACCGCCATAAGTCCTTTCTTGCAGCTAAAAAATATGAACTTGTTAAAGATTTCTTGAGCCAATAAGAAATGATCTAACATAGATCTTCTAGGAATAAAAGAAATTTGATCTTCTATAACTAACTTGGGCAAACAATATTTCACACGATTCATAATCATTCTAGCAACCACATTATATATTAATTGACATAAGCTTATTCGTATGAATTATGAAAGTTCCAATGGGTTCTTCACCTTTGGGATTAACACAATCAATGTGTCTTTCCTTTCAAGATGTATTTCTCCACAAGTGAAAAATTCATTCACATCTCTCCACAAGTCTTCTTTACTAATACTCCAATAGAACTTGATAATTGAGCCGGTTATACCATCCAAACTAGGTGATTTGTTATTCCCCAATCTTTTTACAGCTTCCAGCATTTCATCTTGCGTAAATTCTGCATCAAGCATATTCCATTCAACATTGTCAATTATTTGTTAAGTCCCTAATTCAGGCCAACCCGAAATAGAGCACTCCCTCAGCATCCAATTCTGATTAAAGAATTTAAAAATGTTGTTTCAAATGTGTCTTGATCAACCATAAGACATTCATCTTCATAATTAATTTGATTAATTAGCTTTCCATTCCTCCTAGTCGAAGCATAGTCATGAAAAAAATTAGAATTGGTGTCTCCTTCTTGTATCCATCTAGTCTTAACTCTCTGATTCCTCCAAGTAGATAACCGAGCTAATATAACATTAAGTTCTCTCACTTTACTTCTTAATAACATCAGATCCTGTTGATTAAGGACATCTTCAAAGATTTCCTTAATTTGCAACTCCATTATCTCCTTCTTCAAAGAATCCATACATGCTCATAGCTCCTTTACTTTGTTCTTGTTCCAATAATACAAGGCTTTGAAAGATCTTTTCATCTTCTTGTTGAAGATTTCAGCATAATTACTGAAATCATTCCTTCTCCATGCTTTGAGTACAACATTCCATTCAGTAGGGTAAGATCTCCACACATTCTCAAATCTAATGTGTTTGTGAACCGGCCTCAAGGTGTTATTAATTTTAAATACAATAGGAGAATGATCGGAAGCCACTCTTGTCAAATGTCTCACATAAGCATTGGGGACTTGATGAAGAGCTGCATAGTTCAATAAGCATTGATCCAATCTTTCCCAAATCCTCAAGTTACCATCTTTATTGTTACACCAAGTAAATCTTGGTCCAATAATACCTGCATCATGCAAATCATTATTAGCTAAAAAAGATTTCATATCTTGCGGGCCTTGGGAGAAAATAAATCCTTTCCCCCTCTTTTTTCATCCTTGGACAAGATGAAATTAAAGTCCCCTCCTACTATAGAAGGAATATTAACATCCAAAACCTTATCAAGACTATCCCACAAACATCTTCTAGCCCACACATCCTTACTCCCATAAACCGTTGCAACATTCCAACTTCCTATATTAGGAAAATGGAAGTTCCCAGACACAACCTGAGAAGAATAAAAAACAACCTCAAAACTACCAACCAACCTCTTCCACAACACAAGAATACCCCCAGAAGTGCCGCTAGCATGATGAAGAAAAAAATCCAACTCTTCACCAATAATCTTATTCACATCACTTTTATTCTAACAAGACAACATAGTCTCCACAAACCAAATGAAAAACACCTCATTATCCCTAACCAACTCCATAAGATAAAGAGAAGCCTCTTTTTTCCTGGATCCTCTATAATTCCAAAACAAGAAAGAATACATTATGAAACTAATGGGGAATGGACCCTAGCACCAAGAGTACCACCACCATCACCTCTTCTTCTTCTTGGAATATCACCAATAGGCCCAAGAGATTTAACTTCTTTAGCAAGCTTGACCTTATTTTTGTTAGAGGATGCATCCATAACACCACTTGAAGGAGACATATGTATATCTAATTGCATATCAATCTTATCCTTATCATGACAATCTTTTGAATTTTGCTTAGAAATTACTTCAGGAGTAGCAGAAGTATCATTCACTAGCATACTTTCCATCATTTATTGAGCTGTCTGATTTTCCAAAGATATAGAACTTTATTTTAGGCTATTATCTATTTTGATAATGTAACATTCCACTATTTCTTTAATCTACATATTTTAATTATCGATATTTTGATTCACATATTCATTTCCCTCTTCTTTATCATTCATATTTTCCATAAGCAAACTAAATTTGTTTGCATTTACCAAACCACAAGCCAACTTGTCATGCTCACTATCTTTTTCAATTTGAGTTGCAATAGACTTGCCTTCAACATCAACTTGAGAAGGAACATCTTGCTTGTCTTTCATGTTGAATTCTTTGCTTCTAACAAATTTCCTTTTCCTATTATGAAACTTCATATGAATCCATGGCCCATACTCAGATTTATCAGAATGTATATTGTTCAAGGCGATCTTATTGACTTCCTCAGAAGAAGAATTTGTGGTACTTTTATTAAGATGCTCAATATTATCTACCTCGACATCTCTTACCAGACACAAGCTTAATTTATGTCAAATTTTTCAACAATTAAAGAAAAAGGAGGATATTTTTTCATAATTTATTCTCTAGAAAAATTTAACACTCGAACCATCAACCCAAATTTCTCCTGGCAATTTCTCATCTAGATTAATTTGCACTCAAGCTCTTACAAATTTTCTTCTTCCCCATTTGAACATGTTACCATCAAGGAATAAAGGGACACCAATCTTAGAAGCAATCTTAGAAATATTCATCTTATCCCAACAATGCAGCAGGAGATGAGGCATTCTTATCCAAACTGGATAAGATAATCCCTTCAAGGAAAGAGGGGAGAAACTAGGTGTCCATCTATCAATTCCCATAATGTAACCACCCATATACCATGGTCCTCCACTCAACACACCTTCCAACACTTCAGATGATTGAAATGAACATAAAATCCAATCTAATCCCAAATAAGTTTATTGGAAAGCACCAAACTTGCTTCATTGCTTCCTCAATTCAAAACAGCAAAAAGGAAAAGGAACATTGTCACCTATGACTTTCACCACCAATGAATTCTTCAGCACTTGGGCCTTTATAATCTCATGATCTGCATTAAGATTGATAGCAACTCCATCATCAGACATTTCAACAATAATAAAATTAGGATTTACATTCAAATGTGGATTGATATTCCATGAGTTTGGCCGATTTTGAGCTTTGCCATATTATCCACCACAGTCATCATCACTTCAGCCAGATAATTCCAATCAATTTCCTTTCCAGTAATCACAAGTTTTGATGGCACCGATGAAATAAAGTCTTGATTAAAATCCTTTCTGATTATAGAATCAGAAAAATCAGAGGCATTAGGAGTAATAAATATATTAACCTTTAACTTCAAACCAGAAGAAGATACTTCGGCATCATTCTGAATGTGAATCAGACTCAATAGAATTGGATTAGGATATTTGAGTGTTACTTGATTACTACAATCATCTTCCCTTTAACTTTAATAAAAACATATCGTTACACTGGTGGACAAAAACCTTCTCAAATTCACAAAGCCGAATTCCCTAATTGAGCATTTTGCATTCTTCCTTCTAGTAGCAGCGTCCGATCTTTAAAGCTTCCAAATCTTCCAATGAATCCTTGTGGATTGAATGAAGATTGATGGAGTGAACGAGGAACAATAGTCGGTGATTGTCGGCGGTCCTCCTCCACCATTAGAGCCTACCCGTTAAAAAATAATAAACCAAAATTTTGAAATCCCTTTCTCTCAATAGAAAACACTCAGACCTAAGGAAGAATGTTTACTTGCAAATATTAGTACTCTTTAGTTCAACTACAATAATTATCCTACTCAATAGAAATAAGTTTAGGTAGAGATTCAATCATTTAATTTAAAAAAATTAATTAATTTAAACTCTTGGGATAAATTATTTTATATTGATGGAATATAAATACAATATATTTCCTAATGATTGTCTTTTATAGTGAAGTTATTCATCGCATATGCATCACTGAACTCTCTGTTAAGCGTGAAGATACAAAGTATAGATTAAACTCTTACAACATCAATACCCCTCTAAACTCCCATATTTTATCACCCTATGAAAATATTAGAAGAGTAAGTAAAGTGTGTACTATTAAAACCCCCTCATGATAATTCATCTCTATAAATTTGATATATGAAAAGTACTATGTCTATGCTTACATCACATCAATTCAACATAAATGGTTGTGCCAGCATTCCTATTCCTAGGCTCAATATTATTCCTAATATTAAATACACATGGCTTTTATGTGTAATAAATAAAGACATAGTATACTTAAAAAATCATAAAATTCTTGATGAAGAGAATGCATTAGTATTCCATATTTAATGTATACCATCAATCCAAAATAAAAGAATTTAGCCATACCTATATTCATTTTCATTTATTGCACAAAATAAAGAAAGTACAGAAGAAAACATATGACCGGATGGTTCAGTGATCTACTGTACACTTATGGAACTTATAGAATTGCCTCCACAAATACAAGCCAAATACTCTAATCGAATGTATCTAGTACTTCTCTAAATTCTCATAGTTATCACTCCAAAGGAAAAATTGTAGAAGCACTATAAAGAGAGAAATTTAAAAAGTGACTAAACTCCTTTATTAACATCATAGATAACTATTTATTGAATAATATATAAAATGGATTCTAATGTGATGACACTCGAGACACTTATGCAGCGATGCCCATAAAAAGAACTAACACCACAGCGCTAATGGTTTCCTCCATTATAGGGCTTGCTAATATGGGCCCACTGTTTAATAAATTGATGCATCGCTTTATTTGGAGATCATAGCCAAAAAATTATAACTATAACTCCATGATTCCCTAATAATTTAAGTATTATAACATCCATGTTTCACAACCTTGACTTAGCAGTACTAAAAAAATTGGTATTGCTAAACTGTGAAAATAAAGATTAGGCTTTGCGTCATTCAACGTTAAACGTTGTGGTGCTGGAATAGTTTTATAGGCTTTGTAGCACTAGTAAATAGAGACTTGTCACCACAATGTCCATAGTTGGGAGCTCTGATGATATCAACGATGGCACTATGGTGGTATTGTGTTGATGCTAGGAAGTTGTACCATAGTTTAAAACCTTACTCATTTCTTGTATTTTCCTAAACACAAAGAAAAGTAAAATAATACATTTCCACTAACAAATTAACTTATAAAACATAACATTATTTATACTTATTATTCATCAGATGAAGATTTGTGTTGGGAACCATGAATCATAACCATCCATTAAATATTTCCTTAAAATTTTATAAATTCAAATGATTTCATGCCCTTTTTATCCGAGTGCATCGATAAAAATTATGGTTTTTAGAACTCTAGCATAGTTAAAAATGGACGCTCACAAACTTAGCTCCAATAAAATCATGTTACACATGTTTAATAAAAAGGTGAGAAAGATTTGGGTTTGATAACCCTCCTTTTAAAGTAAAAACCTAGAAAAATGAAGCCAAATTACATGTAATATTTTCCAAGGCTTCTTTTAACATACTATTGGCTATAACCTTGCTCCAAGAATAAAGAATGGTACCTACAACCATATATAAGTGTATCGATTAATAAAAGTGGGTTCATGAATAAAGAATGGTACCTACAATCTGGTGGAGAATTAATAAAAATGCTATTCCAACGTTTGCTTTGCTCTCTTACAGGAGGATAATAAATCATGAAGGATGTCCTAGAGGATGTTCGGACATTGAAAACACAGAGCATATTGTTACAAAATGTTTTTTTATAAAGAAGGTTTTTAAGCTACTGGATGATTGGAATTTCGGTATTCCAGAATTTGATTCGGTGGATGCTTGTTATCAAGTTTTAAGCAAATTGGCTAACATCAATCCTTTTTTAGGAAATCTTATTTGCTCTGCTATTTTCTATTGCTGGAAAAGCAGAAATTAATTGGTTCATGGTGGATGTGATGATAGCTGCTCTGTCATAGCTTACAGAGCAATTATTCAAGCTATCTCTTCATTTAAATGTGGTTTAATCCATGAAAACTGGGATGCTAATCAGCTTTTTAAGCTGTCTAAATCCTCTTGGCTTCCCCCTCCTCCGGGTTGGATCAAAGTTAACGTTGATGCTTCAATTTTTCTCAACAATAGTACTGGCATTAGAGGTATTTTTAGAGATTGCAAAGGAAGAGGTTTAGCTGCTTTTGGATTTCAGACTATTCATTGGGATATTGCGCAAATGGAACTTTTAGCTATTTTATCTTAGAGGGATCATATCAAAGATTAGATGCTTGAAGCCAAAGGTATTGTGATTGAAGGTGATAATCTTAATGTGATCAACATCTTTCAAAATGCCTTAAAAAATAATAAGTGGGTTCATGAAGAATTTCTAAATCCTAAGGATTTAGATTTTCTTTATAATTTTCAACATTTTATTTTCTCATTTGTTAATATGGATTGTAATAAGTTAGCAAATTTTTGTGCTAACTATGCTCATTTCTCTTCTTTCTATTGGGATGATTTCTCTAGTGGAAGAGTTCCTCCTTCAATTCTTGATTTGTTGAAGGTGGAATCTTCTTGTAATAATTAGTTTGGTTAATAAATTTATTTCTCTTTGCAATTTTAAAATATATATATATATAAGTGTATCAATTACACTCATGAGGGAGTAGTGCACTGCATTAAAGGTTATTTATAATCATTTATAATTTATTATATTAGCATATATAAAAATGCATCGTACTATCTGCCAAAAAGAGGACTTCCTTCTCTAAAAATCTCAAAATAGTTTAAGTAAAAGAAAAAGATAGAGAAAAGAGAGAAGAAATAGAATAAGAAAAGCATTTCAATCTCAAACACAATTCACTACTCACTATGCCTCCTTCAAAAAAAAGGTGGTAGAATTATTCAATGATCTAGGGGAAGAGATAAAAAATAGTAAAATCAAATAGTAGATGAAAATGAAAACTAGTTTATGCAAATAAAGGAGACTAAAATACATTTTAACTTGGAATCTCATTCAGAGGATGAATCTTATGTAATTGAGAAAACCCTCGAACCTACAAAAAAATGGAATTATATAGGACAACCAAAGTTTGAAACTTCTATAGTAATGTGGACAAAATCTAAATTTTTAGGAATGATAATTCAAAATTATCTATATTGGAGAGGTTAATAAGGTATGCAGAAAATATTAATTTAACTCTACTATCCTATACTGATGTAAAAAGGTTAGAGTTGAATACCTCTCTTCCATTAAATCAAAATTCCAAAGGCAATCATTTTTTAACCTCCAAGAACAAAATCATAAAACTTAATGTAATTCTCAATGATCCATTTATGAATGAGATAATAGACTTTCTTTTGATTTTTTTTTAAATTACAAATCATATTAAAAAAAAGAGAAGCCTAATAGAAACTTTTAAAAGAAAGAAATTATATCACATTACTCCTTTAAGAAAAAAATAAAAGGAGGAATATTAATTGTGAAAGTGCTCTTATGGCACTTGAAAGTTCTTTACGGATGTTAAGCCCTTATGAACTAGTTCCAAGGCTAACCAAGAGGGGGTTGAATTGGATTATAAAAAAACTTCTTTAACTAAAAGCACAATCACAACCAAAACTAAAATTCACCACAAAGAAAATCAAAGTGCAAAAATTAAATGCAGAAATAATAAAGGAAATAAAACACCAGATTTATAGTGGTTCCGTCAAATCTTGACCTACGTCCACTCCTCGGAGGCACCCTCTGAGTATTACACTAAACTTAGTATCTCTCCTTTAGCCCCCATAGCAGGCGGAGAAGCCCTTATAAAATCACTTCCACCTTCCCTGGTGTGGCGAAGTAGCCGGGTCCTTTGACACGAAAGAGATCTTCTTCTTCCAAAAAATTACCTCAAAACAAACCTTGAATCTGATGGTATTAAGGTGCAAGCTTGCTGGAGCAACCGTGTGGAAGCCCTCCATACTCCCTTGAAACCCCCTTTAAGGATCTTCTCCCTCTCTCAAAATCCCCCCTTTCCTCTCTCCCTCTTCAAGTTTCCTCTAGAAGAATGAAGCTCCTCTAGAAGAATGAAGCTTCAATGGCTGTCAAAGACACAAACTAGGTGCCTTGTCAAAGTTTAAATAGAAGAGCTCTAAAAAAGCTCATTAATTACAACTTGCCAACTTTATCATCCAGGATGATATGAATATCGTCCTGTATGATCAGTGTAAATTAAGCTCAATCAGCTAGGACGATTTGGGACGATCAGAAGATTTTTTGTTCATATCGTCCAGGTTGATAGTATATCATCATGTACGATTAGTTCAAATAAGCATACATAGTACGGAGCATCGCCCTCAATAGATGTTGTCCGATATGTGATTGTCCATAAATAACTAAGGTTTTTGAACTGATCATCCCGGCTGATCCTGTGATCGTCCAGGATGATGTGATCATATCAATCAATCTTTAATTGCTTTCCATAATTATCAGATTAATTTAGGCATAATTATGTTGCATCATCCAAGATAATATCCCGGACGATGTTCAAAAATAAAGAATACCTAAATAGATCTAGCGACTGATTATTTCTGATTTGAGCCTATCATCCTGGCCAATACGAATATTATCCAAGATGATTTGCTTAAAGACGGGTTTCTTAACCAGGATACCATAATTAGGGTTTCTATTTTCAGTTGATCATCTAGTTTGATGTTTGGATCATTCCAGACGATGTGAGTAAAAACAGATAACCCTAAAATAGAAATAAGTGATCAAGGTTACAAGCAAGCAAACACCCCTACAAACCAAGAAATACATTAATGAAAATTACAAATAGAACATGTTATGCCAAAACTTGAGCCTTGTAAGGTGCACTGTAATCCTGAAATGCTAGAAAATACAGAAAGAAAATTATATTACAAATACAGGTAGATAACAGAAAGTGAGCCACAATATTTATTATCATCAAAAATATAAACTCATAAGCTTGAGTTACAAAAAATAGAAGTAACATCAACCCAAAAAAACACTAAATAAAGCAAAGTTAGCACATAAATCAACTAACTTATTACAATTCCACCATGAATATTGAAATAAGAATTGCTTAAAACCCATAAAAAATGATGATTACTTGAAATAGAAATCTACATTCTTTCAATTAGCTTTATTCAAAGAGCGTTAAAGTAACTTGATAAAATTATAATTATCACCTTCAATAATAATTCCTTGTCTTCAAACATCCAATCAAGCAAAAATTCCCTTAAAGAATGAACAACCAATAACTCCAATTGAGCTATATCCCAGTGTAAGCAGTTGAAACTGAAATTCATCAAGAATCTACCTTTATAATCTCTAAAAACTCTATAAATTCTGGCTCTATTTGACCTTAACAATGATGCATCAAAGTTAACTTTAGTCTATCCAGGAGGAGGAGAATGCCAAAAAATTAAAAAAATATATTTGAAGATTGATTAAAACCCTAGATTTCTGAATTGGTATTTATTTAAAATAAATTAGTAGCAAAAGAAATAACATTTGCAACTATACAAAATGAACTATCTTTAATACCTCCATGCTTAACATTGTTCCTACTCTTTTAAGAAAATAAAATTTATGTATAATATATATTTATAATATATGGATTAAAATTAGATAACCTCTCCAAATATTAAACACGTTTACTAATGAAGATAAGATCAAAACTTGAAATCCCCATTTATTTGGAAAATTTATAACTTGAATAAGATTCAAACATCCAGGTGCAATAAGATCTAAATTTTTCACTGAAATACAATCTCTCAGACAAATATTATTTTCCAATAACCTTCTTTTCAAACGAAACCCATTAGTTGGAATAGTATTTCTATTTAAACGCCACCAAAATACTTCAACACAAGGTTTCAGCTTTAGTTTTTTCATCCAACTTCAATATTTATCTTCCACTTATTCTTCCAACGTAGCATGAGTTTCCAATGCAGCAATAGATTTCCCAAAACTTTTTGAAATAAGTTCAAGATGATAGGATAACGAATTAGGAAAATTTTGAACTTTTTGAATAATATTAACCAACTACTCTCCAAAAAGATTATTCAGTTGAGAAACATCCTAGCTTCCTTCTGAGATTAGACAATCAATTGAATTCCAACATCATTCAAATTTGTTATAAATGTTGGCCATATATCAATTCTTCTAATAAGAATACATGCATCCTTCAATATATTAATAGATGAACCTGTAGAAACTCTCCATCTTACAATTGGACGAAGAAACTTCACACCATTTATAATAATTTTCCATGTAGTAGATCTTCCTATTTTTACATCAAAATTCAAAATATATTTACCATATTTAGCAATCAGATTTCAATTTGGAAGAGAATCTTTCTTAAAAATAAAAAACAAAGCAAATTTGGCATGCAAAGGTCCTGCTTTCAATATAGATGAATAAAGTCCACAACCCCCACTATTTTTGGAAAAACAGAGAACATCCTATACAATGTAATGAAGGCCTTATTTTCCATTTTACTTGTGTTAAATAAAATTTATGCACATTTTATCAAAATCATTTATTATTCAAATATAAACTAATAAATGAGTTGATAAAAATATAGGAAGACAAAAAAATATGATTTAACAAGAATAAATCTTCCTCCTAAAGAAATAAATATATTTCCCTAGGTATTCAATCTATTCAAAACTTTCTCCATCAAATTCTAAAAATCTAAAGCACATAGTCTTGTAAAGGCAGTCTTGACACCAAGGTAACTCATTTGTTCACAACTTTTAAACCCACATAGCGAGAAATAATTTTTTTCCTCTTCTTCTTAATAGATTTATTAAACAAGATAAATAACATTTCTTAAATAACATTTTTTCTAGATCATTTTCAATAATCCTTTAGAATTTTATTCACCTTTTTTATGCTTCTTGTATTTTCTTCATAAAAATGAGAATATCATCTGCATTTAGAAAATGAGATATCTTTTGTGCATTTGGAGAAATTTTAATGCCAATTCTCTGTCCATTTTAAATAAATGCATTTCATAAAAGTTGTGGACACATAATCAATAATTAGATAGAAAATGGGCAACATTCTCTAAAACTATTTCATGCTTCAATCAAATTTGAATAATTACCATTAATCAAGATAGAAAATCGTGGATCAACAACACATTCTTATAAAAGATTTGAGAATTTAAATGGACAAATGAAAAAATCCAACACTTGTTTGTTGACCAGCACACACTATCATAAGCTTATTCCATATCAATCTTAACCGCCAGACATCCACTCTTAGCCTTAAAAAAACTGAACTTGTTAAACAATTCTTGATCAAGAGGGATATGATCAAATAGAGAACATCTTTTAAAAATGCAACTTGGTCTTTAGAAATAATTTTAGGAAGAAATACTATCAATCTAGTTATCAACATTCTAGCAAAATTTTTATAAATGGACATACAAAGACTAATTGATCTAAAATTAAAAGGAACCAAAGGATTATGAACTTTAGAAATAAGGATAATAAAAGTATCCTTCCATTCCTCACACATCTTACCAAAAGAAAAAAAATTTGGTTAACAGCTTTCCAAACATCTTTAATAATAATGGACCAGTAAACATTGATAAAAGAGTAAGTAATCCCATCAATCCCAGGTGATTTGTAGTTTCCCAAAGGCTTAATCACCTCAAAAAGTTCATCCTTCAAAATTTTGGATTACAAAAACAATATGTCATAATCTTCTTAAACATGAAATGAAAATGGCAATCCATAAAAAAAGGCAATCCCTAGCCCTCCATTTATTCATAAAGAAATTTAAAAAAATCCCTTCTTGTAGCTCTGTTGAGCATTAGCAAGCTGAAGGTCTCCTTTAAGGAACTTGTAACCTTTCTTTTATATTAACGTGTAGGCCCCTCTTTGGGTTTCCCCTAAAATAAATCTAAAAAAATCCCTTCAGTTCTTTTTTGATCTTCAACAACCATAACATTATTGTCTTGATTTGATGAATCAAATTCCCCTTTCTTCTAGCACTAGAAAAAGCATGGAAAAACTTTGAATTTGAATCTCCTTCTTCCATTCATTTCACTTTTGCCATTTTCCTCCACCAAGAACTTATCCAATTTAGGGTAACACTAAACGCATTAACCTTAGCTCTAAGGAAAAATAATTTTATGTCGATGATGTAGTCATTAAATGAGTAAGAGGAGATGATAATTAATATGAATTGAGAATTATATTATAAAGATCACATCAGTATAATTTAAAATTGAATTCTCTAATGTGTACTTTCGGCTTCACTTTATGGAAGCTTTTTAGATTCATGGTTTGACACTACATAATCAAAATTATTTTGAATAAAATCAATGTGATAATAAAAAATCCACAACATAAAAGCCTTTAAAAAATGGGGATCATTTAAAGATAGATTAGTGTACCTTATGTGATTTATATCAAACCTTTAAAGTAGATGTCAATCATCTGTAGCCTTGCGCAAGAAATCTGCTCCTTTTAAATGGGATAAAAACTAATAGAAAGTATTTGACAACAAAAAGCAGTATCAAATAAATCCACAGGTCTTGGAAACTCCCATTCTGGGAAAACCATTAATTCTATATATGATAGCTTTAAGTAAATCTCTTAGAGCCTTATTAGTTTAGGTTAATGTGGAAGTGAAGGAGAATGCACTTTACTATATAAGTAGATTTTTACTTCCAACTGAAGTAAACTTTCCTCTGATCGAGAAGCAGTATTAAGCATTAATCTTTACTGCTATGAAATTGAGGCAATATATATTTTCTCATAAGGAAAACCAGCTATTTAGAGTAAGTTTTCAACAATATTTGATGAGCAATTCAATGTTTTCTAGGAGATTAGCCTAAAGGTTTATGATTTTATTATAACTTGAAAACACATTCATACCACTATGTGTTGTGAAAAGGCAAGCTGTTAAAAACATTTTAGCATCTCATTCTATGTCGGATGATTGCTAAATAACTGATGAACTACTAGACAAATAAATTATAAAAATATAATCTATGAAAATTTTACCAAAGAATTCAATTTTAATGGTGATGCTTCTAGTCAATAAGGAGAATCCAAGGAAACTTCTCCAAGGAATGTTGGAATTAGCTTAGTGTTTATCACTAAAGATAAAGGCTTAATATATTACTCCAACTACTTGTCAAAACATTGTATGTATCATGAATTTGTGAGTAAGGCTTCAATAATCAAGTTGGAGTTAACAATCATATATAATTGAAATCCATGAGATCAAAATCTTTAGAGATTCTTTACTTGTTAACGTGAATCAATTACTCAGTGAACACTTACGTCATTTTGCTGACAAATAATGTCTTCTAAAAGTTATAAGTATTTTTTCGTGGCGGCACTACCTTTTAAATGTTGAGGAACCTTATAACTATAATTTATAATGTGGGTGAGGAATGATTGATTCCCTATCATTAATTTATGATTCATCTTCTTAAGCAAATTTTGATTGTGACATTATATAGGATTCCTTTTGGAAAAAAATTTATAGTAGATGCCTTAACAAAACTAGAAATGCTCTGACTAATCTAGAAGTATATTTCATTCTTATAGAAATATAAGGCCATAAAGCTTTTTCTCCCATGGACATTGAAAACATCAAAAGAAAATCCCTATCCATGGAGAAAATTATTTCAGAGGTAATTGATGACATGGTGGATTGGAGTAATGGGGGCTTTGGAGTAACTTATTAAGTAATGAAATAATTTTAGGCTCTTTCAGTCACTAATAATTTTTAGGTTTCATTGATAATATTAGTTAAAGATATTGAATTCACTTTATGGATGAAATGTTTTAGATTGATGATTATAAATAACATATCCTAAGAAATACCCTCAATTCTAATGTTATACAGAGCATATGCATCTCCACATCTTTGTCGAGTATATAGGGAAAAAGTATGTCCACTGACTTCCTATGGTTATATCATCACCTTAAGAATTTAAAAATGTCATACCCTATACCTATGCATGCCTCATACCATATCAATATTCTTGATTATGCCTACTTTCTTCCATTGAGGCTCCACATTATAACTAACTTTAACTATGCATATGGCCACTATGTGCATTAAATTAAGATTTGGTAATATTGAAAACATCATCTTAATCATTTAAGCAATAAGAGAAATAATATAACTCATTAGTACTATATATGATATTTACATTATCAATAAAAAATAGAGAATTTAGTCAGACATGGAGTAGAATTGAAGCAAAATCATTTTCATTGATAGAATGATAGAAATAAATTACAAAAGATAGATATCACCATACTGGTTTAAAGGATCTCCTCTTCGCTTCTTTTCACTTATAGAATTACTTTCTCAAAACATAAGCCAAACACTTTAATGATGGTAATAAGTACATCACTAAATTTCTTTATTTATCACCCTAAGGGAAATTCAGAGAAACACTCTTCATTATACTAAATTATCCAAGTGACTAAACTCCCCTACAAACCTAATAGATTGACAATTTGTAGAAAAGGAAAAATAGGAATCTGGCACTGTGCTGCGTGAAAAATTGACGTTGATGTGTCCAAAAAATGTGCTAACGCCGCTGCACCACTATTTTTGCTTCACCTTTGTGCCTGTTGATGGGGATCAATTACTTAGTGAACACTTGCATCATTTCACTGACAAGTTGTGTCTTGTAGAAGTTATAACTATTTTTACTTGGTGCCACTAACTTTTAAATGTTAAGGCACCAAAATGGCAATTTTGGCACCGAAGCATGATAGATTATGACATTGTGACCTTGAAGACATAGAGCATGGCATTGCAAATCTAACCATTTTGATGTTGTGGTGTTGTCTACCTGAGAAGTTGGCTCCATGTTAGTGGCACTCCGATAGGGCCTTTGATAGCGCTACTGCATTGTTTTGTCTAACATCATGGTGCTAGATGAGACTTAAAATTTTGTGCCTTTTTTTGCATTTTTCCTACATAACACAATTAAAAGAATAAATTTTCACTATTTTTTTTGGACAACCCAGAGAGGGGCATACATGTTAAAAAAATGAAAAGATTACAAGGTCTTTAATGAGACCTTCAACTCACTAATGCTCAGAAGAGCTACAAAGAAGTCCAAAAAAAATCTGAAGAGCTGATGGTCCCTTTTGCTATAAATTACAAAAGCACCTAGTAAAAATCTAGGGTTGCAAGTAGGTAACACCCAAAAAAAAGATGAAAAAAATAGGAAATGAGCACATTCTTCCAAAAAAAATAATCCTCACATTCATAAAATGCTCATTCCTAATAACCGACAAGAGATAATAAGAATAAGAGAAAAACAAACAAAGTTAACCATAGAAATAACTCCAAGGATTATAATTAGATAAGAGAAGATTCCCATTACAATTATCCAAAATATAAGTGGAGATAATCCCTTCAGAAATAATGCTCAAAAACCTATTAACATACTTTATGATACTAGTAAAAAAAGAGTAAGCAAAGCACAAATCCAGGAATAACCAACACCAAGAACCCCACATCAACCAACTAATACATATTGCAAGCATCCAATAGCAATACTAAGATCTCACCCAGTTAACCAAGGAAACCCAAAGTAATATTAACAGAGAAATAAAGCCCAACAAAAAACTCTAGTAGATCAAAATACCATTCATTAACATCAAAAAAAGCATATGATAAACCAAGCAATCGAACCCAAAATTACCTCTCAATAACCAATCCTGCTAGATACACAAATTATACAAAAAAAATAAATTTAAAGATGCAGGCACAAGCTAAAGAGAAGAGAAACCAACACCAAGAATAAGAAAGGAAAATAAAATAAGGAAACACCTGAACGAGGAAACACACCTAATAAATAGGGCCATAACAGCTCAGGAATATAGGCCCATAGAAATCATCATGATGAAAACCCAAGACCACTCAAATCTAAACCCATACTCTTTCAGACAAATAGAAATGCAACTGACTTGAGTAATAGGTAGAAATTTTAGATAATAGGCCATCACCATCCACATGGCAGCAGATATACACTTCCAAAACCAAGCAAATAAACAGCAGAGAAAGGAAAAAGGATAAACCCAAAAGAGAAGAAATGACAATAAAGCCAAGCAAGGAGGCCAACACAAAGCACAGCTGAGAAGAACCTCCGAGAAATCCAACAAACCCCAATAATTAAACCGCCTAGGCCAACTAAGCCAGCTCAAACTAATAAGCAAACAACACATACAATCCATAATGATACTCCCAGGAATACAAGAGCAATGAAATGGATTTAAATCAGGATAGCAAAAATTCCAATCACAACTCAAGCCCCAAGCTTTACTAAACCAGGAAATGTAGAACAACAAAGAATCCACAAACAAAAGACACGCATCACATAACCTAGAAAAAGCAGACCTATGCTTTTTAGGATAAAAGAGAAATATAATAAAGTCAAGGAGTGATAAAAGACAAAAAACAACTAAATACTAACATAAGGTAGCCCCATTTTATCAAACCTAATCATACCTTTCAAGAGATTAGGCAGATTGTTATCAGTGAAATCAGTAAGATAATTCAAATAGCAGCCCAAATTAGCAAGATAATCAGCAAAGAAGTAATAGAAATATGAGCACTAAACAGGTTAAGCTTGAAAATGTCATCAAAGTAAGACCAAATTTTAATAGCAATCAAACCAAAAATGAAAACATGAGGCATATTATCTTCATGAAAGCATTATTGACACTTAGAAGTTAAAATAAAATCTCTCTTTATCAAATTAACATAAGTAGGAATATAGTTATGCATGGTTCTTCAAACAAAAATAGAAATAGTCTTAGGAATACTCTTATGACAAATCATGGAGTAAACTTTCTTAACACAAAGCTTCTCCCTAAAATCATGCTACGAATCTATTAAGGTAAACCTACCAGTGTGAGATAAATCACAAAATAATAAATACTCAAAGTAAGTATTAATAGCAAGATTCAAAACTCTAGCAATAACAGTTTTAGGAATGATGTTCATTAGTTTTTCATAATCCTAATGTTATCCTTGATAAAGGAATCCATTTTAGTAATGGCTTCAAGCCATTAATCTTGCCAAAAGTAGAGGTTAGCTTTTCCCAGACCCCATTTAACATGAGGTTTATCACTCCACTTGATATTACAAAGCCTTTTACACACCCTTGGGTTACCATTATTATAATAACAAATTCCAGCACAATACTTATCAATCATAAACTTGGTCCATAGATAAAATTTAGAACAAAAATTAAACCATAATTTATAAGAAAAAGCATAAGATAAATCCCTCATATCCTTACAACCCAAGGCCCCTTCTTCAAGCACACTACAATAGTTGTTCCAGGAGGACCAAATAATTTTTGAATTCAAATTGGAACTATGCTAAAATAAATTATTAAATAATTTCTCAATCCTATCACAAATAGCATGGGTAGGTTGTAAAGTTTGAAAAATATACACATGAAAATAGAACAAAACACTTTTGATAAGAGTGAGTCTACCACCAAAACTAAGAAAATTAGAATTCCATGAATAAAGCTCCTTTTGCACATTATAAATAAGATAATCAAAAAGAAAAGTTTTTTTCCTACCCATATAAAGAGGGACCCCAAGGTATTGAAGAGGCAAGGAGCCTTGTAAGAAACTAATAATGTTCTTAATGGCATGCATTTAATCATGAGAAACCTTGTTAGAAACAATGGCATAGCTTTTATTATTGCTAATACAAAGACCACTACAACTTTAAAATTTATTTAAAAAACTCATGATTATATTAACCTAGTTGTGAGAAGCATTAGAAAAGGTTGTAACAACATCATCAAAACATAAATGAGACACAGGAAACCCACCCAAAGTTCTATAAAAGATGCTAGAATATATCTCATAAAGATTTGAAATGCCTCTAGATAAATATTTTATAATAATAATAATAAAGAGAGCCGGAGAGATAGGACCACCTTGTCTCAACCCATTAGAGGACTTAAAGAAACTATTACTTTTGCCATTAATAATATAGAAAAAAGAAATTTCAATAGATTTTTTAATGAGGTTAATAAAAAAAATATTAAAGCCAAACAAACTCGCAACCTTATAAAGAAAGTCCCAATTAATGTTATCATAGGTTTTAGCAATAACCAATTTAAAAATAATGTAACCCATAGTCACCTTAACATCCAAATCATGCACAAGCTCTTGAGCTAACAAAATGTTATCTAAAATGGATCTACCATGGATAAAACCAGTTTGGTTAGAGGCAATAATTCTTGGAAGTTGAGAAGAATGGCGATCTATAAGAAACTTAGAGATCAACTTACTAAAAAAGACTTATATGTCTAAAATCATTTATGGTACTAGCTCAATTAATTTTAAAAATATGCACAATAGAGGTTAATGAGAAGAACTTCAACATAGTATTACCAGCAAAGAAATCTAAAATAGAATTACAAAGATCAATGTTAATAATTGCCCAAGTTTTTTGAAAGAATTTAGTGGTATAACCATTATGGCCAGCAATAGACTCAGTATTCTAATCAAACATCATCTTATTCACTTCCTCCAAAGTAGGAGCAGTAAGAGCCAAATTATCATCCTAATTAATGATGTGTGGAATAATGTTTTGCTTATTAATAGGATCAGGAAAGAAGTTATTATTAAATAATCTTTTAAAGAATTCCACACCATAGTAGGAAATTTCCTCAACATCTTCAGTGGAAGAGCCATTAGTAAAGTGAATTTTATGAATCATATTTCTAGCTATATTCTTCTTAACTAAAGCATGAAAGTACTTAGTGTTATTTTCCTCATCAATAAGATGCTTTGAGGCATCTTTCTATTTCCAATAAGCTTACTCCTAGGCTTGAAGGTTAAAAACGGAGTTTTTAGATTTTTATAATTGAGAAAGATTATCATCAAAAGGATTATGTTGAAAGATATGCTCCAAGGAGTTAACTTTCTCCTCCAAAGAAATAATGTTAGAGAAAATAATTTTAAAAACATTACAATTCCACCAATTGAATTTTTGTTTTAACCTTTTCAACTTAAGCCAAAGTCTATTCATGTTAAAAATTGAGTTGTCTGAATGAAGAGGAGCTTACCAGTTATCTTTGGCCACATTAAAGAAGGAAAAATCAAGAAGCCACATATTCTGAAATCTAAAGTTTAAAGCAGAGGTAGGTAGATTCAATTGTAAAGAAATAAGAAATGAAGATTTGTAAGATAAGGTTCTACTAAGGTGTTCAACAAGCATCGAGGAAAAGGAATTAACCCAACTATCATTAAAAAGCACACGATCCAACCTTTGATAGAGATTAGCATGATTTTAAGTAAAATTACTATCAATGTAACCAATATTAATGAGGTTACAATCAAGGATCATGTTATTAAAATCTTCCATAGATTGGAAAAGATGCATAGAGCCTCCAAGTCTTTCAGTAGGGGAAGAAATAGTTTTGAAATCCTCACCCACCAACAGGGAAAATTTACATTATCATGAAATTGACTAAGCTGGTCCCACAAAAGTCTTCTAGTAATACTAATAGAAGCAATATAGACAAAAGAATCAAAACAATTATAATGCAAAATATCAGTACTACAACAAATCACTTGGATAAAATCACACACAATATTAATCACCATCGGATCCTTACCAAAAACCCAAATTTTGTTTCAAACATTAACCACACCATGACTAAAACCCAAAAACCTTGTAGTATTATCCACTTACTATGAGATATTAAAGGCTCAATCGAAAATAAGTAAAAAATATTATGGATACAATATAAATCTTTAACTCTAATTCTAGTAGAAGGACAACCAACCCCCCTAACATTCCAAATTATATACTTAAACATAAGAATATAATTGAGATGTTTGTGAATGGGTAGTTCTAGGTGATTGCAACACAATGTATTTTTTTTCTTTTCTTTCATGAACTAGAGAGAAATCACAAAACTCGTCACTCCCATCTTTATGACCATTGTCTAAAAGATGGCCATTAGAAGATTCAATATTATGAGACAAAATATGAGAATACTTACAACCCTTTTCCAAATGACTATCTTTGTTCATCGTGCAATCCCCATTTTTCTCTAGTGTCATGCACATGAATTATATTAGAAGAAATAACATGGTTACCAACATCATTGTTATAAGAAGCATCATCAATTTCAAATAAATTCAAGTTATTAGAACAAGGAGTTTTCAAAAACGTTGAAGTGTTATTATGCTCAACAACCATAACATCCATTTTTTCCACACTATTGATAGCCTCCCATTGGTCCTCCATATTTTCAATACCAATAGAATTTTGGTTGCAAGATTCAATAAGACTAGCCTGAGTATTCTCCACTTCATCGCCCGCATAATCGACCTCCCTAGGAAAAATAATTTCTTAGTTTCATTCACAATAATATTAGGAGCATTAAAGATGTTCTGCTTGTTAAGAGAGTTGTTATTTTGCATGTTTACATTCTTGTAACTTGTATTATTTTGATGATTTCAATTATTATTGTTTTACATATATCTCCTAACACTATTTGAAACATTTATTTCTTGCTCTAGTGTGTACTAATATTTCAGGAAAATCAACTCCAAGATATTGAAGACTTGTAATCAAATTCAACATGTTTTCATAATTTTTAAATGAGAGGGAGTGATTGTAATTGAGTGAAAAATCACAATATACACACTTGGGAAATTTTTGTTAACTGATCGTACAGGACGAACTTAGTTCGTACGGGACGATCATGTCAATTACCCCCAAGGAGAGCAATGGATCGAACAGGCGAAGAGAAAATTTTTCTAAGTCCTAATCGTCCAGGACAAATTTAATGTTCGTCCCAAGACGAACGTCTCTGTATTCTCACCATGGCCTGTTCGTCCAGACAAAAAATAAAGTTCATTCCAGGATGATCTTCTCTGTCTTGAAGCTTGCTCTATTCGTCCAGACGAAAAATAAAGTTCGTCCCAGGACGATCTTCTCTGTCTTGAAGCTTGCTCTGTTCGTCCACACGAAAAATAATGTTCGTCCCAGGACGATCTTCTCTGTCTTGAGGCTCGCTCCATTCGACCAGACAAAACCTATTCGACCCAGGACGAACTGAATCGATATACGTCAGTTGGTTACGTCATAAAAATTTTTGTGAACCGACTTATGAAATAACCGTTTTGTACCGGACGAACTTGGTTCGTACGGGACGAATAGCATGTACGAAAACATTTCGTACCAATATGCATAAGGTTCATTTCTGACCATTTAAGTAAAATCGTCCAGGACTATCCACGATCGTACGGGACGATCCACTGCGTACAGAATTGAAAAGTTACAATTTTTGGGCGGTTTTTCTTATCTTTTGTATAAGTAGTCCAAATTAGACTGCCACCCAATCTTTTTACCATTTGATCTTCATGCCTATTGAGAGAAAATTTAAGGAGAGAGTGTGAGAGAGCATTCAAAGGAGTATTCCTACCACTGGAGTGTGAAGACTTCACTTGACCATTAATCGGAACTCTTTAAGATAAATCTACCCAACATGAGGCTAAATAGACTCAAACCAAATTCAATTTTGAACGTAGGTAGCCTTGATTTACCCAAGTCGACTCGATTTGATAACTCGACCTAAATCAAAAATCAATTCAATCTAAGTCTAATTCAATTTTAAAACTAAACCCAAATCAACTATAAATGGAATAAATTGATTAAATCAAATCTTTTTAAAATCAGCAAAATAAAATCAAAATCAATATAAATTAAACTTGATATTAAATGGATTTAATTTAATCAAATCGATTATAATCATGATTAAAATAATAAAATAAAATTGTTTTAAATCAATCCCTCCATCTCCTCTACAGTTCACGAAATCAACCGAACTTCCCATGATCCTTCCCCCTCTCCATTCGCGAACTATACTCAATTTCCCTCTTTTTTTTTTGTTTAAAAAAAAAAACTTCCCCCTCTACTCTTTCATTCGCACATCTCTAAGACCGAAATCCCTCCCAGTTCGCAGCTCTCCCGCTCGATCCTCCCCAGCAGTTCGCCAACTGCCCTGATCCCGTATCCTTAAGTTTGCGAACTGCTCCTCCTCTTCTACTCCAGTTCGCACAAAACCACCCAACTCCTGAACTCCCTCTACTACTCTCACAGTTCGCACGAAGTCCTCTCCTTCTCCCAGTCATTCGCACACATAGAACTAAACCTCAAAACCGAACGGCCTCATCTCCTCTCCAGTTCGCAAGGCCCACCCTCTCCCTCTGCTCTCTGGTTCGCTCGGAAGATTCGCACACACAGAAGACTCCTCTCCGTCTCCCTCTACTCTCTGTTCGAACAACACAGGTGAAAATCCCAAGCTTTCCCAGTCTCTCGTCCAAACGCACGAATCGTAATTCCCATTTGCAAACTCTGCTCCAACTCCCCATTCTCTCATTCGTGCAACCTCAAAGAAGTCGGCTCATACACCTTCAAGTTTACAGAATCGAAAGCCTCTTTGTTCCCATCCACGAAATTACATTTGTTTCGCTCCAAGGAGCCTGATCCGACCTCTCCTACTTCAACTAAGTTTAGGTATATTACTTCTTGCCTCTTCTTCATAATTTTTCTCATCTCCTCTTAGATCGGATTTTATTTTCTTTAAAAAAAAAAAATAGATTATAAGTTTGAGATAATTGCATTGTTCTTTTCTCTTAACTATTTTCTTTTTAATTGTTAGAATAGAAAAGAAATCATCAAGGGTAGA
>NW_021318618.1:9552779-9578661 GCF_001605985.2 Dendrobium catenatum | reverse complement strand
CATTTGACAGCAGTGAAAAGGATATTAAGATACTTAATAGGAACTTAGAACTTAGGAATTTGGTATCCAAAGTTTAGCTCTTCATTTGAAATTATTGGTTATTCAGATTCTGACTTTGCAGGGTGTAGAGTGGATAGGAAAAGCACTTATGTAACATGTCAATTCATTGGAAATTCATTAGTTTCATGGTCTAGTAGAAAACAAAATTCAATGGGCCTACTACTACAGAAGCAGAATACATTGCATTAGGAAGTTGTGTGGCACAAGTACTTTGATTAAAATAACAGTTGATTGAGTTATGATTAACTATAGGCACTATTCCAATTTATTGTGATAATACTAGTGCTATTTGCATTTCCAAAAATCCTATTCAACATTCAAGAACCAAACACATTGACATAAGGCATCATTTCATAAGGGATCATGTATCCAAGGGAGAAATTGAACTTATACATGTTTCTACTGAAAATCAACTTCCATATATTTTTACAAAACCTTTAGTCTTTGATACCTTCAGTACATCAAGAATAAGGCTTGGTGTAATTGATTTGAATGCTTAAATAAAAATGTTTTTGCAACATTGATATTTCTGTTTTCGTAGTTTACATTTTTATGATTTTGATTTTGAGTTTTTTTTTTATTTTGTTTTGTTTTCTTTTTGAGTGCTTTTTATTTTAGAGTCTGTGTATTTGTCATTATCTATTGAGCTTTGTGTGTTTACTTTTGTTTTCCTTGATAAAAATTCAAAAAACTAGAAAATTGTGGTAATCGTCCGGGACAAAAAATTTTTGTATGGGACGATGTGTGTAAAATTCAGTTTGCGAGATTTCTAATCGTCTTAAGAGCAATTTTTAATGAAGTTTGTCTGTACGATCTACACGATCGTCCAAGACGAAATATTCTTTTTTCTCAAACGACGGGACGATTGAATACAGCAGTTGAACGGATAAGGCAGTTTTAATTATAAGACTTTCAATTTTGTTTTAATCTTCATAGTGCCTTATTTAAATTGTAAATTAAAATTAATTTCATTAGAAAATGTATTTATTCTATAATTAATAAATGCTTAAAACTTGAGATTACTAGAATCTTCAATTCCATGTCTCCTATTTAGACTACTCTAGTACTAATATTATTATTGCATTTTAGATGTTTTCTTATTTTGTATTTCTCTTTTCAAATAGTATTTATGCACTTAGAAAAATTTGAAATCTTAGATTATTGACTTTGGAAATAATTCAATTACTCTTGAAAAGTGTACAAATGTACAAAAATCAAAAGAGTTGTGCAAAAAATTTGCAATGACCAAAAGAGGCATAAAATTAACCCACAGTAAACAAATGCACAAAAATGTGCCAAAGAAAAATAGATATGAACAAGATGCGCAAAGCGCCACATGTGGTAATTCTTTCTTTCCAAACTCTTTCAATCTCTTAATTCAAATTGATCTCATGTTCATTTATACTTGACATTGAAATGTGAAATATAAAATTTTTTATTCATCCCTTGTGCAATGATTTTCTTTATCTTAATGTCTAAATTGACACATGCCTTTGATAAATTCTTTTTATTGTCTATGTTATAACACTTCTTCACTTATATGAATCTCTATGATTTCTCTAATGACTTAATTTTATTTACATATCTTATTTCAATCACTTTCAAGATTAAATTATAAACTGAATTTCATACTTCTACTTACATTTCTATCTTTCTTCTCTTTTCACTTTTTGCGGTTGTCAAAAAGGGGGAGAAATTGTATATTATTGTTTGTTTTGTTTTGTTTTTTATTTTTTTGTTTTGGTTTTGGTTGTTCTTTTTTTATAGCTGAATGTGTGTTTTGATTTTTTTTAATTAAAAACAAAAAAAAATCATATATACCTCCTTATATTTCATATATTCATCAATTCAGGGGGAGTTTAAGGGAGATATTTAGAATTGGAATTGCTATAAACAATAATTTTTTTGCCATCATCAAAAAGGGGGAGATTGTTAAGAGAGTTGCTATTTTGCATGTTTACAATCTTGCAATTTGTATTATTTTGATGATTTCAATTGTTATTGTTTTACATATATCTCCTAACACTATTTGAAACATTTATTTTTTGCTCTAGTGTGTACTAATATTTCAGGAAAATTAACTCCAAGATATTGAAGACTTGTAATCAAATTCAACATGTTTTCATAATTTTTAAAATGAGAGGGAGTGATTGTAATTGAGTGAAAAATCATAATATACACACTTGGAAAATTTTTGTTAACTGATCGTACAGGACGAACTTAGTTCGTACGGGACGATCATGTCAATTACCCCCAAGGAGAGCAATGGATCGAACAGGCGAAGAGAAAATTTTTCTAAGTCCTAATCATCTAGGATGAATTTAATGTTCATCCAATGACGAATGTCTCTGTATTCTCACCATGGCCTGTTCATCCAGACGAAAAATAAAGTTCGTCCCAGGACGATCTTCTCTGTCTTGAAGCTTGCTCTGTTCGTCCAGACAAAAAAAAAGTTCATCCCAGGACGATCTTCTCTGTCTTGAAGCTTGCTCTGTTCGTCTAGATGAAAACTAATGTTTGTCCGAGGACGATCTTCTCTGTCTTGAGGCTCGCTCCATTTGTCCAGACGAAACCTATTCATCCCAGGACGAACTGAACTGATATACGTCAGTTGGTTACGTCCTAAAAATTTTTGTGAACCGACTTATGTAATAACCGTTTCATACCGGACGAACTTGGTTCGTACGGGATAAACAGCGTGTACGAAAATATTTCGTACCAATATGCATAAGGTTCGTTGAAGGGTTCTCTGCCCACACTAGGAGAGTGTGAAAGGACGGACGGTTCTCTGCCAATACTGTGGATTGTGTAAAAGGACGACGGTTCTCTGCCGCACCGGGTAGTGGTAAAAAGAGTGCTTGTAAAGGCTTCTCCGCCTTGCTGTGGGTGCAAAAGGAGAAACACTATTGGAATTAGTGCAATACTCAGAGGGTGCCTTTGGGGAGTGGATGTAGGTCTGGTTTAGACCGAACCACTATAAATCTTGTGTCATTTACTTTACTGCTTTTTATTTTCAACATTTTTCTTTTGTTTTTTAAAAACTCTGTGGTTGAAAAACTTTTTCTATAAAAAAATTTAATAAAAATTTTTCATTTCGGTTCAACACATTTTCAAAGAGGGTTCATTTTTAAAAATACCAATTCACCCCCCCCCCCCTCTTGGTAGACTTTGCACATTAACTTAGGTCTAACAACCTATTCACTAGACTCAACACTGTTGTTGAAAGTTAGGCTCTTAAAGGTTTTCTTGTACAAGGTTAGTCAAACTCTTCCCTTTTACTTCCTTAGGTGTTTCCTTAAACTTACATATATAATGATGTAAAATTGGACCATTTAGCAATACCATGTCCATGCATTTTTTTAGTATGTATAAAATAATGATAAATTATCAAAATCAGCAGCTTTTTCATGGTAACCATTCATCTTAGAACCAATCCAAATCCATTTAAAACATAACACATAAAATAACCCCTTATTTACACTTATCAAATTCTCCCCACTTGAAGTCTTTCTTCTCCTCAGAAAAATAAAAATTTTGCAATTATGATTAAATGAATAACTACAGTAAAAACTGACAATTTAAAATGACAAAAATATAGGATAATACATCACAATCTAGAAGTAGTAAAACTGAAAAAGTTTATAATTCTAGTTTAAAAAAAATTCCAATAATTAAACTAATCTACCATCCTTATTATTAATTATTTGAATTCAAAGGTTAAAATTTTAATTCATATTTTCTTGAATCCTAAAGTGAATAATGTAGTTTAATGACTATATATATTAGTAGTTAAGATTGAAACTTTAATTAGTTCACCATCTTTTAAACTAGTTTTCTTATTTTATCCTTTGTGAAGTTATGTAGAAGATTGTATTCTGATTCTATGCTTTGGACTAATACAAAATTTTGATTGTACTCATATTTTCTTTTTCTTCTATTTATTTCTTTTTTTTTAACTATTTAGATAACTATTTTTATTTTTATTTTATGGAGTATATTGTTAATCATTTGAAAATCAATTTTTTCTCTAAAACCTTTTATAATCTTAATGAGTTTTATGTAAGGATTTTTTTAGGGAAACCAACAAAGGTGCTTATACACTGAAAAAATAAAATATTAAAAGGTCCATAAAAGGAACCTCAAGCTCGAGTCAAACCTGGCCTCCCACTGGTCAAACCTCTCCACCAACTGATCAAGTTGTGACTGCTAGCATATAGGAATAGGTTTAAGAATAGTCTCTTCCTCTGCTCCCTCAACCTCCTCATGCTCTAGAAGGAGGCGAGTGTTGTGAAGGACATGGAAAGAGTTATTAGTGGGTAGGTAGTTTGGTGGGGTAGGATATTGAAGGTTATACTTTGTTTCAAGAACATATACAATGATGTGTCTTAGGGCCATATTTGGTTTCTATTTATGTCAGGGATCTCTAATGTTAGTTAAGTGTTCAATGTATCGAAAAATAAAATTAGTAACATTGAAATCCCTATGAGCCATCATATAATAGGTGGTGAGGGAGAGTAAAGGAGTAATGTGAATGTGGTCACCAACTTTTAGAATTATAGAGGTTCGAAGGATAGTTGAATGGTCCTAGGATCTTTGACTAAAGAACTAAAGGCACTGTTATGGAAAGTGATATTGGTGTGTCTTAAATTTTGATTGACAGGGCTCTAGTTGAAATAAAGATCTAAAGCTAAGAAATAAAGTTTGCTCTAGTTGAAATAAAGATCTAAAGCTAAGAAATAAAGTTTGTCGCCAGTGGTGGAAAGCTAAAGAAGTTCATGATAGTCCTGATAAGTGATTTTTATAGGTCTTTTGTTAACATAAGATTGAAGGTCAGTGTGGGTAGAGTTAAGGTGAAGACTGGCAAAGAATTCATACAGAAGTTCAGAGTGAAAAGGGAATGCGAGGGTAAGAATAAAAGTAAGGGAAGTATGAGAAAAACAGATCTAACACTAGATAAGTAAGGGTGTGGGGATTGACAATCTTGGAGGATATAATCTATAGTTTTGTACCAGAGATAAGCAGACTGATCTGCTGCCTCAATGAATCGAGGGTCTATAATTTCCTTTGAGGAGATTCCAGTAAGAATCCTAAAACACTTGCCACCGCCCATTTTGAGAGCTTGACTGAAAGGGAGAAGAATTTGAAGGGTATTGGAGTAAAGAAAATGGTTCAAATTAGTTATTTATAAAGAGTCAGAAAAATCGTACAGGACCATCAAAAATTTTTCTAGGACAATAAAGCGCAATAATGGCATCCATGATGATTGGTTAAAAAGGCAATCCTATCATCTAGGATGATCAGACATCATTCAGAAAGATTAGACTTAGGAAATCATCTCGAGGAGTCAGCTAGTACGATCTTTGACTATAAGGATCGTCCAGGATGAATAAATGGATCATCAAGGATGATTGCCAATAATGGATCATACCAGCCAAATTTAAAACATCCAATCATTTTTCCACAAGGATTATCCAAGATGAACAGGTGGATTGTCTAAGATGATCACCAATAATTGAGGTAGAATTTGTTCAAATCATCTAGGATGATGTGGATCATCTAGGATGATCTCAAATCATAGAGTTAGATAACCTATTATATGGATAATGAATAAATAATTGATGATATCATCCCGGATGATAGTAAATTGTTCAAGATGATGTGAATAAAAAATTAAAAATTTTAATGATGGATAAAAATGATAAGAAGAGGTCCAAAAATTAAAAAAAGTAACACTTAATAAATAACAAGTAAAAAATATAATGAAAAGATAGTAGAAATAATAAAAAAGCAAAAAAATGAGGTTTTTTTTTTTATAATCAATACTAGGAAATAATAAATTTCCCATGTGATTGAATTAAAAATTAGTAAGAAATGAATTAACATCGTCAAAATCTAAAAAATGGTAGAAGAACCAATCCTGTTAGCCCCAACTTGGACTCATTACAAGGTACAAAATCTTTTGAAAAAAAAATCAACTCATAAAAAAATTAGATAAGAAAAGAGATATGTTCCAAATTTCATTTCAAAAAAATATCTTATAGAATATTATAGCAAAGTAATTAGTCACAATCATGAGTTTCAACAATCAAGTTTTTTAAAATATCAAGTAACACATGAATTCATCTAAGATTTAATAGTTTGAAAGTGAAGGAAGCTTGATTTCTTGTTGGCTCATTTTGTGTCTCTTATCAATTATTTGATGTACTTTGCACATCTTTTTATATACTTTGTGTATCTTTCAATTTCATGGTGATCATTACGCATCTTTTCAAATTTCTTTTGGGCTCATTTTATGTCTCTTATTATTTTTGCGAGCTAGCTCTCTTTCAAAACCTTTAAATACTCTCAATTATATCTTCTAGATAATAGAAAAGAATAACTCATTCTCTAATATAAGGAGTAGACCACAATATAGAATCATATTCATCTGATAAATGCAACAACTTAATTAAGAAAGCTTAAAAGTGATTTAATGACTTTGAACATTATTCATATGAGATAGATTACTATAGGAAGATAGAAAAGATCTTGTTTTCAAAGTCCAATTATTAATTTGAAATAGATTTTTGCTTCGAAAAGAAAATTACTCCACTAAATGAGTTAGAGAAAGAGAAACAATCAATAGTATTTCTTCATTTAACTAATTTAGGGATGTCAATCATTATTTACAATTTTTTTTAAAAAAGGAAAAATATCATTCCAGCAGTGACAAATAAAAAATTGAAGGGAAGAATAACACAAAAAAAACCTGAAAAACTATAGCACATAAACAAAAATAAACAAGAAAAGAAAAATAGAAGAAAGATCATAAAATAGAAAATTCAGAGTTCAGTAATCATCAAGTTCATGTATTTATGTCTATGACACCTAATCTAGTCCTTGAGGTACTAAAAGTTTCAAAGGCCAGTGGTTTAGTAAAGATGTCACCCAATTAGTTTTCAGTTGCTACATGATGTAGCTTAATGTCTCTTTTACTAACATGGTCCCTAATAAAGTAATGCCTTATATAAATGTGTTTTGTTTTATAATGTTGGATGGTATTTTTAGAAATGTAGATGGCACTACAATTATCACATAGAATTGACATTGTGCCTACAGGTAATCCTAAATCCAGAATCTGTTGTTTTAACCAAAGGACTTGGGCCACATAACTTCATAAGGCTATGTATTCAGTTTCAACAGTGAAAAGTGCAACTAAGCTTTATTTTCTACTAGACTAAGAGACTAAGGATTATCCTATGAATTAACATATTTTAGAGGTGCTCTTTCTATTAACCCTGCACCCTACAAAGTTTGAATCAAAATATCATATAATCTCAAAAAAAGTGTTATGCCTTAGATATCAAATTCTTAATTTTTGGGTTCCTAAAAGATATCTAAGGATTCTCTTAACTATAGTCATGTGGGACTCATTTGTATCAGGTTGAAATCTAGCACAAGGCATAAACTAAATATTATATCAGGTCTGCTAGCTATCAAGTAAATAATATTCACCTGTATTTCTTTTGATCAACTGATTTTTCATTTGAATCTTTATCCAATTGAACACTAGAGATCATGGGAGTGTTTATTAGCATCACTTTATCCATTTCATATTTCTTCATGATGTCCTTAATGTATTTTGATTGATTAAAAAGGGTTCCATAATCCATTTTCCTTATACTAAATCCCAAAAATATAGAATAATTCTTCTATCATACTCATCTCAAATTTCTTACTCATTATTTAAAATATCATCACATAAATTCTTATAAGAAGATCCAAAAAGTATATATCATAAATATAAATCTAGACAATGAGTAATTCATCTCCTACTTTCTCAAAAAAATGGTGGTGTCACTCACCTTAAAAAATTCCCTTTCCATTAGAAATGTGTTAAGCCTATCATACCATTCCATGGGTGCTTATTTTAATCCATACAAATCCTTTTTTAATTTGAAAATATGATTTGGAAATTGGAAATTCTCAAATCCCAGAGGTTGCTCTACAAACACATTTTTTTTACTACCCTATTTAAAAAGGCACTCTTGACATCCATTTGGAAAAGCTTAAATCCCTTAATAATATGTAAAGGCTAGTAGCACTCTAATCACTTCCAATCTAGCTAGATGGGCAAAAGTCTTCTCAAAATTAATCCCTTCTATTTGATTATACCCCTTAGTCACCAATCTTATTTTATTCCTAACCACCACACCATAATAATTCATTTTATTCTTAAAGACCTATTTAGTTCTTAATACACTTTGATCCTTAAGTCTTTCTACTAGCTCTTAGACATCATTTCTAACAATTTGCTTCATTACTCTTACATAGCTAGGACACATAATTCATCAGAAAGGGCTTAATTGATGTTGGTTGGTTTAGTCAATGATATGAAGTCAAAGTGTTTAACTTCTTTTCTAAGTCCATGCCTAATTCTAATACCTTCAGAAGGTTTTTCAAATATCAGTTCTTTAGGATGACTCTAAGAATATCTCCAATCTTTAGGAAAAGTGTTTTGAGGTTTTAGCCTTTTCTCCATATTTGTAGTTCCTACTCCTTAGGTAATCTCACCTACTTCTTCTTCTTCCTTAACTCTAAAATTTTAAGAATTAAATTCATAAAATACTATATGATTAGTCTCCTCCATCACCAATATCCTCTTATTAAACACTCTAAAGGATTTCCCTACACTTGAATAGTCTAAAAATACTCCACCAAGTTTTGAGTCAGATTTTCCTAAGAGTGATTTTTCATTATTTAGAATGAAAACTTTACAACTAAAGACATGGAGGTGATAAAGGTTGGGTGTCTTACCTTTAATGATCTCATAAGGTGTCTTATTCAATTTGGATCTAACATTCACCATATTCAACACAAACAAGCTGTGTTTACCGCTTTTGCGAAACTCTTGAATGATCTAGTAATTAAAGAGACTTCATCACTTTAAGAACAAGAAGAATTAGTGTCCGAATCATTAGCCTTCAAGGCTATATTTTTCCTCTTCTTTTTCGCACCTGCATCAAGCTGCCTTTGGTTCACTCCTTTCTCGTAAGCAATTAGTAATTCAAGTAAGTTATTGATCAAATAAATATTCAAATCCTTAGATTTATTTATAACGATAATCTTAGCATTGAAGGAAGAAGGTAAACATCTTAAAATTTTGTTAACTTTCTTATAGTTAGTTAGCTCTCTTTCTAAGGCATGTTGGAAGGTGACTATTTCTGTAAACCTAATATACATTTTAGATATTGACTCACTAGATTTCATGCGAAAAAGTTTGTAGTCATGAAGTAAAATATTCAACCTAGATTGTTTAACTTCACTTGTGCCTTCATAAGTAATGTATAATCTATCACAAATTTTTTTACCAGTTGAACATCTTGAAACATGTATGTAATCTTAAAATTTTAGTGCATTAAAAAATAGTTTAAATATTTTGCAGTAAGTTGTGCTAGATCCCAATCATCAAAAGTCCATTAAAAAAATGGAAGTTTAGTTTTGACGCCATTCACTTCATGTGTTGGTAAAGAATAACCTTTTTTATAAGCATCCATATGTAATAATCTATATATTATAAAAAAGTAGACATGCGAGTTTTCTAGAAATCAAATATTATATTATCAAATAAAGGTGGTCGAGTAATGAAATACCTTTTTGCCATATTATGGTTATCAAAGTTAGTCATGGATCTAAATTTAAAAGTTTTCTAAAACTTGATTTTATGAATCCCGCTCTAATTCCACTTGAAAGTTCATTAGGGTTGTTAAGCCCTTATGAACTAGCCCGAGGATAACCATGAGAGGGGGGGGGGGGGGGGAATGGGGGGGGGGGGGTGAATTGGTGGTTTTAAAAAATCTAAAACAAAAAGAAAATACTTTTTGAAATCATTTTAAATAGTTTAAAATAAATACAATAAACCTTTGATGCAGAAGTGATTAATAAAATAAATCAAAGATTTTGACCATACAATCAACCATTGAAAATTAAAGTATAAAAATTAAAATACGAAATAATAATAAGAAAGAACACACCAAATATTATAGTAGTTCGGTCAACCTGACCTACGTCCACTCCTCGGAGGCACCCTCTAGGTATTGCACTAAAACTATAGTGTCTCTCCTTTTACTCTCACATCAGGGTGGAGAAGCCCATACAAAATTATTTTCACCTACCTCGGTGAGGCAGAAAATCTAGTATCCTTTTGCATCCTCCTGAAGCAGACAGAGAACCCCAACTCCTTTTGCTTCCTCCCGAAGTAGGCAGAGAACCTTGATCTAATGATGACGAAGACCTCTTAAGAGCCACCAAGGAGCTAAGGATGATGATTGGAGAAGATGACTTGAATCCTTACTTGGAGCAACCTTTGTGAATACCTCGCAAACTCCACCTCATAATATTATCTCTCTCTCTCCCCCCAATCTCTCCTTCTCCTTCTTTAACCCCTCTTAGGTCAGGATAACAGCAAAAGATGCTCTCGTTAATAATTAAGAGATGTTATAAAGAAGGCCTTAAAAATACCCTAATTTTTAACTTGCCATCAAAGATCATCTAGAGATCATCTTGTAAAATTAGTTTAAATCATCCCTTCCAGCTAGGACGATCTGGGTTTTCTGTACGATTAAAACAAAATGTTTATTCTGATCGTCTAGGACGAATTGGACATTGTCCTAAATGATTATTTTAAAATCATATATTGTCATCCAACAAATAGTTCGGGACATCTAGAAGATAAATCAGTATGATATAAAAATATAATTGATCGTCCATGATGATGCTTGGACTGTCCTGTACTATTTGTTTAAAATAAGTTATTATCATCTAGTAGATAATTCAGGATGTCTAGGAGATTTAGGAGAGAATTAAGATTTTTTATACAGATCATCCAGGACAATCTTGTGATTGGCCAGCCCAATATGATCGATCAATCTAACCTTAATTACTTTTGTTTATCTTTTGATTAATTTAGCCATGATTGTAATGAATAGTCCATGACGATATGGGATCGTCATGTACGATTAAAATAAAATTTTAAAAATAAAATCTTTCCTAAATGAGTTTGGCAGTTGAGTATTTTTTTTTAGCATATCTTCCAAGATGATAGGAGTATCATCTTGGACGATTTGCTTAAGCAAGTTTATATGACCTAGGTGCCCTAATTAGGGTTTCTATTTTTGACTGATCATCCAAGACAATATAAAATCATCTTATATGATATGTTAAAAAATAGGAAAACTCTAACCCACTAATTTTCTCCCTCTGAGTGTGTGTGTGTGTAAGGTTACTTAGCTTCATGATCCACTAAGGTACATTTGACTCAAGAAAAAGTTAAAAAATATATTGAAATAGAAATTATAGACTAACTTAATCTTAGTCTACCTAATCTTGAGCTAATTGACATTCCAAACGAACTTGTAGACCTGAAAGGTTAGTGAGCTGGGCACAAAAAACATATATCTATGAATGGCATTAGTCAAGGAACAATAATATTTATTATTATCAAAATCATAGTACTTGAGTACAGATCTAAAATAATGAGGACATAATCAATTACTAGCTTCCGTTTGAGGCTACCTTATGGGAAAGCCTTCATGGTTTTTTTTGTTAAAACATTCAATGTTATTAGATTGTATTTAAATGATTAAAAAAAATTACAAGGGATATTTGGCCTATTCAAGATTGTTTGTCAAAATGTGGCTCGATGATGTTAACCTGTATAGGGAGGTATAGAGAACCCACTAATGATATTTGAATCAATTGAGGTTATTTGTCAAAGCGTTGCTCGATGAAGCTAAATTATTTGGAAGAGGCTAATAGAAACCACCAATGATGTTTGATATATCAGAAATTATTTGTCAGAGTAATGCTCAATGAAATTAACATGTATGAAAGATGCCGAATCAAACCCCCCCTGGGATTGATTAGACTTTGATTAGGAGAGGGAGAATGCCACGTGAATCCTTAATCAAATGTAAAAATTGGTCTTTTCTATAATGTTATTGCCTTTTTAAGGTTGAAATTAAGACGTTACCTAATGAGTAAAGGTCCAGCTAGAGACTGTATAGTGTTTAAAAATTTATTGAAGCATCCTTACATTTATTGGGAGTTTTAAGAAAATTGGTTGTTAATGACATTGTCTTAATGTTGAAAATAATGGAGGAAATTTTTTTGGCAACAATCACATTGGAAGTTATAGTCAAGGTTTCCCCCTAATCTAAATTTTCTTCCACAAAATCAATACAAAATTGGTTGAAAGTTAAGGGCCGATAAAAAATTGCATAAGATTGCCCCTAAAATAGGAATCATTCCCCACAAATGACGCTAACCTGTTACATCCTCGAATATTCACGGCGGTTAAGAGATGTAGAGTTTAACATTCTAGATTTGTACGAAGAATTGTGGAATATTTATAAATTTTTAGTAAATATGGAGAAGATAAGGGGAAGTTGGGAGTGTCCCATCATATGGCTTATGGTGTTCTCCTTGACCATTAAGTGTTTATAAAGCATTTAGATGCCCTAGAGATGTTAGAATTGAGTTATCTTTAGCTTATTAGGTTTGACTTTTCGTGCCGCTCAATTTTACTATATGCATGCCATATTCGGATGTCATTTGGTAGTCCAATTAATGTTCTGAAGCTTCCAAATAAACTGTAGACCTTTGATTTGGACTCATTTGGGCTGGGATTGGATCAAATTTGATGATGTTGGGTTCGTCTCCTTGAGATGTTCATTTTAATATAAGCTTGCTAAAATTGGAGATCAGGTGGTCCTAATTTTAATTTTCAAAGCCTCAATTTAAATTTGCATCAAGATTCATGCCCGATCAAAATGGAAAATTTTGTGATATATCAGCATGCAAAATAAATTTAAATAATTTTGTTAATAAAATAACATTTTTAGTACTTAATTTAATTTTGTAGAAATATTTATTATATTATGTAAAATAATGCAATTGCCCACCACGCCCAACCTCTTAAGTTGACTACATAAGTTGAGTTTCACATTTCATCTTAAGCACTTATAATTTAAGTATTAAAAATTAATAATTATATATTTGTTATCATTAAAATCAAAATGAGAGTATAATGACTTATGGGGTTAACAATCACTTTTTTTATTTGACTTGAGAATGGATTCTTATACTCTTTGGTCGGTTTCATTCATACATGATATAGTACTCAATTATCATTTAATTTCCTTGGGTGATCTCATGATAACTTGATGATGATCAGCCACCCTAACATAACCAAATGAGTATTTATTTGGAAGTAGGGGTGCCAACAAGTCAAGCCGAGCTCAAGCTAGGGGGAGTTCAAGTCGAGCTCGAGCTCTAGTCGAGCTCAAAAGACGAGCTTGAGCTCGACTCGTCTCACATCGAGCGATTCGTCGAGCTCCTTCTCGACTTCCGTTGTTGAGCGTCATCCCGAGCTACGCCGACCGTCGAGCTTTGTCGTCCGTCTTCCCATCTAGCTCCATCGTTCGTCGTCCCTTTGAGCTATGTCGTCTGTCATCCATTGTCCCGTCGAGCTCTATCATCCGTCATCCTGTCGAGCTACATCATCCGTCGTTCGTTGTCCTGTCGAGCTTCTACATTATTTTGATTTTCCTGCCCGACATTCGATTCTCCTGCTCGACATTCGATTCTTTCTCCCGCCTGTCAAAACCGAAGTTTCATGTTTCTGCCCGGTCACCTCCGCGAGTTGCTCGCCAAGCTGACGAGTGGAGCGGAGGTCTGTTCCAGCTTGGTAAGCTCGACTCACGAGCTTAATAAACTTGATTCTTTGAATCTATTACCGAGTTGAATTCGAGCCCACTCATGAGTCGACTTGACTCGGTTACACCTTATTTGGAAGCCACCGCTTATAAAGCAACTCGATGATTTCAAGGTGTAATGTCTCTCCCATTTGTACTTTAAAGTAATTTTTCTATTAATTCAATTAAGCTCCTCCTAATTATTATTATTTTTTTTGTAGTGCTGCGCAGATCAACCACAATATTCGCTCGCTTCCTCGTCGGTGGTTCATTGCTCGCACAAATTTGCGTTTCTGCTCCGCAGTTCTTCCGGCCTCGACGTGTACTGGTCTTTATTCTTTCTATGTCTCCTCTCAGTCTTTCTCTACTTTCGACCCCGTCGTCTCTCTGTGAGTCCTTTTACTTCTTTCAACTGCCTCGCATCGTTATCCCTTCTTTCTGAACACACAAAAAACATTGATATTTATTCTATTATTGATAATCACTATGGTTTTCTTTGTGCAAGCAATATACATCATGTTAGGGATTTTGAATGTGCGTGTGTTTGCATATTTTTCTTATCATTGTTTTTTATTTATTCGATATGTTTTTCCTGTGCATAAACATTCAACAGTTTTGTTTTGTCATATATGGTATTTAGAATCAAATTCTACTACCAAATCTTGTAAATCTGGATTTAATAAATCTGTGAGTGTTAAATTCTAAAAACTACTTGGCATGACATGTATTAAATTCCGATAATTTATTTTATTTTTATTTTAGTTATTTTTTTTTTCAGATTTTAAGGATTCTAACCTACGATAATATACATGAGTCTATTCTGAAAGGAGTAAAACGTTAAAAGAAGTAGATTAAGCACAACTAGACGTTAAAAAGCATGATTTAAAAAAGCCAAGGACTTTAACATCATGGATACAAACTTCTGCATTCCGAACACTTCGAACAAGCGTGCCATAACATTCTCCTCCTTACCCGTGTCTTCATCTTCTCCATTACAGAGAACAAACCTGTGTGCTATTGATGCCGACCATCTCTGAGGTGCCGTTGGTTTGACATCCTTCTTTTGACCGCTCTTTGAGTCGCCTTATGATGTTGAGCATCAACTCTTTTGTTACTTGCTACATTGAGCAAACAAAACCTGAGATCAAAGAAAATAAAGAAAAAATCTAAATTAAGACATCAAATGCTTCAACGTCTCCGTTTTCCCCTACATTTTCTTTATCTATATGTGTATGTTGCTTGATCTCTTCTATATGTGATTTTGCAGCTCCTCTCCTTGCACCTCTGTCTTGTTGTCGCATGTTTTTCTTACTCTCCTTTATCTGAGGGCTATTATTTATTTTTGAAATCAAAGGCGTATATCTTTTGGTTTTCTTTGTAGCTAAGATTTTCTTAATATTGAATTTAAAGATGATAGTTTATTATTGGTGAAATTACAAGTCCATTTCATTCGGAGTATAGATAGATAATGACATGCTGGATTTATTGAATGAAATGAAAATAGTGAATATTTGAAATTTCTGAGTAAAATAAAAGTGCAACAAGCTAATATATGAAGTCTTAAAGTTTCCTTTTCATGCTATCATTTCAGTTCATATATAGTTCATTTTATTTGGAAAAAATAAGCTTGTTTATCTTTAGGTTGAACTGTTGGGAATAAGTCCTCTTCATATGTTGATTTTGTTGTAGCTTGGGCCTTGTTTGTATTTGGCAACATTACTGTGGTAATGCTATGTGATCAATGTGCAGCAGTCTCTTTTTTAGAATGTAGGCATGCTAATATTTCATCCTTTGATGTAGTGCTAGTAAGTTATTGTTTTATGTGGTTTGATTCTTCTGTGCTCCCTTGAATATTTCATCTGCAACGGTTCTTCCATCTTGCATAAGTACCACATTCATTGATATCTTCTAACATATGCCCCTCGTTTGAAATGTCCTTGAAAATTTGGTGAAGTTAGCACAAGTGCTCAACTACATTTTTCGTCAAATTTGGAAAAGGGTTTTTATGGTATGAGGCTCTAGGAAAGCTTTACATTTTATATGTGCTATGGAAGGATGCAAAACTTTAATGAAGGTGAATTGAATGCATGTCATTCTATCATCCTATAGTTTGGGATGTATTTTGTTTTCTAACCTCTCAACAAATGTGTTATGGTTCTATTCACCATCTCTTTCTAGTTGTCAATTTTTAGATGGAAAACGATGCTCTACTTCATTTTGGCATCCATCATGGATGGCCCCCGCACAAGTCTTCCTAGAATTGGATCAAGACCAAATACAATAGAGTTCATGATGTGAATCAATTAGGAGTTGATTGCTGAAATTAAGATGTTAATTAAATCAAGCGTTACCACCACAAAGTTATCACCAATAAAATAAAGGATTAAATAGAATCTAGGTAATCAACTTGCTTAAGCGAAGAGTTGCTTTGAGATAACCAAACAATTCAAAACATCTAAAGATAAAAGAAATACTTAAATGCTCATAACAAAATCTCACGATTAATAATGAGAAAATTCACCTTGAGCACCTTCTCACTCAATCACTCTTTGGCTTTTAGTGAAGGAGAAAAGAACCATACAAGGATGGAGAGCACCACTACGGAGAAGGAGACGAGGACTTCGTTACCGGAGAGGTAGCCGCCGGTGGAGGTGGTAGTGGATGACATCCGGTGATTGTCCAAACATAGTCTTGGCCGTCGATGACGTGCACAAGCGTGGGGAGGATTCGCTCCAAGTAATCTCCCACGGTGTCTTCGTGATCAAATCCCACGCCGAAGAACGGAGATCGAAGAACGTGGATATTTCCGTAGGCGTCGAATACGAGTCCGCCTTCAACTTCCGGATCCGCCATTCATAATGAGATTGAATGGGAAGAAGAAAAGAAAGAAGGAGGAGTTGTGCCGTGAGCTATGGAGAGGGATGTGGAGGGAGATTTTGCTTGGGAAAAATCTGAATTTGAATTTTCAGATTTTCTTGGATTGACGGGAGTGGTTATTTGCCATTAAAATCTCCTCCCTAAATTAGGTTAGGGAGAGGGGCGGCTATTAAGGGGGGAATTAAGAGGCTAATTAGTGGAGGCTTAGGTGGCAAGTGGATAGAGAATAGGCTAGGTGGGGTGGCCCGCCATGCAAAGGAGAAAAAGAGGGATTTTGGTTAATTAGTGGGGCCCAAGGAATTAATTAAAATCTGATTTTGAATTTCAGATTTTAATTAATTAAGGAAGGTTTCCTAATGGGGGAAGGAAGAGAGGGATTTGAAATTTGAATTCAAAATAGATGGGGCCTCATTTAAGTCCTTTCCTAAATATGGTGAGCTATTTTAGGAAAGAAATAATGAGGGATTTAATGTACGAAATTCAAATTTCAACGGGAGGAGGGCCGGCGGGATGGCACCAGGGGAAGTGGGCTGGGCTAGGGGCGGACGACGGGACTTGGGTGGGTCGGCGGCTGGCCTAGCCGGTGGCAAGGAGGGAGGATGGGGGGCACATGAAAGGGGGGGGGGGGGGGGGGGGGGATCGGCGGGTTCTGGGTGGATTGGGGGAAGGCGGCTGCAGGGAAATTGGTAGAGGGGAAGCAGCTGGTTCGGGTGGTGGGGATTTTTTGGTAGGGAGAAGAGAAAATAGCGAGCCAAATAAAATAAAATCAAGAGCTCACCAAGGGGGCTGTTGGGTGTTTCGGGTGGAGCCTCTCCTAGGTCTCCTCTCTTTCTCTCAAACTCTCAAGCAAGAAGAAGACTGAAATCTTAGAAATTTTTATTAATCAAACATTAAGCTCATACAATAGTAGGAGACCTCTATATAAAGGTCTCAACAAAAGAAAAATAACATGACTCAAATGCCCACAGGGCTACAACAAAGACTAAACATCCATAAGAACAAAATAGTAAACTAAAACTTGAAATTAAAATATACATAGAAAATGACATGGAAACATCAGAAATATAAGCTCCTATTCGTAGCCGTCGATCTACGATTCCTTCGCCGGTAGACCTGCCTAAAATGTCTGTCGATGACCTCATCATTCTCCCCAGGTGGGAGAAAACTCGACTCCGTCGAGTGAGTATCTCAAGTGCTCTCGTACAACTCTAAGAGATCTGGGTCTAGGATTTGTAGCTCCTCTCGGTCAATCCAAGTGTCCTCTGTCGGTGGGGTCCCTTTCCAATGCACTAAGTACCTTCGACGTCCTCCCTCCTTCGTGGAAATGATCTCATCATCCAGTATGGTTTCTATTTTCTCCGCATTGGGTAAGTGGGGCAATTTGGGGAGTGGAGGCAGGCTAGGGATCTCACCAGGTGGGTTCACACAAGGCTCATTTGTAAGTGGATTGTGGGGGTTAAACTCTGGTCCCTCGAAGGCTACTAAATCTTCTATATTAAAGGTAGGATTGATGTTAAAACCTTCGGGGAGGTCCAACACGTAAGCATTACTGTTTATCTTAGAAATGATTTTGAATGGTCCGGCGCTTCTCGCATGGAATTTCTTTGCGGATCCGGGAGGAAAACACTCCGAACGTATTCGTACCATCACAAAGTCTCCAACTTCGAATTCCTTAAGCATTTTCTTTTGATCATCAATTAATTTGTAACTGGCGTTTCTTTGCTCAATTTTCATTTTAATTTCCTTTTGCAACTCCTGTAGGTGGGATGCAAATGTAGATGCTGACTCTGACATTCTAAACCTAGGACTCATGGGAAGTAAATATATAGGTTGTCTGGGTAGGTATCCGTACACGATTTCGGCAGGACTAAGACCAGTGGTTCTATTGACGGAGTTGTTGTAAGAAAATTCAGCAATAGGAAGCTTGGAATCCCAATCCCGTATGTTTTCCCCTACCAAAGTCCTTATAAGATTTCCTAGACTTCTGTTAACCACTTCGGTTTGCCCATCGGTTTGGGGGTGGAAGGCTGTTAAAAATTGGAGTTTTGTGCCCATTTTGCGCCATAGGGTTTTCTAGAAGTAGCTTGTAAACTTGACATCCCTATCGGAAACGATGGTCTTAAGTAATCCATGTAGTCGAATGATCTCATCAAAATAGAGCTTAGCAATACGGGAGGCATCAAAAGTTTTAGAGCATGGGAGGAAATGGGCCATCTTAGAAAAACGGTCGACAACTACACAAATCGAATCATGCTTTTTTAGTCTTTGGTAAACTAAGAACAAAATCCATACTCACATCCTGCCCTGGACAATTAGGTACGGGAAGAGGGGTGTAAAGCCTCGTATTCTGCTTGCGTTGCTTTGCGAGTTGGCAGGTGTGGCACCTCCTAAGAAGTCTACTAACATCACGCTTTAAACTAGGCCAGTAGAATCGGTTTCTAAGACAACAATGGTCTTGGCTTGTCCAAAGTGACCAGCTAACCCTCCAGCATGTAATTCCCAAACAAGAAATTCTCGAAGTGAAGTTTTGGGAATACTGAGTTTTTGGGATTTAAATAAATATCCATCTTCCAACATGAAATCTCCTATGATCCGTTCATCTCCAGTTGCTAACGCAGAATAGGTTTCTCCAAAATCGGGGCAGTCTGAGTAGTCTTCCTTAAGCCGCTCGAAACCAATCACTTTTGTCCTCATCTCACGAGCGACCATCATCCTACGACTTAGTGCATCGGTAGCCTTATTTTCTGATCCCGCTTTGTGCCTAATGGTATATGTGTACTTTTGTAGGAATTCAACCCACCTCCCATGTCGGGCGTTTAGTTTCTTTTGAGAATTGATATATTATAACGCCTCATGATTTGAGAAGATGACAAACTCTTGGGGAAGTAAGTAATGTCTCCAATGTCTGAGGGACTGAATGATGGTGTAAAATTCTTTATCGTAGGTGGAGTATTGTTGCCTGATGCCATTTAACTTTTCACTAAAGTAGGCAACCGGATGTCCTTCTTGAGCTAATACTCCTCCTATGCCTATGCCAGATGCGTCACAAGTCACATCAAAAACTTTAGAGAAGTCTGGCAGACGCATGATTGGTGCCTCCACCATTTTCTTTTTTTATTTCCTCAAAAACCTTGGTGGCAGATGCCGTCCAGTTAACTTCTTCTTTGGTAGACTTAGGCTGAGTGGGTAGGAGTTTAATCTTCTTGCCCTCGTGTTCAAACACACAGGTGTTTGATCGGCCATAAATGTGTACGTCGTTGTCGAACAGCCAAGGGCGGCCAAGGATGATTTGACCTACATCCATAGTTAAAACATCACACTAGATTTTTTCTTTATATCCAATGAATTCAATAGGAACGAGACTCCTATCTTTCACCTCCAAGGTGGTCGAGTTGATCCAGGCGACTTTGTAGGGGTTTGGGTGGGGTGTGGTCCTCAATTGAAGTTTCAAAATTATAGCAGAAGATACGACGTTAATACAGCTTCCACTGTCTATTATGACTTTGCAATTCTTGTCTCCAATCTTGGTGAAAGTGTAGAAGATTGAAGTCCTTCGTCAGTCGTTGCTAGGCTTAGGCTGAGAGAAGGCACTCCTAACGACTTGTAGATCCAAGTGATTCATCTTTTGCAGGCAGTGGATCACAGCAATATCTTCATCGTTGAAAAATTCCTCATCGTCATCAATATGGTGAACTAGTTCAGCTTCAGGCTCATCCTCTTCTTCCGTCACTTCTTCTATTATAGTGACCTTGAACGGGCTGGAGCATTGAGAGGCAATGTGTCCGTACCCATGGCATCTAAAGCACTTAGTGCCGGCAGTGGTTTTGGGTGCTTCCCGTTCAGGTGCTTTACCTTTATAGTCCGTTCTAGGTTGGGCTTGGCCAGGGGAAGGCTGACTACCCGAAGGTCCAGTGGGCTTGTTGTAAGGTTGGCTAGAGGAGGATTTGAATGGGTTGGGTCGAGAGTCTTGAGTCCTAGAGGTATGGCTCCTAGATTCTTCTAAGTCTAGTGCAAGACTACAGACAGCTTCAAAAGTATTCACTTCTCTAGCAAAAAGTTCATTCCTAAGGTCTTCTCTCAATCCAGCTCTAAACATAGACAACAGTTGGGCAGGAGTGGTGGTCTCTTCACCGTTACAACGAATCATGAAATCATCAAAGGCTGAGATATATTCCTTAACGGGCTTACTACCTTGGGTTAACCTATTCCAGCGATCCAAAAGTCTAGGGTAGTAAGAGGGGGGAAGATACTTCCGCTTCAATTCTTGTTTCATTGTTTCCTAGTCAGCTACGGGGTATTCTCCTCGCGTTTCTCGCATGTGTTCTATGTTGGTCCAGTATTGGTTGGCTCTACCAGTCAATTTCATCTCAGCAAATCAAACCTTTTTCTCTTCTGAAATATTGTACCACTTGAAATAGCTATCCATTCCTTTGAGCCAATCAAGGAAAACTTGGGGTTCTAACGTACCATCGAATGTCGGGATATCTATCTTAATACTCTTAAGAAGTTGGGTATCGTTGTCTCTCCAAGGTGCGTCACGTCCTCCTGGCTCGTGATTGGGTCGGTAGTGGTCTCTAGGAGGTCCGTAATCAGTTCGGTTATCTTCGTCATAAGGAGAGTGGGGTCTAGAGGGGGTGTAGATGTCCGAGTTTCCTATCCTCTCGATGTTGTCTAGCCTATCGCTCGTGTGACGTCTAAACTCCGCCAAATTCGTTTGGGTATCCCTAATTTGTTGCGTGACTGTACCCAACTGGCCCACTATCAGGTCTAAAGTTGCTTGTATGTGTGCAGGATCCATGGTTAGGAGATAAGGGACACTAGGGAAGGTTGAGGACAAGAGGGCAGCACCTAGACACTCTAAAACTATACTCCTAAAGGCTCCAAAGGGTGTGGGAAAGATTAGGACAGCAAGCTAAAAGATGGACAAAGTTGTCACAGCTAATTGGGTGGACTCAGGAGTGTGGACAGCAAGGGACTAATACCTAAAACTCGCCCAAAAGGCTAAAACAGGTGCAGAAATTTAGTGGACAGCAAGTGTAGACAAAAGTCTAAGTGGCCTAGCCTAATATTGATGCTATGGAGATGATGGCAGCACTCAAACAAAGAGATATGTTCATGTAAAATGAAAAACTAGTGCAGATTTTTTTGGACAGCAAAAGGAAAACAGAAATTAAGACTATCTAAATGATGCTATGCATGTAAACCACTAAGGACAAATTAAAGTGGACTCCTAGGATGCATCTAGCACAAGTAAAGCATGCTAGCCATGCTCTGATACCAAGATGATGTGAATCAATTAGGAGTTGCTTGCGGAAATTAAGATGTTAATTAAATCAAGCGTTACCACCACAAAGTTATCACCAATAAAATAAAGGATTAAATAGATTCTAGGTAATCAACTTGCTTAGTCGAAGAGTTGCTTTGAGATAACCAAACAATTCAAAACATCTAAAGATAAAAGAAATACTTAAATGCTCATAACAAAATCCCACGATTAATAATGAGAAAATTCACCTCGAGCACCTTCTCACCCAATCACTCTTTGGCTTTTAGCGGAGGAGAAGAGAACCATACAAGGATGGAGAGCACCACTACGGAGAAGGAGACGAAGGACTTCCTTACCGGAGAGGTAGCCGCCGGTGGAGGTGGTAGCGGATGACGTCCGGTGATTGTCCAAACGTAGTCTTGAAATTGGCCGTCGATGACGTGCACAAGCGTGGGGAGGATTCACTCCAAGTAATCTCCCACGGTGTCTTCGTGATCAAATCCCACGTCGAAGAACAGAGATCGAAGAACGTGGATATTTCTGTAGGCGTCGAATACTAGTCCACCTTCAACTTACGGATCCGCCATTCATAATGAGATTGAACGGGAAGAAGAAAAGAAAGGAGTTGTGCCCTGAGCTAGGGAGAGGGATGTGGAGGGAGATTTTTCTTGGGAAAAATCTGAATTTGAATTTTCAGATTTTCTTGGTTTGGAGGGAGAGGTTATTTGCCATTAAAATCTCCCTAAATTAGGTTAGGGAGAGGGGCGGCTATTAGGGGGGGAATTAATAGGCTAATTAGTGGAGGCTTAGGTGGCAAGTGGAGAGAGAATAGGCTAGGTGGGGTGGCCGGCCATGCAAAGGTGAACGGCTACAGGGAAATTGGTAGAGGGGAAGGGGCGTTTTCGGGTGGTGGGGATTTGGTAGGGAGAAGAGAAAACAGCGAGCCAAATAAAATAAAACCAAGAGCTCACCAAGGTGGGCTGTTGGGTGTTTCGGGTGGAGCCTCTCCTAGGTCTCCTCTCTTTCTCTCAAGCTCTCAAGCAAGAAGAAGACTAAAATCTCAAAAAATTTTATTAATCAAACATTAAGCTCATACAATAGTAGGAGACCTCTATATAAAGGTCTCAACAAAAGAAAATAACATGACTTAAATGCCCACAGGGCTACAACAAAGACTAAACATCCATAAGGGCAAAATAGTAAACTAAAACTTGAAATTAAAAGATACATAGAAAATGACATGGAAACATCAGAAATATAAGCTCCTAATCGTAGCCGTCGATCTAGGATTCCTTTGCCGGTAGACCTGCCTAAAATGTCTGTGGATGACCTCATCAGTTCAGTAGTCCAAAAGATGCCCACATATATTGAGAGAATAATTTTACTGCTTCCTAGCAAGTGATGGTTTTCTTGCAACAGATCAACAAAGCTAGTCCATACAATTAGAATTAGGGTACGAACTTTGAATATATGTTCCCTTTCAAGCAAATTAATAAATATTTTTATGTGGGAAGATAAACATTCTATGCATTCAAGAAACTAAATAGGTTAGAGAGAAGACTAAGGATATTTATAGTTTAGGATTGAAACTATGATATTCTTGTTGGAGTCGTGGTAGAAATTGTATAGGTGTGATTATAGATTAGAAGTTTGAAGGCTAATGTTATAAAAATTAATAGAATTGAAGATAGACTTATAACATTAAAGATTGTTGTTGATGCTAAGATTATTAATATTGTAAATGTTTATGCTCCTCATGTAGGTTTGAATATGTATTTAAAATTAAAAATTTTAGATGAATTAAAAATTAATACAAAAAATACCTCTTGAAAAAAGTGTTTTTATTTGAGGAGATTTAAATAGACATGCTGGTAAGGGTAAAAGATTTTAGAAGCATTTATGATGAGTATCATTTTGGAGCAACTAATAAAAGTGGTACGATCATATTAGATTTTTGCTCTATATTATGATTTTATAAATGCTAATATCTTATTTAAAAGAAGAGAGGAGCATATCATCACTTATAAAGATAGATATAGCAAAACTTATATTGATTATTTTTTTACTTGAAAAATATATCATTTAGATTTCAAATATTATAAAGTTATTCCAAGTGAAAATTATTTGCCGAGTATCACTTATTAGTTTTGAATTTAAGATGAAGGGGCATAATATGAAAAATAAAGTAAAATATTATTTAGGGATTATATAAATGCATGTAAAGAACACCAACAAAAAATATTTTTTAGAGTAAGATTCAGGATCTTAAAATTTTATTTGTGCATGAGAAAGTTAATGTTATTTGCATCAGTTCTCCATTCATTGCATATCCCGTAACATATGCCTCAATTAGAATGGTCTTCAAGTTTGGCAAAGCTACTACAAGTGCCTCACTTATGTTCTTCAACAAGAAAAATGCATCCTCTTTCTTTTGGCGTTCTTTTGAACTTAGCATTGACCTAGTCAAAGCATGTAATAGAGACAAAGGTATTGTAAAATAGAGAATAAACTATCAGGCATATTGGCAATTTCATGTTAGTCACTTTTTGTTATTTGAGCCACTTCTTGATTGCCTTCTCCTTCGTATGATCAGTTTTGCCTATACATATCACAAATCCAAGATAAAAGATTGATTTCTGGGGAGTTCATATATCTTGTTATTGTGATGGAGCTGTTATTATTGCAATAGTTTTAACACCTTCGGTAGATGTTCTTGGTGCCTTCCTATGATTTATACAACAACAACAACATCAAGCCTTTATCCCACTACGTGGGGTCGGCTACATGAATCCTTTTTCTCCATTGTGTTCTATTAAAAGTCAAATTCTCATTTAAACCTAATAAAGAAAGGTCATTCCTAATATTTTCTAACCAAGTCTTTTTAGGTCTACCCCTACCTTTCTTAACATAAGTCAAATCTAATACCTCTACTCTCCTAACCGGGTCATCGAAAGGCCGTCGTTTTATGTGACCAAACCATCTAAGGCGACTCTCTCTAATTTTATCTTCTAGTGGAGCTACTCCAACCTTTTCACGTATATGCTCATTTCGTATCCTATCTCTAAGGGTAAAGCCACTCATCCACCTGAGCATTCTCATCTCTGCCACACTTAACTTAGTATTATGCTTCTCTTTTAATGGCCAACATTCGGCACCATAAAGCATTGCAGGCCTCACTACCATCTTATAGAATTTTCCTTTAAGTTTGAGGGGTACATTTCTATCACATAACAAGCCCGATGCATTCCTCCACTTCAACCATCCAACTTGAATTCTGCTGATAATATCCCCATCTATTTCACCATCACTTTGAACAATTGATCCAAGATATCTAAAACGTGTACTCTTATTAATGACTTGATCGCCCAAAGTCACAATCCCTTCAGTAGGTCTATTACTACTAAAATTACACTCCATATATTCCGTTTTAGATCTACTCAAGCGAAAACCTTTAGACTCTAAGGTTGACCTCCATAATTCAAGTTTACCTTCAACTCCCTCTCTAGTCTTATCAACAAGAAGAATATCATCAGCAAAAAACATACACCAAGGTACATCCTCTTGCAAATGTCTAGTGAGAACATCCAAGACTAAAGCAAAAAGATATGGGCTTAAGGCTGATCCTTGATGTAACCCAACCGAAATAGGAAAATACTTGGTCAATCCACCTTGTGTTTGAACACAAGTAATAGCTCCTGCATACATATCTTTAATGATTTGAATATAAGCATTATTGACTCCTTTCTTATCAAGAACTCTCCATAGCACTTCTCTTGGAACTTTATCATATGCTTTTTCTAAATCAATAAATATCATATGTAGATCCTCCTTATTTCCTCTATATTTTTCCATCAAACCTCTGAATAAATGTATGGCTTCCATAGTCGACCTACCCGACATGAATCCAAATTGATTTTGAGAAACATTAGTATCACACCACAACCTA
>NW_021318618.1:9486560-9551152 GCF_001605985.2 Dendrobium catenatum | reverse complement strand
CCTTCATTTTCTTTAAAGCCTCTGTAACTTCAGTTTTACTAATACGCCGATAAAAATAGAAATCTTTATTTTCATTTAGGGTGCTAAGGTCACTATAGTCAATCTTATTTTCACACTCTTCATTAAAAAGTTTAGCAAAATATCTCATCCATCTTTGTTGAATATCATCTTCTAAGAAAAGTATTTTTTGATCTTCATCTTTAATACACTTCACTTGAACTAAATCCTTACTACTCCTATCTCTTTGTTTGGCTAACTTATACATATATCTTTCTCCCTCCTTAGTATTTAATCTATTATATAAATCGCTAAAAGCTAATGTCTTTGCATCGCATATGGCTTTCTTAGCATCCTTACGAGCAACTTTATATATTTCCCAATTATCGGAATTTTTAAAATTAAACCAATTTTTATAACAAATCTTCTTATTTTTAATCTTTTCTTGCACAATTGGATTCCACCACCAACTATTTTTACTATTGGGAGCTTTTCCCTTTGATACTCCAAGGACATCTTTTGCAATATTCTTAATATCACTAGCCACTTTTTCCCACATAATATTAGCATCCTCATGCACAGACAAAATCTTAAGATCTAAAATCTTATTTCCAAAAATATTTTTGTTAATATTCTTTAAATGCCCCCATTTAATCCTAGAAAATTGTTTTACTTTATTTTTTATTTTATGCCCCTTTATCTTAAAGTCCAAAACTAATAATCGATGTTGGGTACATAAATTTTCACTCGGAATAACTTTACAATCTTTGCAATCTAAACGATTTAATTTTCTAATAAGAAAATAGTCAATCTGGGTTGTATTATATCCATTTTTATAAGTGATGAGATGCTCATTCCTTTTCTTAAATAAGGTATTAGCAATTGAAAAATCATAAGCTAAACAAAAATCTAATATGGTCTTGCCACCTTCATTCGTCGTTCCGAATCCATGGCCACCATGAATGCTTTTAAAATCATCTACCTCTCTACCAACATGTCCATTTAAATCTCCTCCAATAAAAACTCTTTCTTCAAGAGGTATATTTTGTATTAATTCTTCTAAGTCATTCCAAAAATTTAATTTAGAACTCATATCCAAACCTACTTGAGGAGCATAAGCACTTATAATATTAACAATCTTATCATCAACAACAATCTTTAAAGCTATAATTCTATCTCCAATCCTATTAATTTTTATAACATTATCCTTTAAACTCTTATCTATAATAACACCTACACCATTTCTAGTACGACTCTTACCCGAATACCAAAGTTTAAATCCTAAACTATCGATTTCCTTGGCCTTCTCTCCAACCCACTTAGTTTCCTGAATGCACAAAATATTTAACTTCCTATGAATCATAATATCTATTAATTCCATTAATTTTCATGTAAGAGAACCTATATTCCAAGTTCCTATCCTAATTTTAGTTTCATGGACTAGCTTCTTTGCCCACATTCGTCCTTGATGTGGGAACCCTTGCCTATTTAACACTGCACCCGGGCGCCGGTGCAGCGGCCCTTGCACACTTGTCACTATATTCAGGCCATACAGCGCGTCGCTTCCAGGGGACGCCCTAGCATTAACACAATTTCTTAAAGGATTCATGTCATTATTGTTCGACAAGTTTTACGCTGGCTGTCGACTACCTAACGCAACCCTCCACTTTTCTCATCCAGGACTTGGGACCTGGCAACGGCAGTGTTCCTTCCTATGATTTATGAAGGCTAAAATTTTATCAGGATAAACGATAAGCAAGCCATATAAGTATTGTTGCGGAACATCATTTTTCAAACCCTTGAAGGTAGCACGCGTGTTATAGAATTTGAATTGCATGACTATCCACTTTTGCCTTTCTTGAATGTAATCTTCTATGTGTCCATTTCATTGATGCACAATTAATCATAATCAAATTTGGGATCCAACTTAGTGAAGATGGTTACAGGCTTTAGTTTATCCAACAAGATGTTACGAGACAATATATATCGCTTCTTTAATGATATTTTGTTAAGGGGCATGGTAGTAAACGCTGACCTACATGCACTATCCTTCTTAGTGACTATCATAATGGGTGATCCATAAGTTGAATTGCTAGGGTGGATTATCTAGCAACTGTCTCCATGTTTTTGATGTCTTTATTCTCAATGATTGAATTTTTGTACCTTTGAGAGATTTGTTTGTGATACATATGAAATTTTTCTTTACAACAACAACAACATCAAGCCTTTATCTCACTAAGTGGGGTTGGCTACCTGAATTTTTTTTCTTTATTGTGTGTTATTAAGAGTCAAATTCTTATTTAAATTTAATAAAATATATTTTTTCTAACTAAGTCTTTTTAGGTTTATCTCTACCTTTCTTAATATAGGCTAAATTTGATTCATCTACTCTCCTAATCGGTCATCGGAAGGTCAACATTTTATGTGAGCAAACTATCTAAGGCGACTCTCTATGATCTTATATGCCACTAGAGCTACTCCAACTTTTTCACGTATATACTCATTTCACATTTTGTTTGTAAGAGTGAAAGCCAATCATCCACTTGAGCATCCTTATCTCTGCAACACTTAACTTAATGTTATATTTCTCTTTTAATGGCTAACATTTTGCGCCATAAAGCATTGCCGGTCTCACCAACATCTTATAGAACTTTCCCTTAAGTTTGTGGTATACTTTTCTATCGCACAACAGGCCCGATGCATTCTTCGACTTCAACCATTCAACTTTAATTCTACTAATAATATCCCTAGCTATTTCACCATCACTTTGACAATAGACCCGAGAGATATAAAACATCTACTCTTATTGATGACTTGATCGCCCAAAGTCACAATCCTTCCACTAGATCTATTACTATTAAAATTACACTCAATGCATTCAATTTTAGATCTACTCAAGCATAAACCTTTAGGCTCTCTAGTGTTATCAACAAAAAGTATATCATTAGCAAAAAGCATACACCAAGGTTCATCTTCTTGTAAGAACATCTATCACCCAAGCAAAAAGATATGGGCTTAAAGTTAATGCTTGATGTAATCTGACTGAAATAGAAATATACTTTGTCAAACCACATTATGTTTGAACACAAGTAGCAGCTCATGCATACACATCCTTAATGATATGAATAGAAGCATTATTAATCCCTTTCTTTTCTAGAACTATTTAGAGCACTTCACTTGAAACTTTATCATAACCTTTCTCTAAATCAATAAATATCATATGTAAATCCTCTTTATTCTCTATACATCTCCACCAAACCTTTTAATAAATGTATAGCTTCTATGGTAAACCTACCTGACATGAATCAAAATTGATTTTGAGAAATATTAGTATCAAGTCATAATCTATGCTCAATAGCTCTCTCCTATAGTTTTAAAGTATGCAACATTAACTTAATTCTCACACTCTTGTGCATGACCTTTATTCCAAAAAATAAGAATTAACACATTTCTTCTCCATTCATATGACTTCTTTTTAGTCTTCAAAATAATATTGGAAAGTTTTATAAGTCAAGAAATTCCTGTCTCCTAAGCATTTACACACCTCTATTGGAATATTATATGGTCCAATAACTTCTGCATACTTTATTTTCTTTAAAGACTCTCTTTAACTTCAATTTTACTAGTACGTCGATAAAAACAAAATCTTTATTTTTATTTAGGGTGCTAAGGTTACTAAAGTCAACCGTATTCTCACTATATTCATGAAAATGTTATTAAAATATCTCATATATCTCTATTGAATATCCTCGTCTAATAAAAACCCTTTTTAATATTCATCCTTAATGCACTTCACTTGAATTAAATCATTAGTTCTATCTCTTTACTTGACTAACTTGTATATATATATTTTTTTGCATTTTTTAGTATTTAATATATTATATAAATTATTAAAAGTTAAATTTTTTGCATCGCATATTGATTTCTTAGACTCCTTTTAGGCCTCTTTATATATTTCTCAATTTTTTGAGCCTTTACATCTAAACCAATTTTTATAATTAAGTTTCTTATTTTTATATTTTCTTATACATTTTGATTATACCACAAATTATTTTATATTATTAGAGACTTTTCTTTTTGATACTAGAAACACATCCTTTGCAATATTTTTAATATCACTAGCTACTTTTTCTCCCATAATATTATCATTCTCGTGTATAAACAAAATTTTAAGATCTTGAATCTTATCTTCAAAGATATTTTTGTTAGTGTTTTTACAATGACCCTATCTAATCTTAGAATAATGCTTTACTTTATTTTTTATATTGTATTATTTCATCTTAAAATCTTTATAACTTAAATGAACTATTTTTCTTATAAGAAAAGAAAATAATCAATATAAATTGTACTATATCCAATCTTAGGAGTGTTGAGATTCTCCTTTTTTTTTCATAAATAGGGTATTAGCAATTACAAAATCATAAGCTATATCAAAATCTAAGATCGTCCTATCACTTTCATTAATCGCTCTAAACTTAATAGCTATCATGAATTCTTTTAAAATATATCTTCTATATTTTTACCAACATGTCCATTTAATCTCCTCCGATAAAAAGTCTTTCTTAAATTTTTTCTTCAAGAGGTATATTTTGTATTAATATTTAGAGTTTAAACTTTGGTAATCTGGTAGGAGTCCTACTAGAAATGGTGTAGGTGTGATTATCGATAAGAATTTGAAAGATAATATTAAAAAAAAAGTAGAATTAGAGATAAAATTATAGGTTTGAATATTATTTTTGATGATAAGTCTTATGCTCCTCAAGTAGATTTGGATATGTGCTTAAAATTAAAATTTTGGAATGACTTAGAAAATTTAATACAAATGATACCTCTTGAAGAAAGATTTTTTATTGGGGGAGATTTAAATGAATATGTTGGTAGAGAAATTGAGGATTCTAAAAGCATTCATAGTGGCTATCAGTTTGAAATGACTAATGAAGGTGGATTACATTAGATTTTTTATTAGATTTTTTACTAGCTTATGATTTTGTTATTACTAATACTATATTTAAGAAAAAAGTGAGCATCTAATAACATATAATAGTAGATATGATAAAACATAAATTGATTATTTTCTTGTAAGAAGATTGTTTTGATTGTAGAGATTGTAAAGTTATTATGAGTGAAAGTCTATGTACCCAATATTGCTTATTAGTTTTGAACTTTAAAATGAAGGGGTAGAGTTTGAAAAATATAGTATATCATTGTTCTAAGATTATATGGTGACATTTAAAAAACTTTTACAAAAATATCTTTGTGAGTAAGATCCACAATCTTAAGATTTGGTCGGTGCATGAGGAAGTTAATGTTAAGGGAGAAATAATAGCTTGTAATATTAAGAATGTTGCAAAAAATGTGCTTGAAGTATTAAAAGGAACAAAAATTAACAGTAAAAATAGTTGGTGGTGGAATCAATATGTGTAAGAAAACATAAAAAATAAGAATATCTATTATAAAAATTTTTTTAGTTGTAAAAATTTTGATAATTGAGAAAAATATAAAGTTGCCCGTAAGGAGTCTAAGAAAGCATTCTACGATGTAAAGACTTTAGCTTTTTATGATTTATATAATAGATTAGATACTAAAGAGGGTTAAAGATATATGTATAAGCTAGCCAAACAAAGAGATAAGAGTAGTAAGGATTTAGTTCAAGTGAAGTGCATTAAGGATGAAGATCAAAAAGTACTTTTTTAGAAGATGATATTTAACAAAGGTGGATTAGATATTTTAATAAGATTTTCAGTGAAGATTGTGAAAATATGATTGAATTTAGTGACATTAGCCCTCTAGACCAAAATATAGATTTTTATTTTTATCGGTATATTACTAAAACTGAAGTTTGAGAGGTTTTAAAGAAAATAAAGTGTGGAAAAACTATTGGACCTGATAAAATTCTAATAGAGGTATGAAAATGCTTAGGAGATGAAGGAATTTCTTGGCTTACTAAACTTTTTAATATTATTTTGAAGAATAAAAATATATCAGATGTGTGGAGAATGAGTGTCATGTCATGTTGCCATGATTATTCGACAAGTTTTATGCTGACTGTCGACTATCTAGCACACTCCACTTTTCTCATCCAGGACTTAGGATCTGGCAATGACAGTGTAAAAGAATGAGTTTGTTGATTCTTATTTTTAATAATAAAGGTGATGCACAGGATTGTGCAAATTATAGAGGAATTAAGTTGATGTGTCATACTTTAAAACTATAGGAGAGAGTTATGGAGCATAGGTTGCGATGTGATACTAATGTTTCTCTAAATCATTTTGGTTTTATGCCTTGTAGGTCTATACTGTGGAAGCCATACATTTATTGAGAGGTTTGATGGAGAAGTATATAGAGAAAAATGAAGATCTTCATATGATATTTATTGATTTAGAGAAATCATATGATAAAGTTCCAAGAGAAATGCTATGGAGAGTTCTAAAAAAAAGGAATTAATAATGCTTATATTCAAGTCATTAGGGATATGCATGCTGGGCCAAATATCTTCCAATTTTAGTTTTACATCAAGGCTCAGCCTTAAGCCAATATCTTTTTGCTTTAGTCATGGATGTTCTTACTAAAGATTTGCAAGAGGATGCTCCATAGTGTATGTGTTTTGCTGACGATATTCTTCTTGTTGATAAGACTAAAGAGGATGTTTAAGGTAAACTTGAATTATGGAAGCCAACCTTATATTCTAAAAGTTTTTGTTTGAGTATATCTAAAACCGAATACATGGAGTGTAATTTTAGTAGTAACAGGTCTAGTGGAGGGTTTGTGATTTTGAGTGATGAAGTCTTTAATAAGAGTACACATTTTAGATATCTTGGGTCTATTGTTTAGAGTGATGGTGAAATAGATGGAGATATTATTAGTATAATTTATGTTGGATGGATGAATCGGAGGAATGCATTAGGCTTGTTTAGGTCGGCTACAATAAAACGACGACCTTTCGATGACCCGGTTAGGAGAGTAGATGTACTAGATTTATCCTATGTTAAGAAAGATAGAGGTAGACCTAAAAAGACTTGTTTAGAAAATATTATAACTACCCATTCTTTATTAGGTCTAAATGAGAATTTGACTCTTAACCGGACACAATGGAGAAAAATGATTCATGTAGCCGACCCCACGTAGTGGGATAAAGAATTGATATTGTTATTGTATTTAAACATACTTAAAGAGTATAAACACTTATAATATTAATTATCTTAGCATCAATAAAAATATTTAAAATTATAATTCTATATCTTATTCTATTAATTTCTATAATATTATCCTTCAAACTCTTATCTATAATCACACCTACACAATTTCTAGTATGACTTCTACATGATTATCATAGTTTAAATTATAAACTATCAATATTCGTAGCCTTCTCTCTGACTCATTTAATTTCCTAAAAATATAGAATATTTATCTTCCTCTGAATCATAATATCTATTATTTCTATTAGTTTGCCTATAAGAAAACTTATTTTCCAAGTTCCTATCCTAAATTTTAGTTTCATTGACTATTTTCTTGCCCCCCCTCGGTCCATGATGTGGGAAGCCTTATTTATTTAACATTGCTTCTGGACATGGGTGCAGCAGCCCTTTCACACTTCTTGATTCAGGCCATACAACGCGTCGCTACTAAACAATGCCCTATAATAACCACAAAGTATTAAAGGATTCATGTTTAGATTATCCGACAAGTTTTTTGCTGGCTGTCGATTACCTAGCATAACACTCAACTTTTCTCATCCAGGGCTTAGGATCTTACAACATCGGTGTTCTTATTTTGCTCTGCTCTTATTTAATGATAAGTTGACTCTATAACTTAGGTTATAGAGAAATTCTAGCTTATAATATATGAACATTGTAATTAAAAAAATTTGATCCAACATACATAATCAAACAAGAACATCAAGCCTTTATCACTCTACATGGGGTTGACTAGATGAATCATTTTTCTCTATAATGTCTTATTAATAGTCAAATTGTTATTTATATCTAATAAATAAAGATCATTTCTATTTCTTTTTAACCAAAACTATAAGAATCATGTGTGTTTATAAATGACATTAATTTTGAACATTTCAGGTTCCACAAATACCTTTAAAATCTCTTAAAAATGAGGATTTATTTTCACTCTTAAATTGAGCGGAAAAAAATTTCATCACTATTTAAAACATGATTTCCATGATCTAGTAGCTGAAGGAGCCCTTAGTTTGACTAGTGTGCTATCTCAACGAGCTGTCAAGTGGATGAAATTATGCCCGTACCGAAATTTGCCAAGCTTCAGCTGCACTTAGGTGTCTTCTAGGCTTATGTTTGCCTTAAACAAGCATGACCTGCACGCTCGACTTGCATGCTAATAAGATAAAATCATAGATTGTGCATCCAAGTTGGCCAACATGTGCCTAATTCCTTTTCTTAGGTTGCTTCGGTTACGTTGAGTAAAAGAGGTTGCAGTGGCTTTTGGCACTGAGTCATTATGTCTTGGCTTTAACTCTTTGGTTTGGGCCTCTTATTAGGAGACACGAGTCTTCTCATCCGGGACAGTTTATAATGAATCAGCAGTGTATTAATGTCAATGTTGTTATTTTTGTTTTAGCCTTTGGTTCATTTTACTGGCAGAGGATTTGCCCTTTCAGATATTCTAAGTCACATAAAGGTATGAGGCTTGGCAAACTGTAACTCAGAGTTACGAAGGATGGCTGATTGTTTTTCAAAGGCATCAAGCTTGACTGATAGTAGCTTAGATGTATGGCATCTTCAATAATGGGACTTTTGCATAGCATGGCTAGCTCATTTAATGCTGGCAACCACTGATTTACACTGGAGTAGAGGCACTTAAGCATATATGATTTAATTTGTTTATCTGGAGGAATGAAGCCTTCGTTTTAGCATGTGACCCCTTTAGTTCTTTTTGTCCATGGGGCGCATCAGCGACTTAGCATACTTTCGAGGCCTATTGTAGATTCATTAATATTTTCTCTTGTGGTGCATTGTTGAAGTAACTCACTTTTTGATTCATTGTATAAACTAATAATGATATTGCTAGTACTTACTACCCAGGGGGGATAATATATGTATGTGATTCAAACATGGATGGGTTTAAAATCTTGTTGAAGAGCATGCAACTCTATTGAATTGATTTCTTTTTCTACTTGTCGACAGTTTGCTATAACTACCACTAATATCAGAATCTTAAGCAGGTGCTATACAGGCGGGTCATTCAGAGCTGTTTTCTCCTCAGAGGCCAGTTATGGTCCCCATTAAGAGGGTTCTTCTTAATACTACATTTTCCCGAGCTTTATTGTCACCACAGGCTATACGGTCCTCATCGGGTAATAGAAGAAGATCAGTACAATCATATGTGAAGGCCTCAGAGGGCTCATCTACTGTAGCATCTCATGGTGGCTACTAAACAATCTAGTTTGTTCTGTTCTAAATTGCTTGATTTGAAAACAATGCTGAATATGCTGAGTTTTTCATCAAGTACATCTTAATTAAGTATAACTGAATTATAAGCTATGCCTGCAGAAGACTTTTATCTTTAGTTATACATGGGTTCTCCTAGAAATCAGGACTACGAATCTTAGCTAGGAATTGTTTATGGAATGATTTTAAAGTAAAGTCATATATTTATATCTTACCATGCAATGAAATAGCAAGCTAATGTAATTATTGGTTTATTTTCTTTGTTTTACTTATATATACTGATGTAAGCACAAGTATAAGAAAACTGAAACAAAGAGAACAATTGATAGAACTCAAACCAGACTCTATTCAAATAGTAGCAATCATCTATAACATTCAAAATCCAACAAAGAAAACACGAAGAGACTTAAAGAAACAAAGAAATTAGAAACAACGCTATCCTCAGACAAACGTTAGAGCGGGTTCCTCACATGTATCGAAATTTAGGTTAAATAAAATAAGTGCATAGGGCTAGCAAACCGATGGTCCACCTTTGCAAGATCGTCCAATTCTTCCAACAAATGCTTCCAAGTCAACCAACAAACACTACTACTGCTCGAGAAGAAGGAAACAGATGGAGTGGTACTTGCGGAGAGATGAAAGAGGTTAGAAGCCAAGACGAAGGGTGGAAAGAGCTCGCAAGATTTCCAAAGGAGGTGGAGAAGAAGAATGGAACAAGCTCGCAAGCTTTTCCAATAACCCGCAGGTCAATAGCAAATTTGCTCACAATAATCAACTCCTCTTTCTTCACAAAACCTCTCATATTTATAGGTAAGAAAGGAGAATGCCAACAGCCACTTTATTGAATTTCCACAAGAACCCAAGCATCATAAGTCACGGATTTCCCCATTGTTTTTCAGGGAAAAGCAATCCAGTCAAAGAACCGAAGAGGCAGCCACGGAACCAAGGCGTCAAAATGCACGGAAAAGCCCTCAGCTTGGAAAAACCAACAACCAGCCGGAAACCCAAGGAGAAAAGGCACGAATTAATCCAGCATAGGAAGCCCAAACACAACCACGATTCCCAAGAGACAAGGGAATATTTTAAAGAAGAAAGGGGAAGGGACAAGTCCACTCCAAAAATTAAATCCAACTTATGAGCTTACCTTTACAACATTAATGAGCTACTAAACTTCAGCTCATCATTAATGAGCTAGCAACAAATGAGCTCAATTCCAACCTTCTCCATACATCACCATAGGCCCCAAAACCGTGGACCATAAGCCAACCTGTGAACCAGCAGCAGCCAAGGACTTTTCGAGCTAGCAAAACAAAGGTCTACCAAGCCCCACGCACAACCTACCATGTTCATTGGATGCTTTCCCATCATTGGATAGCTAAAAAAAGAAAAGAACATAAAACATACTAATGTTCAAATAAAAATAAAAATACATAAATATTTTATAGCATCAATTCCCCCTGGTGGAAAATTCTCATCTTCTAATGAGAACGTTTCAGCAACTCTTTCATAAAGCTTCAAATTTCGATTTTTTAGATCAGCAGCATCAATCCAGGTGCAATCAGTCAATGATCGATTGCTCCATTTGACCAAGAACTTCTTGTGTACCCCATGTCTTGTTTTAATGACTTTCATATCGACAACATCTTCAATTTGATCTTCAGACTTTGCCAAAGGAGCAGAGTGGCAAAGTTTCAATGTATACAGAATCATTAGAATTTCCTTCATATAAAGATAGGTCAGAAACATTAAAAACAGGAGAAGTGTCAATAGTAATTGGTAGATCCAGCAAGTAGGCATTAGTGCCTAATTTTTGAAGCACACGAAAAGTGCCAAACTTTTTTCTGCTTAACTTTCTAAAAGTGCCAACAGGAAATTGTTGGCGACGAAAGTAAGCCATAACCAAATCACCCATATTGAAATTTACTTCTTTTCGATGTTTATCAGCAGCAGACTTGTACTTAGCATTATTTTTTTGAAGTTTTTCAAGGACCTGTTGTTGGATAGTTTTTATGTGGTCAAATGTTTCAAAAGCTTCAATACTAGTTTTCTTAGGTAATGATAAGGAGTTCCTTTCTAAAATGTGAGGAATAGGTTGCCCATAAATTATTTCAAAAAGAGTTTTGCCAGTAGAACGATTAACAGAATTATTGTAAGCAAACTCAGCCTGAGGCAACACTAAATCCCATTGAGATGGTTTTCTCTAGCAAGGCATCATAACATATTTCCTAAACTTCTATTAACAACTTCAGTTTTCCCATCAGTTTGAGGATGATAGGCACTACTAAATTGATGAGTAGTTCCAAGTTTTGCCCACAGAGTTCTCCAAAAATGACTTAAAAATCTAATATCTCGATCAGAAGTAAAAGTACGAGGAATACCATGCAGACGAATAATTTCATTGAAAAACAAATCAGCAATGTAAGAAGCATCAGAAGTTTTCTTACAGGGAATAAAATGTGTCATTTTGCTAAATCGATCCACAAACACAAAAACAGAGTCAAATTTTCTAGAAGTAATTTTTAAACCCAAAATGAAATCCATAGAAATATCTTCCCATGGTTTGTTTGGAATAGGTAGAGGAGTATACAAACTAGAATTTTGTGCAGTTCCTTTAAAAGCCTGACATATTTTACACTGTTTAACCAGCTTAGTAATGTCCTTTCTCATATGAGGCCAAAAATATTTTTCTTAAACTAAAGCAATTGTTTTTCCTTGCCCAAAGTGTCCTCCCAAACCTCCACTATGCATTTCTTTCACAAGTTGTTCTCTTAAGGAACTCTTAGATATGCAAAGTCTAGTTCCCTTAAACAAAAAACCTTGATGTATAACAAACTGAGCAGAAGGATCAGTTCCAGAAGCAAGACAAGAATCCTAAATATTTTTAAAATCAGAATCATTCTCATAAGTATCTTTAAGAATATCAAAAGAAGTAAGAGTCCGAAAAACAGTTATCAAAAAGTGAGATCTTCGACTTAATTCATCAGCAACCTTATTCAAAACCCCAGTCTTATGTTTGATATGAAAAGAGTACTCTTGCAAGAAAGAAATCCATTTTGCATGTCTTTTGTTTAGATTTTTTTGTGACCCCAAAAATCGTAAAGCCTCGTGATCAGTATTCAAAATAAATTCCCGATGAATCAAATAATATCTCCAGAATTTCAAAGCTTGAATAATGACATAAAATTCCAAGTCATAAGTAGAATATCGAGATCGAACATCATTTAATTTTTCACTAAAGTATGCAACAGGTTTTCTTTCCTGACTTAAAACAGCACCAATACCAACATGTGAAGCATCACAATCAACTTCAAAAACTTTTTCAAAATTTGGCAGACTAAGAATTGGAGCTTGACTCATTTTAATTTTGATAAGTTGAAAAGTTTCTTCAGCTTCAGGAGTCCATTTAAAGATTCCCTTTTTTAAACAATCAGTGATAGGAGCGATCATAGAACTGAAGTTTTTAATGAATCAACGATAAAAAGATGCTAACCCATGAAAACCTCTTACCTCACTGATATTTTTAGGAATAGGCCAGCTCTTTATTGCCTTACTTTGATTTCCTTGGCAGACACAATGTAACCCAAGAATGTCAAACTTGAAGTCATAAAAGAACATTTCTTTAAATTGATATACAGTTTTTGTTCCCTCAAAGTTTTCAGAATTTGCTCGACATGAAATAGATGTTCAGATGGGCGAATGCTATAAATCAGAATATCATCAAAATATACAACAACAAACTTTCCAATAAAAGGTTGCAAAATATGATTCATCATTTGCATAAAAGTACTTGGAGCATTAGACAAGTCAAAAGGCATAACAAGCCATTCATATAGACCCTCTTTTGTTTTAAAAGCAGTTTTCCATTCATCCCCAGGTCTAATTCTTATCTGATGATACTCACTTTTCAAATCAATTTTAGAGAAAACCTTGGCACCACTTAGCATATCAAGCATGTCATCTAACCTAGAAATTGAAAATCGGTATCTGACGGTTATTTTATTTATGACTCGACTATCCACACACATTCTCCAGGTTCTATCTTTCTTTGGAGTAAGCAAAGCAGGTACAACATAAGAACTCAGACTTTCCTGGATTAAACCTTTCTCCAATAGTTTAGACACTTGCTTAGAAAGTTCTTGATGTTCATTTGGACTCATTCTGTAATGTGAACGGTTAGACAATGTAGCTCCAGGATTTAAATGAATATGATGTTGAATGTTTCTCAATTGGGGTAGACCAGTTGGTAATTCATCAAGTATTAAATTAGAAAATTCATCAAATAACGGTTGTATTTCTTTAGGAATTTCAAGAGTTAAATCAGTTTCTTTTCCAAGCACCAGATATATCACATCAGACTTTGTTAACTCACTTGTGTTTAGAAACAATTCAGGGGTGGAAGATTTTGTAGACTTTTTATTCTTTGTTGTTGGATCAGGAATATTTCTTTGGAAAAAGAGTGAACTCCTTGTTATCTTTAATCAAAGTATATATGTTCTTTTCCCCATTGTAGATGGTTTTATGATCATACTTCCATGGACGACCCAAAAGGATATGACAGACTTCAAGAGGTACAACATCATAGACTATTTGATCTTTATAAGTTCATCCAATAGTTAAGTTCATAGTGCATTGTTTGGTTATAGGAATCTCGCTTCCCTCTTGGAACCAAGATATTTTGTATGACTTAACAAGAGATTTTGTTTTTAGTTTAAACTTTTTTACCATATGTTGTGACACAAAATTTTCCAAACTTCCACTATCAATCATTAAGGTACAAATCTTCCCTTCAACAGTGCAAGTAGTCCTAAAGATGTTTCTTCTAAGCCACTTATCTTCATTTTCAGTTTGAGCAGTTAAAACTTGTCGAATTACTAACAATGGTTCTCCTTCATCACCTTCTAAATCAAAATTTTCCAACTCAGCTTCAGTTTCAAATTCTGTTTCTTTTTCTTCCTCTTCCTCTATTTCTTTTTCATCTTCTATGAAATTACTACTTGGCTGATTATTTTTTCTGCAAGTAGCTGACAAATGACCATAAAGACCATATTTGTAACAAGGCCCAAACAGTTTAGATTGTTCAGTAGGTTTAGATCTTGCTACCCCTTTACCCTTTTCCTGATTTTGACTTTCAACAGCTTTAACTTTTACACCCGAAGTTCCTGCAGAAGTTTGAGATTGAAGTTTAGTCCCACTAGTTTGTCGCCATTTATACGTTTCAGTTATTTTGTTGCTTCCCCGCAAATGTTGTTTTTCAACTCTCAAGGCTATGCGATAAGCTTCATTTAATTTAATAACATGATGCAAGTTAAGTTGATCCTGAATTGTCCATTTTAACCCATTAAGATATCTTGTTATGGTTTTCTCCTCAGTCTCATACAAATCGTTTCTAGCTTGCAATTTATAAAAATTTTCAGTGTATTCTTCCACAGTTTGATTACCTTGACGCAAATTATTAACTTCTTGAAAGATGATTCTTGAATGATCAGAAGGCAGAAATTTTCCTTTCATCTTTTCTTTCATCCTATCCCAAGTTTGAATTTTTTCTTTGCCTCGCCTTAATCTGCTGTTTTGTAAGTTTTTCCACTAAGTTAATGCATGCCCCGATAGGTTTAAACTTGTAAATTTGACTTTTTGATTATCCGGAATTTCTTTCCATTCGAAAAATTGATCCATTTTCTCTACCCATTCAATGAATTGTTCAGGTTGTAATTTTCCTTCAAAATTATGAACATTGATTTTAATTCCGTAATCCCAATTTCTTTGTCGCCTATTTTGATTTCTAGGTTCTTCCTCCTCACTTTCAGAAGTTTGAACACTAGGATTAACATAAGCTTGATTGACATTAAAAAAAAAAGCTTGATTGACATTTAGATTAGCAATTGCTTCAGCTGCCGTGTTGATTTATTGTTGCAAATTATTCAATTGTTGCCAATCCCCTTGATCATTAGCCATTTGTTAAACACAAAAGAGAAAGACTCCTATCAACAAAAAAAAAACGAACTTGCTCTGATACCAAGTTGATGTAAGCACAAGTGTAAGAAAACTGAAACAAAGAGAACATTGGATAGAACTCAAACCAGACTCTATTCAAATAGTAGCAATCATCTATAACATTCAAAATCCAACAAAGAAAACACGGAGAGACTTAAAGAAACAAAGAAAATAGAAACAACGCTATCCTCAGACAACCGTCAGAGCGGGTTCCTCACATGCATCGAAATGTAGGTTAAATAAGATAAGTGCATAGGGCTAGCAAACTGATGGTCCACCACTGCAAGATCGTCCAATTCTTCCAACAAATGCTTCCAAGTCAACCAACAAACACTACTAAAGCTCGAGAAGAAGGATACAGATGGAGTGGTACTTGTGGAGAGACGAAAGAGGTTAGAAGCCAAGAGGAAGGGTGGAAAGAGCTCACAAGATTTCCAGAGGAGGTGGAGAAGAAGAATGGAACATGCTCGCAAGCTTTTCCAATAACCCGCAGGTCAATAGCAAATTTGCTCACAATAATCAACTCCTCTTTCTTCACAAAACCTCTCATATTTATAGGTAAGAAAGGAGAATGTCAACAACCACTTTATTGAATTTCCACAAGAACCCAAGCATCATAAGTCACGAGTTTCCCCATTGCTTTTCACGGAAAAGCAGTCCAGTCAAAGAACCAAAGAGGCAGCCACGGAACCAAGGCATCAAAATGCACGGAAAAGCCCCCAGCTCGGAAAAACCAATAGCCAGCCGGAAACCCAAGGAGAAAAGGCACGGAATTAATCCAGCACAGGAAGCCCAAACACAGCCACGGATTCCCAAGAGATAAGGGAATATTTTAAAGAAGAAAGGGGAAGGAGAAGGGACACGTCCACTCCAAAAATTGAATCCAACTTATGAGCTTACCTTTTAGAACATTAATGAGCTACTAAACTTCAGCTCATCATTAATGAGCTAGCAACAAATGAGCTCAATTCCAACCTTCTCCATACATCACCATAGGCCCCAAAACCGTGGAGCATAAGCCAACCCGTGAACCAACAGCAGCCAAGGACCATTCGAGCCAGCAAACCAAAGGTCTACCAAGCCCCACACACAACCTACCATGTTCATTGGATGCTTTCCCATCATTGGATAGCTAAAAAAAGAAAAGAACATAAAACATACTAATGTTCAAATAAAAATAAAATTAGAGAAATATTTGATAGCATCATATACGAATGTTACAATGGTTTGATATGCCACAAATAATTAATCTCAAACTTTTATGTGAAGAATAGTCGCATCTATTTACTCCAATTTTTTTTTTAAATATTTTAAATATATTTTTGTATAAACTCACTCATATCACATATACAAATCTCAAACCAATGATTTTATGGTTGGAGTTTATGCTTAAAACTAACATATTAAGATGAGCTACTAAAAAAATATGATAATACATCTCTTTATTTTTTTTTCATAAATGAAACTATCATTCCCTTTATCCAATTTTTAATTCGCGATGATTTCCTATGTTATCTCTCTAAGCTATTTTTGTATCTTGATATATATATATATATATATATATATATACATATATATGATGTTGTCCAATTATCCAATAGATTTATATTTTTAATTTTTTTAATTAATTTTTCCATCAAAACTTGTTACTTTGTAAAATAACAGAATATATTGTTTTATGTATGATTAATAGTTTTTTAAGCATTAGACTAGATTATTGTTTTTGGTATACTTAGAGATATGTAATCCTTTATATATCTAGTTATGTGTTTTATGATTAAAAAAGTTCATTTTAATTTAAGAAGGATTCATGTTATAAAATAAATAAATAAATTTAATAATATAAGGCATGTTATAAACTTCACACTATCTGTACTTAATGCACGTATATTTTTACTAGTTAATTGTTATGCCTTGGAAGCAAAAATGACAATAGAACGAAAAAAAATCTACAAGAATACTTATAATAGTGACTAATTTTGGATTGTAACTCAATACAAAAGCAAGATACAATTGATCTACTATTCAATAGGTAGTTCGGCTCTCCCACACAACCCTGACACCGCTAGGAAACCCTCAAAGAAAAAGTACGACAAGACCAAATCAAGACATAATGAAATTAATCAACATAACTAGCCCTAAATAACTTCTCCCTAATTCTCCCCGAAACAACCCTCTTTAATTATTTCCCTCTCCTATTTGAATTCAATTAGGAAATATTTCTCTAAATAATTCCCTCTTTATTCCTCTTCCTAAATAGATTGTTTCTTTGCTGAGCCCCACATGGGGGGCTGAAATCCTGTCCTGGATTCTACTGGATCGGCTCTTACTGGGCTACTTGGGTTGTTCCGATTTCCACTAAACCCGTCGTATCAATACTCCCCACCCTCAAATTCACACCTTGTCCTCAAGATGGAATGTTGGGAATTATTTTTTGATAGTCTCATATGGCTCCCATGTTGCTTCATGCTCTGGCAGATCTTTCCACTAATTAGCACCTCCCGTGCCCTATCTTGTCTTCGCACACACCTACTACTTCTAGCGGTTCCAAAATGACCCCCATGTCCTGTGTCAAGGTCGAAGGTAGTGAAGATGTTGTGTGCTTTCCTATCGCCTTTTTAAGCTGTGAGACATAAAAGATTTGGTGCAAGACGGATGAGGGTGGTAGCCTCAATCTATAGGCCACAGCTTCGATGCTCTCGAAGACCTCATAAGGCCGACAATTTCTCATTCCTTCTTTATGGTTAGTGTCTTCTGTCTGTAGGGTCTCAATTTTAAGTAAATCATATCTCTTGGATCGAAGTTCATTTCTCTTCTATGCTCATCAGCTTTGATTTTCATGATCTGCTGAGCTCTCAACAAATGTCCCTTGAGCTCAGATAATACCTTTTCCCTCTCCTCTAAGTATTGTTCTACAGTGGACACTGATCTAGTGCTTTGTCCATAAAAAATCAGATGAGGTGGATCTCTCACATGGAGAATCCTAAATGGGGTGGTCGATGTTGATGAATGGTATAAGGTGTTATACCAATATTCGGCCCAAGCTATCCACCTTGCCCAACTCTTTTGCATATTTTATACAAAGCATCTCAAATAGGCTCTACACTTCTATCTGGCCATATGTTTGGGGGTGGTTGGATGTACTTCTCTTTAGGACCATGGTTTAAAATTGCGTAATATGAGGCTCGCCTTGAGGCCCGCCTTTGCGCAATTCCAGTAAAAAACGCCTCGATGCTTACGCCTCGAGTTTTTTTATGAGGCTTGCGCCTCTACTTGGTTGAGGCCCGCCTCGCCTCACTATCATGAGGCTTACGCCTCACGCTATATATATTAAAACTTACATAAATCTTGAAGTAAATGCCCGACATTGGACTCTATAGGAGCGGAGGAAGGGGAGAGAGCAGTTCATTATAATGATGATTCAAATGAATAACCCCTTAGTGATGACAGTGCTGATGACTAATGAGTTCTTATGTGATATGTCATTGCTATTTATTTTTGGAAATTGGAATTATATGTTAATGAAAAGAATACTGGGATTTGGGAAAGATAGAATTTTGAGTTGAACTATATTTCATGTTGTCATATTATTGAGATATTTTGATTTCACTTCATATCTTATGTTTTTTATGTTTTATATTATTCAATCATTAGTATATAAAAAATTTATCATTTTATGTTTACGCAATCTTTTGATTTTGAGGCTTACGCCTCAAAACGCCTTGAGGCTTACGCCTCGTCTCACGAATGAAAAACGCCTCAATACCCGAATACGCAATTTTAAACATTGTTTAGGACTATCCCTTATAAATGAAACAACTTCTTCCATAAGTGGCTAAAGAACACCGTCTTTGTCTGACACAATGAATTTTTGAAATCCATGCAAGCGCACCATTTCTCCTTTGAAAATTGTAGCCACAGAGACCGTTGTGTAAGGGTGCTTCGGAGGGATGAATTATGCATATTGCTCAGATGATCCATTACTACTAGTATCATCGAAAATCCTTCGATCGCGGAAAACCCTCAATGAAATCTATCATCACCTCCTCGCACACTCTCTCAGGCAGAACTAGATGCTGTAGTAACCCCGTTGGCATCATGGCTATGTACTTATGCCTTTGGCACACATCACATATGGCCACCCAATTTTCTAAATCGCGGCGCATCCCAACCTAGTATAATTCTATTGGCAATTGACTGTAGGTTTTCTAAGCTCCTGAATGCCCCCCAATTGCATTGCCATGAAACTCATGTAACAGCTTGGGAATGTATCCCAATCCCGTTGGTAAAACGAATCTTCCCTCATGTAGCTGTTGGTCTCCTCTCAATGTATAATCGGGATGACTATCTAGGTTATGCGGCTAATCGACTCTGATCTTCCTTAGTTCTTCATCATGTTCACTTTCTTATTTCAAGGCTTCCTAATCTGAGATCATGGTTATTGATAATGCTGCTAACTGAGATTCCTCGACTCTCTTAAACAAGGCGTTTCTTGCTTTGTTCTCTAAGCCTGATTAATACTAGATCTCAATATCATACTCAAGTACCTTGGATAACCATCTATGATGCTACTCCATGACCATTCGTTGTTCCAACAAATACTTCAGGCTCCTATGATATGTTCTGACTATGAAATGTTTTCCCAACAAATAGGGCCGCCACATCTGCATAGCCAAGATTATAGCCATTAGCTCTTACTCGTACTCAGATTTGAGCCTTGCCCTACTGTAATAGGCTGCTGATCCTACATGAGCACTGCCCTCAGTTTGTATCTGAATGCATCTGTCTCTACCACAAATGGTCTGCTGAAGTCAGGGAGTGCTAACACTAGTGTACGGGTCATCACTTTCTTCAATTGCTCGAAAGCTTGTGTTGCTGCCTCTCCCTATTTTAAACTATCATTCTTTAGTTGCTTCGTCAATGGCCATGCTATCATGCCATACCCTTGCACAAATATTTGGTAGTACTTGACGAGGCTTATGAATTCTCTCAGTTTCCTCAGCTTCTTAGGCAAAGACAATCTAGTATAGCCTCAATCATGGACTAGTCTGCTGCTACCCCTACTTTGCTCACCACATGTCCCAGGTACACCACCTGTGATTATGTAAACGAGCATTTCTTCAGGTTGGCATACAGTTGATGCTCCTTCAATGCCTCAATACCATCCTCAGGTATCCTACATGCTTTGCTTCCGTGCGACTGTAGATTAAGATATCATAAAAATACTAATACAAACTTTTAGAGTTAGGGTTAAAATACTCGATTAATTAGGGACTAAAAAATGGTTGGAGCATTGGTAAGGTAGAAAAACATCACCAAAAACTCATAGTGACCCTCATAAGTCCTTAAAGCAGTATTGTGCACATTTCCTGGCTTCATTCTAATCTATTGGTACCCTGACTTCATATCAATCTTTGAGAAGATGACCGTCTCAAATAGTTCATCTAACATCTCATCAATAACGGGGATAGGATGCATGTTCGACACAATTTACTCGTTTAGGGCTTTATAATACATGCAAAACCTCCAACCGTCTTTCTTTTTCACTAGTAAAATTGGGCTAGAAAAGGGGCTCACACTGGGTTTAATAATTTCTTCCTATAGCATTTCCCTGATGAGCCTTTCTATCTCATCCTTTTGAATCTGCAGGTAGTGGTAACCCAACCCTACTCCCTTTATCCCTTTGACCATGATTTTGAGTGAAAGCATAGTTCTGCAGAGGCTAGCGTCTCCCTGCAGCACCACCTTCTCCCCCTCCACCTGAATCTCCATAGTCAACGACTTCTAGTGCACCTTGGTCTTCCCAATCATATGTAACCACTTCATTCCTAGGATCACACCAGTGCCCCAATTCTAAGCGAAGAAAATCTTCCATTATCTATATGCCTTGGAGTGTCAATGCCATTCTTCTGCAAATCCCCCTTCTCCTCTTTATCTTTCTTGTTCCCATCAACTCCAAAGCTTTCTATATTCACCAGCTTCAATCCCAACTGGTCCATGAGTTGGTTGGATATGAAGTTATGAGTAACACTACTATCCACTAAGATCACCATGGGTTGCTCACCGATCTGCCACCTCACCTTCATGGTGTAATTAGGAGTAAACCCCACTACAGAATTTGAGATACTTCGAGCACATCAAGGTGTAGGTGCTCCTGTTCTTCTTCTGCTTCCTCCAACAAATCCTCATTGTTAGTCTCCTCCTCACAAACCAGAAGACTTGGAGTGTGCAGTACTTGCACCGATGATCTAGTGCATATTTCTCATCACAACGATAATATAGGCCCTTCGCTCTTTTGTTATGCACTCTGCCTCTATGAGGCGCTTGAAGTTGGCATCGGGTCGAACTCCCCACTCTTCTCCCTCGGCGCCTCCCGCTGAAATGATATTGTCTGGGTCCTTGGTGCCAAGGTCATAGAGGTGTTCGTGTAAGTCCCTCCCATGGTGCTTCCCTGAATGGTCTTCTCCCTATGATGTTTTTCTTCTACCCTTTGAGCTAGCTTCCTCATCTCCCTCAGTCCTCTAGGCCTCAACACCCTGTGTTCCACTCTTATGTTTGCCATAATCTCTTCGTGAAATTCTCTTCCAGCCCTTCTTATCAAATTCTCCTCAGCCTACCTGACAACAACTAATTCTCCCGATACTTTACGACTGTCCCCTCTTAAGATATAGCATAGAAACTACGCTAGGGCTTTTCCATCCAAACTTAAGACCCGTCGCCATGAGTTTTTCTGTTTTCGTCAGCCATTTATAGCAAAGTAACGCTCCACCCGATACACCCAACTATGGACGTCTTCCCCTTCAAATATCGACATTTTTAAATTTTTTTGATCTGCATCCATACCCCATTGATTTCTCTATCTGTTAGTTCCTCTCGTGTAATGATCGGTGTGATTCCCTCCCTTCTTCCCTTGGTGGATTTAGATCCCGGCCCACCCATTGCTTCCTCTTGTCCACCTACCCTCTTGCCTGGGTGTCTCCAAAAGGGTACCCTTTTCTTGCTGACCTTTTATTGGGATACCCCATCAAAAGCCCCCATGGGGGTCTTTGAGAGAAAACACTCTCCACTTCATCTTCGTCCTCTTGAACTTTCTTCCCCTTCAAATCATCCCTAGGAATAGCTGAGGAAGCTTTCGATTGCATCTCGATCAACTTCTTCATCATGTCTTTCATGTTCTCAAACAATTCTCCATGGATGAAAGCATTCCTTCCGCAGTTGTGTTCTTCTCCATTCCGGAATATTTCTCTTCCGTTCTAAAAATTTTCTCCTCCATCCTAACACTGATTTGTTCCATCTCTCCTTCCAATGCATTCATATACTTGCCTACCATTTACCTCGCTCTGATACCAAATTGTTATTCCTTGGAAGCAAAAACAATGATAGAATGATAGAAAATTTGTAGGAATACTTAGAATAGTGACTGATTTTCGATTATAACTCAATACAAATGTAAGATGTAGTTAATCTACGATTCCAGAAGTAGATTGGCTCTCCCAAACGACTTAGATGCCGGTAGGAAGCCCTCAAAGAAAAACTACAGCAAAACCAAACCAAAACATAATGAAAATAATCAACATTACAAACCCTAAATAACCTCTCCCTAATTCCCCTAAAAACAGCCCACTTTCTTTAATTATTTCCCTCTCTTATTTGCATTCAATTAGGAAATCTTTCCCTAAATTATTTCCTTCTTATTCCTCTTCCTAACATTATAGATTATTTCTTTGCTAGGCCCCACAAGGGGGGCTGAAATCCTCTGTTCCGGATTCTGTTGGATCGGCCCTTGCTGGGCCAGTTGGCTGGTTCTGATTTCTGCTGGACCCGTCATGTCATTAACTCAAAAGACTGGTCTGACATATAACTCAGAAGGCTTTTTTTTTTTTTAAAAGTGCCAAGCTCAATTGACAAAAAAGCTTGATGTAAGAGCAGTAAAATCTATTAAAAGCTGGTTTAATGTGGATTCTAAGGTTCTTTATAAGTCATAATAACACTTGCCATAATCTACATGCTTTCATAACATAACAAAAGTGTTGCCGTGCGAGAATTAGAAGAAGTTTTTTCTTTATTGTAGCACATCTTTGTTCTTAGATCGCTCCTTTTAAATCCTTTTGCTGATTGTAAAAATTTATGTATCGATTTGGAGTTTTGAAACAGATGGATATCTGTATTTGCTTGCTATTAAGTTTTTAGGACATGAAATGCTAGCTGAAAGTTTGTTCAGAAGCATTGTACTTTCCATATTATGAAATTAGAGTGTATGAGGATTTTTATCGGATATACAGTCTCTTACTTGTCATATATCATGATAAATGGTAAATTACATCCTTTGAAGTTAAGATGTGATGTCAGCAACCGTGCATTTCTTTTCAGCATGTTAAGTTTGGTCTTGTAGTTCATTTCTTAAAATTTATCGCATTCTGTGAAATAGTTTTTTCTGTTCAGTCTGACACCTAAAATTTTAAGATATTTTTGGTTTCTTTAGGAAATACTTCACAAGGGGCACGGAAGAACATGCATAATAAGGATTCAACATTTCCTACTGGGTTTGAGGTCCAATTTCATGTCCTTCACATTTATAAAAATTTATTAGATATACTTCCAGTCATGTAATAATGAACTTGTTTTCTTTTGAAAAGCTTGAAATTTATCTTGGAAAATCTTTGATGAAGAAATAATTTCTCTTCAAGTTGTTTGCTAATGACCCAAAAAGATGAAGAAGGAAGCAACTTTCAAGGCGTTCATTTGAGCTTGTGTGTGTGGGAATTATAAAGGTCTCTATCTTATCAATCACAATTTAAGATGCAAAGCAAGAGTCTTGAGGAACCACAAAAACTTTGCATTGGAGTTTTCGGATAAGCTCTGATTGATGTGATACTTTTGATACTTTTAAGCTAGCTTTCAAAGGTCAAATTGACTCTTAGAACTCTTGAAATAGTCAAATTTGGGCCCAAAGGAGCTAGAATTGGCCCTACCAAATTGCCTTGACCATGCACACACTAACATAGCAAATCTAGGGGAATGTCTCCACTACATACATTTATTGTTGAGCCAACAACCTGTCCATTGAATTGTCCCCAACAAGAAGCACATTCATTTGTCGCTATCGTTGAGCTCCCAAATGGTTAATGCTAATTCTGAGAAAAATAAATATTATTTGAATTTTTGGACCTTCTATGCTCCAACTAATCTCTAGCCATTTTTGTACGACCTAAAATTTGGACCAACCTAACTATTATGCATGAGGTTCACGAGAGAGATAACTTGGTCAAACATTGAGAAAAGTCTATATTAGCTTAGCTTGACTAGATTAATTTGATAGAATGTGGTTGGCTAACCAGATCACCTAACTCCAACTATTGGCTCAAGGAAAGGGCAATTGGCCTTGAGAGGTCATCCATAAGGTGGACTCTAGATCTGATATGGTTGAGTAGAGCGAAACCAGTGGGAAGATCCTTGGGTTGATTGCATTTTAGACAGTGCACATCACACATCGAAAAGAATAACCAAATAAAAATCTATGAAGTAGACATAAAAACATAAAATGAACTAAAATAATATAATTTGATACATCAATTCTTATGGCTGACAAATTAAACAATTATATCGAGATCCTTAAAAACATTGGTTCCATAGTGGAGGTTGTGTCTAAACCTTCCTTATTAGCAAGATAGACTAACAATCACTCAGGAGCCATTTGATCCATCAACTTTACTTGAGAAGACTCCGATTGAGCCTATCAACTTGCTCCCATCCCCTCCTTGTGTAGTTTTTTTTACTAAATGTGTAATTCAATGGGGTAAGACATTTTTTGTGGAAAATTAATGCTAACACACGTAAACATAACAAGCACAGGGATAAGCTCAAGATGAATGTAAATAATTATATAATAGGTTAAGTCTCCATCTATTTGTCTCCTGAACACATTTTGATCCTCAAAGGTTGTCCATGAATGCTTGATGTGTCATTTAGACCATTACCGTCATGAAGGCTCTATTGTGATGAAGAATAGCCATGAAGGCCCTACTATCGGAAGACATGTCATGAAGGATCTAGTATCACGAGCTACAATGAAGTCCTTGCTAGTAAATAAGACCAACATATCTATGAAGGCCCTAGTAAATCTAATAAAGAAAGCTCATTTCTAATAATTTTTAACTGAATCTTTTTAAATCAACCTTTACCTTTTTTAACATAAACAATATCTAATTCATCTACTCTCCTAACTGGGTCATCAGAAGGTCAACATTTTATGTGACCAAACCATCTATATGATTTTCTCTAATCTTATCTTCCACTGGAGCTACTCTAACATTTTCACGTATATACTCATTTTGTATTTCATCTCAAAAGAAAATTCATTTATTTACTTGAGCATCCTCATCTCTATAACACATCTTAATTTTATGCTTCTCTTTTAATTGCCAACATTCTGCACCATAAAGTATTGTAGGTCTCACAACCAACTTATAAGAAATTTCCTTAACTTTGAGGGGTACATTTTTATCACACAATATGCCCGATGTATTCCTCCACTTCAACTATCTAACTTGAATGTTATTAATAATATCCCTATCTATTTCATCATAACTTTGGACAATAGACTTGAGATCACAATGCCCCCGCTATATCTATTACAACTAAAATTATACTCCATGTATTCGATTTTAGATCTACTTAAACGAAAATATTTAGATTCAAATGTTGACCTCCGTAATTCAACTTTTCTTTCAACTCCCTCTCCGATGTTATCAATAAGAAGAATATCATCAGCAAAAGCATACACCAACACACATCCTCTTAAAAATGGTAAGTAAGAACATCCATGATTCAAGCAAAATGATAGGGCTTAAAGCTGATCTCTGATGTAATCCAATTGAAATAGTAAAATACTTGGTCAAACTAACTTATGTTTGATCGCAACTCTGCCGTTGCCAGGTCCTAAGCCTTGGATAAGAAAAGTGGATAGTTGCATAGGTAGTCGGAAGGCAGTGTATAATTTTTCGAACAATCATGACATTAATATAATCAAACAAAAAGTAATCCATATCAAAATAAACCAAATAATATAGGGCATGCTTTGAAGTTCTTAAGAATCATTTGTGTTAAGAAGTGACATTAATTTTAAACATTTCAGGTTCCACAAATACCTTCAAAATATCTTAAAAAGGAGGATTTGTTTTCACACTTAAATTGAGTGGAAAAAATTTCAACACTTTTTAAAACATGATTTTCATGAATCAAGTAGCTGAAGGAGCCCTTAGTTTGGTTAGATTTTGCTATCTCAACGAGCTGTCAAGAGGATGAAATTATGTCCATATAGAAATTTGTCATGCTTCAGCTGCACTTAGTCGTTTTGTAGGCTTATGTTTGCTTTAAACAAGCATGACCTGATGCTCGACTTGCATGCTAATACGATAAAATCATGGATTTTGCGTCGAAATTGGTCAACATGTGCCTAATTCCTTTTGTTAGGTCACTTAGATAGGTTACGTTGAGTTAAAGAGGTTGCATTGGCTTTTGGCACTGAGTCATTATGTCTTGGCTTTAACTATTTTGTATGGGCCTCTTATTAGGAGACACGAGTATTCTCATCTGGGACAGTTTAAATTGATCAACTGTTTATCAATGTCAATGATTTGATTTTTTGTGTTAGACTTTGGTTCATTTTACTAGTAGAGAAATTGCTTTTCCAGATAGACCATCAACTTGCTCCCATCCCCTCCTAGTGTAGATTTTTTTGTTAAATGTGTAATTTGATGGGGTGGGACATTATTAGTGGAAAATTAATCCTAACACACAAACATAACAAGAATAAGGAAAAGCTCAAGATGATTGCAAATAATTATATTATAGGTTGAGTCTCCATCTATTTGTCTCATGAGCACATTTTGATCCTCAAAGGTTGACCGTGAAAGCTGGATGTGTCATTAAGACCATTATCATCATGAAGCTCTATTGTGATGAAGAAGATCCATGAAGGCCCTACCATGAAGACCTGTCATGAAGGATCTAATATCACAACCTTACAATGAAGCCCTTGCCAGTAAATAAGACCAGCATTTCTATGAAGGCCCTAGTTAAGCCACTAATATCAGTTTTGTCGAAAGGACTCTAATCTAATAACAAAGATAATGCCGCAACGAAGGACCAGTTATGAAGACTTCTACACCACAAAGTCCTTACTATCACTAAGTCAAGTGATGAAGTTATGACCATCAACTTGCACCCATCCCCTCCTAGTGTAGATTTTTTTGTTAAATGTGTAATTTGATGGACATTATTAGTGGAAAATTAATCCTAACACATAAACATAACAAGAATAAGGATAAGCTCAAGATGATTGCAAATAGTTATATAATAGGTTGAGTCTCCATCTATTTGTCTCATGAGCACATTTTGATCCTCAAAGGTTGACCGTGAAAGCTGGATGTGTCATTAAGACCATTATCATTATGATGCTCTATTGTGATTAAGAAGATCCATGAAGACCTGCCATGAAGGATCTAATATCACAACCTTACAATGAAGCCCTTGCCAGTAAATAAGACCAGCATTGCTATGAAGGCCCTAGTTAAGCCACTAATATCAGTTTTGTCGAAAGGACTCTAGTCTAATAACTAAGATAATGCCGCAACGAAGGCCCAGTTATGAAGACTTCTGCACCACAAAGTCCTTACTATCACTAAGTCAAGTGATGAAGTTATGACCATCATTATATCTGCTTTAGTCATCCTAGTTATCCTTGAGGTAGGGTATCCTCACTGGTTCGATTCATTTGGCTACCGTAATCTGCCTACATACATTGCTATGTACATGTGCCTTTTGATCTTCTAGTCTCATGGTTTCAAGGTCATCTTAGCATGTACTTTTTATTGCTAGCATATCCATGTCATATGCCTCATCATTTAAGCATATTGTTAGACATGTTAGTAAGGAAATTGTCATGTTGGACCTTAGTTTCCCCTCACCCTACTACAGGCACGATGTGTTGGTGTTGATCCTCTTGCTCCCATGTTCTTGAGGCTTCACTTTGCTTCGCCTCCCCTAGGTACATGGGTACCTCATAGAACAATTGTTTCACCACCAAAAACTTTACCTCCCTTATATAGGCATTGATGATGGTTGTAGTTCTTAAGCCAACTATGAATCTCCACGTCAACAGATTAATTAGTCAGTACTTCAGCACATTTTATCCCTTTAATGGATCTTTTGATCGACTACTCTGAGCTGGTTCAAGGAGCAAGATGCTGGTAGACAACCTTTGCCAATTTGGCTCTCTTTTAGTTGTACGCATGGAATCTTCATAGCAGTTATTTATCAAACCATTGTGAGAAAATCAAATCACAAAAGGTGACTTTGCACGTGGAAATGATGAGGGTGTTAAAATATTTCAATGGTTGTTTGAGTGGTGGTGGAAGGTTTAGAGTTGGTGAAAAACTAAGAAAAGTGTTGAGTGGTTTAGGATTTTTTATCAGAATTATTGTTGAAACTTTTTGCAATACTTAGTTTTTTATTGATGGAAAAGGATGCCGACCTTTAGATAAAAGACTTGAGATGTTAGCCAACCAATACAAGTGATTTTAGATCAATTGGATATGTGGTTAGGAAGTTCTGTATTTTTTAAGTGAATTGGTTACACTAGGTGAACAACATGAGTTAGGGTTTTTTATATGACTCGATTTTTGTGATGTTTGAAATTGGGAAAGGCAATCATCATGACAACTCACTGTGATCTAGGGGTGACGCCTTCATCATGTATATCCAACACCAACTAGAGGGCCCTCAACTCACCCTACCATAGCGACCCTTGAGCATGTCTTCTTAGCTACCTCAGCTCACTCGCCTTATCCCTTAAGGTGACACAAGTCTTATCAACGGTCACCCACAGTCCCAAGTTGATGCCCAATTGCCAAGCTCACCCTGCTCAGTACACGCTCGTAGACTTGCCCGTTCCCACCTGGTACCATAGAGCTCTCCCGTATTGTTGAGTTTGCCCAGAGATAGTTAACCATGGCCTTGCAGTCCTCACTCTCCCTCAACCAACCAGGAGATGACATGTGTCCCGATGTAGTTTTGAACTTTTTTACCTTTTTGTACGTATTCCTTTCCGTAGCCCTTAAAACTTTATAAATATGGGGAGAAAATGACATTTTGGATATCTTGCTTTGTCTTAGATTTCATGAATGATGTTTTCTAGATCGTGAGATCTCTTTTTCGAGTTTTTATAATCTTTCTCTGACATCTCTCTCTCTCTCTCTCTCTCTCTCTCTTTCTCTCTCTCTCTCTCCATTCTCACAATTCTTTTGTCACCCACACATCGAGAAGCTTGCTAGTAATGTCGGGTGTCATCCATGATAGATCTGGATTCAATAGTTAGGATTCAAAATCTTTAATTGTGTTTGATTTGTAAATCAATCGAAAAGCTGGCAACACTTACGTCTTGTAGGCATAAGTTTTTGCTTGAGTTCAAAGTATATTTAATAATTCAATGGGTCTATAAATAGTACATATTCTATAAAAAAGAAGAAAGTCGTAAGAAAATACAAATATCTTCTTGAAAATTTGTTTAAAGGCCATAATGGTAGCCTTCACCCAAGATCTCTCTTTAGAATTAATACCTTATCAAGTATGACATTAGGCACTTGATCAAAAATTTTGGACTAGAAATCTAAGACCACAGTTACTATGTTTCTCGGGTGTAAGAGCGTAGAGAAAGGTATAGGTAACCCATGTAAGGCTTCTAAGAGCATAATAGATATATGAGTCTCAATTGGAAGTGATGCATATAAAGTCTCATTAACATGGATGCTAAAGTTAGATGGGAGTTCAAGCTTATTATGATAACTAAGGTAGATAGGCAACAATTGAGCCAATCATGTTTAATGGGAGGCTTACAATTTTCATTTGTTTGGGGAGAGGTTTTAGGTAATTTCCAAAATATTAATTTTCTCAATTTCTCAAGTTTATTAATTCTTTTATCTACATGTTTGAATCTATCAATAATTTTATTAGTTCTTTCATTCAAGCTTAGGAGATGAAGGAATTTCTTGGCTTACTAAACTTTTTAATACTGTTTTGAAAACTAAAAAGATGTCAGATGAGTTAAGAATGAGTGTGTTAATTCCTATTTTTAAGAATAAATGTGATGCACAAGATTGTGCGAATTATAGAGGAATTAAGTTAATGTGTCTTACTTTAAAACTATGGGAACGAGTTAGGGAGTGTAGGTTGTGGCGTGATACTAATGTTTCTCAAAATCAATATGGATTCATGCCGGGTAGGTCTAATGTGGAAGCCATACACTTATTGAGAAGTTTGATGTAGAAATATAAAGAGAACAAGGAGGATTTACTTATGATATTTATTGATTTAAAGATAGCATATGATAAAGTTCCGAGAGAACTTCTATGGAGAGTTCTTGAAAAGAAAGGAGTTAATAACACTTATATTCAAATTATTAAAGATATGTATGCAGGAGCTATTACTTGTATTCAAACACAAAGTGGTTTGACCTAGTATTTTCCTATTTTGATTGAATTACATCAAGGATCAGTCTTAAGCCCATATCTTTGTGCTTTAGTCATGGATGTTCTCACTAGATATTTGCAAGATGTACCTTGGTGTATGCTTTTTGCTGATGATATTCTTCTTGTTGATAGGACTAGAGAGGGAGTTGAAGGTAAACTTGAATTATGGAGGTCAACCTTAGAATCTATAGGTTTTCGTTTGAGTAGATCTAAAACTGAATATATGGAGTGTACTTTTAGTTGTAATAGATCTAGTGAGGGAATTGTAACTTTGGGCGACCAATTCATTAATAAGAGTTCACGTTTTGGATATATTGGATCTATTTTTCAGAGTGTTGGTGAAATAGATAGGGATATTATCAGCAGAATTCAAGTTGGATGGTTGAAGTGGAGGAATACATCGGGCTTGTTGTGTGATAGGAAATTCCCCCTCAAACTTAAGGGAAAATTCTATAAGATGGTGGTGAGACCTGCAATGCTTTATGGTGCTGAATGTATGCAATTAAAAGAGAAGCATAATACTAAGTGTTGCAAATATGAGGATGCTCAGGTGGATGAGTGGCTTTACCCTTAGAGATAGGATACATGAAATGGTGGCCTTCCGATGACCCGTATAAGAAAGTAGAGGTATTATTTTTTACTTTTGTTAAGAAAGGTAGTGGTAGACCTAAAAAGTCTTGATTAGAAAATATTAGAAATGATCATTCTCTATTAGATTTAAATGAGAATTTGGCTTTTAACAGGACACAATGGAGAAAAATAATTCATATAGCCGACCCCACGTTGGGGGGCAAAGGCTTGATGTTATTGTTGTTGTTGTTGTATCATTCAAGCTGACTTGTAATTTTTTTGATCTCCTCCCATCATAAGAAGAGAATACTTTGTGGTATTATCTTAAGGTTATAAGTTTATGTTGTCATCGTCTCTTTTATGATTTTAATGTTTCTTTTATTTCTCTTCATGCTGGAGTTTTTTCTCGCGAGTCTATCTTCTCATCAGAACAAACTTTTTCAATGTATTTTGGCCTTTTCTGCCATTTTTAATTTTGCAAAGTTTGTTCTTTAATAACCATCCATATTTTGCTAATCAAAATAATCATTCAACTATTAGAGTCAATAAAAAATATTAATGTTGCGTGCACCAGCAAATGAAGATGTTTCAAAATTTAACTTGGTGCAAGAATTAAATTGTGATATACAGACATGTATGATCTTAAACACACAATAAAGAAGTTTTAAAGTATGCAAATGGAAAGATGAAAATTTATAATCTTAAAAATTTGTTGATTTGAATATTGCTGACCAAAAAATTCTCAAGTGAGGAGGGATAATTAATCATTTACATCCTATGCTCTTCTTAGACTATAATTTTAGAAATCTTAGATCTAATTATCATTTTGGGTTTAACTTGAATAACTAGTTCAAAGACAAGAAGCCTTCTTTAGAGGATTTAGTGATGCAAATGGAGACAAAATTACAATGCCAACTCATTGTAATAAAAAATATAGAAAACCAACTAGGATAATCGGCTAATTTCATAAATAATGGACCCCAAGGTACCTTTCTTAGCAACATAGAAGTAAACCATAGGGAGAAAGGTAAGGAGCAATATAAAGCAAAAGCTATGGAGTGAAAAGAAGGTTGAAGATATAACTAGTGAGGAAGATCAAGTTAAAGAGCTAGAAATAGAGTTCAACCCACATTTTGAGCAACCTTAACGGGATTTAGTGCTTGAAATGCCTATTAGGAAGGTTGTAGAAAGGCCATCATCATCTTTTCCACAAAGATTATAGAAACAAAAAATGGATAAACAATTTTCTAGATTTCTAGAAGTCTTCAAAAAGTTAACAATAAATATCTCATTTGCAGAAGCTCTAAAACAAATACCAAGTAATGTTAAATTCGTGAAAAAAAAAATTTAAGTGAAAATAAAAGAATTTGGGACATTTTTGAAATTGTAGTACTTACCGAGGAATGCAATGCAATTGTTCAGCAAAAGCTTCCTCAAAAGTTAAATGATCCTAGTAGTTTTACCATTCATTGCACAATTGAGGAGATATTCTATTGTAAAGATTATTTGACTTAGGTGCTAGTATCATTCTCATGCCCTCATCTATCTTTCAAAAAATTTAACTTAGGAGTGGTAACTCACTACAGTTACCATTCAGTTAGCAGATAGATCTTTGACCTATCCAAGTGGGATGATTGAGGATGTTTTGGTTAAAGTACGTAAGTTTATTTTTCTTATGGATTTCATAGTGTTAGACATGGAAGAAGATAAGGAGATTCAATAATCCTTTGAGGACCCTTTTTAGCCATTGGAAAAACAATGATTGATGTGCGAAAAGGGGAACTCACTATGAGAGTGCAAGATCAAGACGTTATATTTGATGTCTTCAAATCTATACAATTCCCCAATGATACTACTAATAACTAGTGCTTCAGAATGGACTTGGTGGAATGATGTTTGGATGAAATGTTAGATCTAGATTATGTGGACAGAGCTTTGATTAAGGATGAGTTAGGAGATACTAGGAGTGTGTTCAACACTAATACATTCCTTTGGATGCAAATACAATACAAAAACAAGGAGAATAATGGATCCAAAACTCAGAAGAATAAGCTCAAGACAACAATTCAAAGCTTATAGTGTTCAACTGGTTCAGAAAGCGGTCTAAGGATTGAACCAATTCATGGTTTTTATAAGAAATAAAATGATAATAGCTTCTTTATTATTGTAAATTGGTTTATTATTTTTTTAAGATAGTTGGTTCCCTTTCTAATCACTTGTAAAAACTTATAAATAAAATCCCTTAGTGTAATGAAGGCTTAGGAAATGAAATTCTATTTTTCTCTTCTCTTTTTTCTTTGCTTCCCTTTTTTTTTCCTCTTCTTCACTCCTGTTCTTCCTCCAGAAGTTTCCATCTACTTAAAAGGCTTACATACAGATGTTGCTGAATTTTTTCATCATTTCCGCATTTGTTAAGAAATTAAACTCTTGAACATGGCACCTGCTGGCTTGATATTTGTGAAGCTTTCCTTCTCTGTAAATACCCCTTGATAAGGCCTATGTGTGTGCAAGCTTAGGATAAAATTCTCCTTTGATATCTTTTCCTCTAGTGCGACCTCTTATCAATTGCCATGGCTGCCTTGCGGAAAAAGAAACACTGTTTTTTGTTGACTTCCTCTCGCTGCAATCCTAATGAGTGCTAGTGAAGTATGCTGACCTTATCCACTTTGTTTATTGCTTCGCGAATAATAACTTGTCTATGCAAATGTTGAATGAGGAGCAAATTAATTTGTTCAGCAAAGAGCAACTCGCACTTATCCATCTTTTATAATTTTTTCTATTGTTTGGGCTTTAAGGGCGAATGTACATGTAATTGTTCACTATAATAAGATAAAAAATTTTTCTTCTTATTCATCATTTATTTTATATATATATATATATATATATATATATATTATCTCATAATTTCCTTGAGTGTTGAACTCAACTATTTTTTTATGGCACTACAAGAAATTTTTTTTTGTTACCAACAGCCCATATCCATCGGAAATCGAAAAATCTCGTCGAAAAATGTGCATTTTCGTTGGTTTTCCGATGAAAATGCAGTCGAATATAAAATGTGTGTCGGACCAAAAAATTTTAGTCGAATTTACTAATTAAATTCTTGCAGAATTTTGCTGCACTATTCATTGTTTACGAGGCATTTTATCGGCGATTTAGCTGCCGAAAATTATGATGAAATTTTTCCATTGGATGTTCCGACAGATAACCCATCGGAAAAGTCCGCCGGACACGGACCGACAGAAATTTTCACAAGTTATCCACCAGAACATCCAGTTGAAAAATTTCACCGGAAATATGATACATATATACTTTTTCATTGTATCTCCATTTTCGACGGATATTCCGTCAGAAATCCACCAGAAATCTATAAAAAAAAACTAGTGCTTTAGAATAGACTTGATGGAATGATGTTTGGATGAATTGTTAGATCTTGATTCTATGGACAGAGCTTTGATTAAGGATGATTTAGGAGATACTAGGAGTGTGTTCAGCACTAATACATTCCTTTGAATGCAAATACAATACAAAAACAAGGAGAATTATGGATCCAAAACTCAGAAGAATAAGCTCAAGACAATAATTCAAAGCTTATGGTGTTCAACTGGTCCAGAAAGCGGTCTAAGGATTGAACCAACTCTTGGTTTTTATAAGAAATAAAATGATAATAGCTTCTTTATTATTGTCAATTGGTTTATTATTTTTTTAAGATAGTTGGTTCCCTTTCTAATCTCTTGTAAAAACTTATAAATAAAATCCCTTAGTGTAATGAAGGCTTAGGAAATGAAATTCTATTTTTCTTTTCTCTTTTTTCTTTGCTTCCCTTTTTTTTTCCTCTTCTTCACTCCTGTTCTTCCTCCAGAAGTTTCCATCTACTTAAAAGGCTTACATAAAGATGTTGCTGAATTTTTTCATCATTGCCGCATTTGTTAAGAAATTAAACTCTTGAACATGGCACTTGCTGGCTTGATATTTGTGAAGCTTTCCTTCTCTGTAAATACCCCTTGATAAGGTCTATGTGTGTGCGAGCTTAGGATAAAATTCTCCTTTGATATCTTTTCCTCTAGTGCGACCTCTTATCAATTTCCATGGTCGCCTTGCGAAAAAGAAACACTGTTTTTTGCTGACTTCCTCTCGCTGCAATCCTCATGAGTGCTAGTGAGGTATATTGACCTTATCCACTTTGTTTATTGCTTTGCGAATAATAACTTGTCTATGCAAATGTTGAGTGTGGAGCAGCAAATTAATTTGTTCAACAAAGAGCAACTTGCACTTATCCATCTTTTATAATTTTTCATTTTTATTTTGTTTTTTCTATTGTTTGGGCTTTAAGGGCGAATGTACATGTAATTGTTCAGTATAATAAGATAAAAATATTTTCTTCTTATTCATCATTTATTATATATATATATATATATATATATATAAAATGTTCGTCTGCTATATCATCATTTCCTTAAGTGTTGAACTCAACTATTTTTTTATGGCACTACAAGAAATTTTTTTTTGTTACTAGTAGCCCATATTCGTCGGAAATCGAAAAATCCCGTCGAAATATGTGCATTTTCGTTGGTTTTCCGATGAAAATGCAGTCGAATTATATATATATATATAAAAAATTAAACATATGTATTCACATAGGCTCTGCTTGTTCGCTCATTAACTAATTGTTAATCCTCCTGCCGCTTGTGGGTATGACTATGCAACTCAACAACAGTCAATATTCATATCTATGTAAATTTTTAAAATTTCTTATCAAATGTCGTTTGTGCGTAGTATGTGGAACTGAGCCCCTAGTATGGAAGGAATTACCCGTGCCCCCAACATCATAAGTTCGATTTTGTATGTTATGGTTCCCTCTGGTATAATCTGGGCTACCCCATGCATTGGTCAGCTCGCCCTATACACTCACCAATTCAGAGTGGTCGCTCGCCTGACTTTTTAATGACTGTAAACATGTCTCCCATATGAGTCAACTAGCATTTCTCAAAATTATTTTTGATTTTATCATTGTGCTCGGGCAATCAATGACATTTTTTTTGCATTAAGAAACAATAATATAGAATATTTTTGTTGGCATAATTTAAAAAGATATAATATATATTATATCTTTATAATAACTAATCTCAAACTCTCTGAACCACATGCTGCACACTTCTTTTGGATTTTCTTCCAAGAAATATAAGAAGCATCATACCTGCTTCGTATGATGTCTAATATTTTATGCGTCGGCTACTTTGACGGATGAAACTTGCACAAGATGTGTTAGGTGAAAAAATATTTATCAAATTTTAGTAGCATGTTAAGTATATAGTAAGTACGTACGTGTCACCCTCAGATGCAATCAACATATGCCCCTTCACGTTTGCTCTGCTGCAATTGCGGTGGAAGATCCGCCTACATAGGGTATAGGGTGGTGGGCAATAGAATGGAGAGACATATGGTGGATATGGATAAGTGGGAGGGCCTCTATGAGAAGGTGGGAGGGATAGTGAGGGTAGAAAGGAGTGCTGTACGTGGCGTCTAGCGAGGGTCTGGTGAGTAAAACTGCAAACGATTGGATGGAGTAAGTAAATGTGGGCTAGGTTGACTCTTAGTGGCAGGCTGAGAAGAAGAGGTCCCCTCAGTATATATAGACCTACTAGCTGAGCCACTAGTCAACGTGTTGTGCCTACCAAAAATATTCTTAATCAGTCCTCGGTGAGGCTCATCACTTTAAGTCTTCTACAAAAAATATTGAAGAAATATTAGAAACATAAATTATAACAAAAATTTAATATAAAGTAGAGTAGCAATAAAATAACCGAAGTAAAGCAATAATAAAATAACTGATGCAACTATTGTTATGCTGTTAAAAATAAATCATTTTGTTAATATTAATTTTTTATTCATAATTGATTGTAAAAAATCATTAAATGCATTTACCTTATGTTTACTCATTATTTGTTGATTCACTTTTATATGATGACACTTCTTTACCACTATCAGATTTCTTATGACTTTCTTCTATGTTTAAATCTACTTCTTCTAACTGCCGCTCACTCTCATTAATTGCAATTTGATCGTTATCATCATTAGCAAGATCTTTTAAGGCTTACATAATCTCTTCTTGATCTGCTGTTTGATGTGGTTTTCTCAATGACTCTCCTAGGTTTGGTATTCATAACTATGAGGCAATCCTGTTTTCCTTGTAGTCTAATTAGAGAGTTAGCAAAATAGACTTGACTTATTAGTTAGCAATGATGAATGGGTCAAACTTTGCATCTCCTACCCCCTTTACTTCTATTATACCGTAAAGCGGATGTACTCTTATACCTTTGTTTTGCACTGGATCAAACCAGTCACAATTACATATATACACATTGTTCCCATCACCTGGATATTCCAACTGTAATATTTATTGTAATGCCCTATAGTACTCATAATTATTATTTATATGGGTGTTCCCTCTTATACAAATAAGATAATTATCTGTCTTCCTACATTCACACCATGATTTGGTTTGGAATATGTTGCCATTAATAAAAAAAAATTTGTCAACATTTCACTAATCTATTTGATCCCCAATCTAGATCCAATAGTCTTTAATTTTGCAAATCACTACCTTGAGTGTGGACCTAATTGGTCGATCAAATATTGGTATATTAATAACATGTTTATCAAATATTATGTTTACTAATTAAGGCATTAGTAGAAATGAATAGTCAAAAAAATATATATCGTATTTTTGAACCAATTTGAGATTTTTGTTTCCTTTATGTTTTGAACTTATACTGATATTGATGTACTCAAACTATTATTGAAACTTATGCAAATTCTAAATACTTATTATTTATGAGTAACAAATATATGAATATGCTAACTCGTACTTGCTCGAGATATGACTCAACTTCATCACAGTTAAGCAATCCATACAATGTGATATCTCTCATCTCCTTATCAGTCAAATAAGGCATGGTGCTAGCACCTGCGGGTTCACTATTTCCACTTAATATAGATATATTTGAGGATTTACATGAATTTGCATGAACCATATTTTGAGATGCAGTACTTTTAGTTTATTGTGACATTGTCAAAGTAATACGAGCAAAATTACATTGTCTCGTACTTCAGATATGCTTCACAAATTGAGCCTTCAGGATGTGCTTTATTCTTAGCAGTCTTCTTATGTTTATTTAAATACCTCTTAAAACGATACATTTACTGATATTAAACAGGTTTACCTACTGTAACCTTATATGATATATGGTAAATGCATAGGTTGATGCCCCATAGAGTCAAAAAATATTGAAGGAAATATCTTATCAAGTTTACGTAATAAAAGGAATATGCCGCTCCATATGAATCAAATGCTCTGCATTTAATTTTGAATAGTATAAATTATTGAAGAAGATACTTAGCTCGATAAATGGCTTTAAAATTAGATCGGGCAAAAAACTAAAGGCAGTTGGTAGTATATATTGCATAAAGATATGACAGCCATGACTTTTCAATCCAAACAATCTCCCAAATCTTATATCAACATAACTACTAAAATTGAAGCTTTTGAGTTGAGAAGTTTTTTCATTTCCACCATCCTTGAACTCTAAAACTTTCCTCCAACAAATTTACTTTAACTCCATCATTGTTTTTATATTGTCTTTGTATTTAGCTTTAATTTTCATGACTGTATTGAATATATTATAAAAAATAATTTTCTCTATATGCATAGCATCCAAGTTATGTTTAGTCAAGTTTATTCTTCAATATGGTAAGGACCAAAAAATATACCAAAAAATATATTTTTTGGTCGAATTGTGATTGATACTATATACTGACAATTTGTAATCTGTTAATGTTGGAGAATCAACTATCTTGGGCATGAACATTACTCTTTCAAATATTTTTTCACTGCTTAAATTCAGAGGATACTGCAATATCATTTTATTTTTAGTAAATGCATCCTTATTTCGCATGAAAGAATGATCTGTAGGTAAGAACATATAGTGACAGTCGGCGGGAGGTGCTCATCATTCTTCATGTGACTGGGAGAAAAGTTGGAAATAGCAGGAGTGAAATGAGAAGGTGTTTGCAGAAGAAAAATAGGATCTTTTTCGGCGATATTTCCGGCGGCATTTCCGCCGGAAACTTTTCGTCGTGTTTAAGTAAGCCTATAAATTTTCTGCCAGAAGATCCGCCAGTAATTTATAGTGTATTTTTCGCTTGAAGTTAACACCAATTTTGGTAAAACATATGACTTTGCCGGCGTGTTTTCAGTTGGAAAAATACTGGCGGTTTATCCACCGGAAAGCCCGCCGCACAATTACCCGTAGAATATCCGTCGGTTACATCGCCGCTAATATCGACAGATATAATTCTGCCGGAAAGTTCGTCGGTATATGTAGTTTTTCTGTATTTTGGGTGATAGAATTATGCTTGGGCACTTTTTCATGTATAACTGTAAGAGCTTTTTTCTCTAAGTTTCTAAACTGCCAATTTCTATGCTATAGTTAAATAATGAGCTTAGTGGCTAATATAATAATTAAATAGTTTGCCTGGGGCCTCTAACCAAGCAATAATCAATTAAAATTTTGAAAAAGACGAGTAATTTGGCATCCAATTGGGTAATAAGCCAACTCGATTGTTAATGAGAAAACTTTTAAACATGTTTTAATTGGAACGAAACAATAATCAATGAATAACTCGCAAAGCTGAACTCAACACTGGAATGATTAAAAGTCTTCATTTAGAGTGAATGTACTTGAACTTGGTGTGAATTTCATTACACTTGAACTCAACGATGTAGTGAGTGAGCTTGGCATAAGAGTAAAAGTACCCTGGGGAGTTTGCGTGTTGATGTACATATAAATACATACACTAGAGTAATATGGAGACTTCTGATAAAATTTTCTGATGGCATAAGAGGCCTGTGATTGTTCTATATGGTTCCATTTGCTTGATGATAAATATATGAACGAGTTGATTGTAGATTTTTTCCATTCATTGTATAAAGTGAGCTTCTTAATGGTTGGCTTTAGTGTATGAGCTTGATGCGAAGTCACCTTAGTTGGGTTGTGCATTATGTCAGGCTTTAATCTTCACGGGGGTAACCACTTAGATTTGTTAGCTATAAGAGACACATGTTGCTCATCACGGATCTTGTTGCAAAAGGGGGAGTCGACATATAATGCTGTTTGCTAATTAATTGGTCTCGCCATCACCTTTACTTGGCCTCAGCTTATGTCAAACTTTCCAGTATTTGCTAGGGTAATTACTTAGACTCATTAGTTATAGGGGACTTGCACACTATTCATTGCAGATCTTATCATGAAGGGTGGAGTCGTGGGCCTATAGAGCTTGGTAGAATGATATGAGAATTTCACTAGTTATTAATGATATGTATTTGTGATTAATGGGATGAGATAGTTATTTTTTATTGGTTGTAAGTTTTAAGAAATTTATTTAATGGTTCGATTGGTTGTTCTATTTTTTGTCTCTTTCCATTATTATTTTTTTCATTCTTTCCTTTTTTTTGTGAGCTAGCTCGTGAAGTTTATTGCAGGATTTAAACATGACTCGCCAAAGTGACTCGACAGGGAATAAGGAGGCGATATCATTTGAGTGCAGATGTTCCTTCTACCTAGGGGCTTTAGCTTTCCTACAGGTCTTTATGCCTGGGGCCGTGACTCTCTTATAGGATGTAGTTTTTGTTGCTCTATAGCTTTGACCTGAATGAGAATTTGGCTGGCTCTTACCTCAGTCATCCTATGTTATTGCAGGACTGAGAGACTATGGTTAGTGAGTTTCATCCCAACTTTGGACACTCTCTTGGAACTATGGTTGAGTTGCCCGAAGGCTCGACGAGTATGAACTCATGTCGAGGATGTTATTGCTTAAATTGCGTGAGTTCCCTGAGTGTTAGAGTAGGGAAACTATGTTGAATAGGCTGGTTCTATTTATTTTTGCCTTACGAACATGCATGTTCCTCTGCATGGCTTGTTTACGAGGGCAAGTTCCTCAAGCCTCATCTTAATTTGTTGTGGATTCTAAGTTATTGACTTGCTTATATTAGATCCCCTCATTCAGAATTTGAAAAAGAATGGAAAAACAGACTAGAGTTTTTACCATATTTGAGAGAATTTTGAATAAAAAGTATTAGTATGACTATATGAGAACTCCCCTATGGGAAGAATATCATTGCATTCCATGTCCTTAATATATCCTTCCTCGAGTGTCTATAGTTGATAGGCTCATGAGCCAACTTCCTCTTTATGATGTAGGTGCCTTCCCATATTGATCCTAGTTTGCTAAGGACTAACTGGCGCACAACAACGTCTACCTTCATGAGGACTAGGTTGCCTAGCTGGAAGGTCTTTTTTTTTGACATGCAAGTTATAGTATTTGACCATTCTCCTCTTTAATTCTTCGTATTTGAGGACTACTAGAGCTCGAAGTTCTCCCAAAAGGTTGGCAGTTGTCTCTTGCATGATTTCTTCAAGTGCTATCTCCTTCTCAATTTTCATAACACACCTTAGGATAAGTGATGTTGCAGATCTTCTGATTAACTCTCCCCAATTATTAAGTTGTTGGTCAACTTTATTTTAAATTGTCCATGGTTGTTGACTTCAGTGTTTATTGCTCGTGCCTTCAAATGCTCTTAGATGGAATCTATCCAACTTGTTGTGCGGTTAGCCTCCATTTGCATGATTTTCTCTTCCTTAATTGTGGGTCTAGTATTCCTCAGTGTTGATCGTCCATCGGGGTTACCTACTTGGAGAGGAGGTCGACGAGTTGATTCTGCTTCCTAGGTATTTGAGTTATTTTAAGTACTTTAACTTGCTGATTTTCTGCTCGCTATTTTAGCAGCATTTTATCCCTCACTTCCTCCTTGCCATTTATCTGATTTACCATTAATTGTGAATCAGAATGCACAACTAGCTAAGTCGCACCCAACTATGCAGCATGTCACAGGACGAGTAATGCCTCATACTCTACTTAGTTATTTGTTACTTTTAACACTATGCTAGCAACTTGTGTGATGGTGATTCTTGTTAGTTTCCTCAGAATCATGCGCACACCGATTTCGTGGTCGCTAGAGGCTCTAACACTACTGTTGAGTCTTCGCTGCTTGCTTTTCACCTTGAGTATTTCAGCCGGCAAGTGCTGGGCCTTGATGGCCTCCCTTGGTGTGTAATTGATTAAGAACATACTTAGCTTATCGACCACTTAAGTAGCCTTCTAGAATGATCGAGCTTGGTGAACACGGCTTTGAGTGGATGATCAATAACAACTTGAATCAGATGTGCTTGGAAGTACGTTCGTAATTGTTTTGTCGAGGTCACTAGTGCCCATGCGAGTTTCTTTATGATGGAAACCTTTTCTCTGCTCCCTTAATGCTTTACTTACATAGTATATTAGTCATTGTTTCTTTTAATCTTCTCTTTTTAATACTGAACTGATGGCGTCCTCGCCCACTCCGAGGTAAAACGACAAATCTTCACATAGCCTTGGACTTTGGAGTAGAGGTGGCGAGGAGAGAAGAAGCTTCAATTGTAAGGCGACCTCGCACTCCTTACCGTAGGAGAATTTCCTTGCATTTTTGAACAACTTGAAGAATGATGAGCACCTCTCGCTTAGTTTGGAGATGAAGAGGTTTAACCTAATGACTCGGGAAATGAGTTGCTATACTTCCTTGCTTTCTTTGGAGACAACATCTTTAGGATTTCCCTCATCTTGTCTAGGTTCACATTGATATCCTCTGGGTGAGTAGGAAGCCTTAGAACTTGCTTAACCTTGCACCAAAGACACACTTTAGGGGATTAATCTCATATTATATCTCTTGAGGGTGGAAAATGTCTCCTTCAGATCTTGTATGTGTTTGTTTTGTGGCTTGCTCTTCACCAATAGATCATCCACACGCATCTTTATATTCTTTTTTATATGGTCTCGGAAGACTATCTCTCTGGTGTGTTGTCTAAGGAGGCTGCCGCTGGCGACAAGAAGAAGAAGAAGAAGAAGAAGAAGAAGAAGAAGGGAAGTGAGACCTACAAGATCTACAAAGGAGAAGAAGTCGAAAGCCGAGTACCCCCTTTAGAAAAACCTAACAATTCCCTTACTCTCGATCTCTCATGGAGCCCAAGGTCGAGAAGAAGCCCGTGGAGAAGAAGCCGTCCGCCGAGAAGCTGATAGAGGAGAAGGAGAAGAAGTCAGAAGACGAGAAGGCGCCGGTTGGAATGAAGCCGAAGGCTAAGAAGTGTCTGCCGTCTAAGGAGGCTGCTGCCGGCGACAAAAAGAAGAAGAAAAACAAGAAGGGAAGTGAGACCTACAAGATCTACATCTTTAAAGTCTTAAAGCAGGTTCATCCTGTTATCAGAATCTCGAGCAAAGCGATGAGCATCATGAATTCGTTCATTATTGATATTTTTGAGAAGCTCGCTCAGGAGACGTCTCGGCTTGCGCGTTATAAAAAGGAGCCGATGTTCACATCCAGGGAGATCCAGACTTCGGTTCACTTTGTGCTTCCTAGTGAGCTTGCTAAGCATTCTGATTCGGAGGGCACAAAGGCGGTTACCAAGTTTACCATCTCTTAAAAGATCGACTCTTTTGTGATTGTCGGTGCTTGATTATGAAAAAGCTAGTTTATATATCTTGTTCAAGATTGATATATAATACAAGGCTTCATTACCAAACTATATTAATTAAAGAACATTCTCCCTCTGGCACTCATAGATCCATGTCTCGACATTCAACTAATGTGATGCTATTGTTAATGCATGAAGATGTCATCTTCTATTCTATGAATTCGCTATTCACAATAATTGAATTTGAGATTGTGAGCGCTTGCTGGAAAGAACAATCTTTCTCAACCTTTATAGAGAATAATGCACTCTCTTGGGAGCATCCTTGAATTAAATTGTGATGCCAAATTGAGTAAATCTAGTTTGGAGGGCGGTCCTAGTTGCATCATCATACGCCTTGGAGTCAATTTCAGCAAATGACAGCAGGAAATCTATAGAAAAATAGTAGAAACAGTAGATTTTTTAGGGAATAGTGGTTGATTTCGATTAATAACTCAATATGAAAAAAAAGATACAAGTCTCTTTCAATTAACCTAGAGGTCTTTTTGAAGCCCTCACAGAAGAAACTACAGCAGAAAACTCTATAGAAAATAACCCTAATACAAAATAATAATTCCTATATAAGCCCCTTCCTTCCCTCCAATTTAGTCCTAAAAGATCTATCTTGTCTTAATTAATTCCCACTCTTTTTTGAATTCAAATTTTCTTCATTAATTCCTTCTTTAATCCTCCTAACATATGGAATAATTGGTTTATTAGGCCCCACAAGGCAGGCTGAAAATTCAGCCCCTCCACCCTCTGATGTTGGCCCGCCCTGTAGCTGCTGTCGGTCCTGCTGGATTGGCCGTAACAATACTCCCCTCCAAAAAAATGCACCTTGTCCTTAAGGTGGAATATTAGGAACTGCCTCCTGATTCGTATGATTTCCAAGTGGTATCATGCTCTAACAGGTCCTACTTGATTAGCACCTCTTGTGTCCTATCCCCTCTCTACGTACACCTACTATTTGTAGGGTTCCAACATAACATCCATGTCCTCTGTCAAAATTGGGGGTAGTAATGATGTTGCATGTTCCCCTATTGCCTTCCTTTACTGCGATACATGAAAGAGTGGGTGCACAGTTGAGGATGGTTATAGCCTTAATCGATAGGCTACTTCTCCAATGCGCTCCAAGATCTTATAAGGCCCAAAATACTGTGGGGATAGCTTTTCATTCCTTCTATTGGCTAAGGTTTTTTGTTAGCAGGCCTCAAATTTATGCAAACCATAATCTATTGGGCTCTCAAGTCTCAACAAATGCCCCTTAAGCTCTATTAGTACCCTGTTCCTCTCCTTTAAGTACTTCTCTACACTGGATACTGGTGTATTGTTTCTCCGTAATGAATCAAGTGGGGTGGGTCTCTCCCTTAAAGTATCCTAAAGGGAGTGGTCTTTGTTGCTTAGTGTGGTATGAGGTGTTTTACCAATATTTTGGGTCCTCGGTGCCAAGGTAGTAGAGGTGATATTATAAGGCCCTTCCATGGGGTTGCTCCAGCTGGCCTTCTCCCTCTGATGTTTCTCCTCCACCCTTTGTGCTAGCTCCATCATGTCTCTCAGCCCTCTAGGCCTCAATACCATGAATTCTACCTGTATGTCCTCCCTAAACCACTTCATGAAATTTTCCTTCTATCCTTCCTTAGAGACCCCCTCAGTCTTCCCAACAACACCTCAAATTTCTCCCGACTCCATATCTGTCCCCTCATAAGTTATGGAATATAATTGCTCGTGGATGTCTCATTCCCGAATGGCTAAAAAATGTTCCAACAAGCACTCCTTAAATTATCCCCATCAGTAGACCGGATGCATAGCCTACCTCCATTTGAACCAGGCTAGGGCTTTCCCTTCCAGACATAGACCTAATGCCATGAGTTTTCCCCTTCTGCTAGCCCGTTGATCTCAAGGTAACGTTCCACTTGGTATGCCCAACCTTGGGCATCCTCCCCTTCAAAGATCGACATCTTTAGCTTCCTAAATCTCGCATCCATACCATGAATTCAAATAGGATTGATTGGAGGGATTTCCAAAAAGAACACATCTTAATTAAGAAGAAATTTCAAATTCAAAAACTTGCAAATTTGAATTAGGGAACCTTCCAAATTAACCATGGGTTAAATTTGGCAAGTAGTGAATGCTAGTTTCAATTTTGGATCCAAGGGGAAGGAGGATGGCCGGCAGCTTTATGGAGGTAGTTGGGGCCGGCGGTTGGTTTGGTGGACCTTAGGCTTGGGTATGAAATTTCAGCCAAGGGAGTAGAGGGGGAGGAGGAGAGGCGGCGGCTTGGATTGGGGATGGGAGAGGGATCAGTTAAGGCCATGGCAGGTGGTGGCCGATGACTTGGAGGAGGGAGGAGGAGGTGGCAGCTACGAGAAATAAGGAGGAGACGATGGTAGAGGAGATGGACCATGAGCCCGAATATTTCTTGCAACAAAGGGGTAGTATGTTGCCCTCACCTAAGGATTTCCAACTCTCACAAAAGCTCTCTCAACTCACCAAGACATAAGTGCAGGAAATTTTCATAATAATATTCATCATCCTCCAAAGAAAAGGAGAGGACTATAAATAGCCAAAATATAATAGTAAATCCAGAAGACAAAAGTGCCCTCTGGGGTCACATGAACCTACTCCATCAAGTGAGGGTAAAATTGAAAATGATATAATAATAAATCAAATATAAATAATAACTCAGAAATAAAGTGGTGTAATCATGATCGTAGATCTTCATCATCTTCTTTAATAAAATCTCCAATGTTGAATGCCCTCATCATTCTCTGAGCTGAAAAAGAGCTTGACTTCGTTGAGTACGCATCCTGGTTGCTCTTATAAATCTCTAATGCATCTGGATCAATTCGCTGAAGCTCCTCAAGCTCTAGCCAAGTGTACACTAACTCTGGCTTACCTCTCCACCTTATCAAATACTTTTTTTGTCTGCCCTCTTTTATGGAAATGATGTCATCATGTGGGCTCCGAAAATTGGGCCCCGGCCTCTGCCCGCCTTTTCTTTTTTTTTTTATTCGGCGAGGGAGTTTTAACTGAATAAGTTCCGAGGTAAATTTTGGAAGGAAGATGGGTTTGTAGATAAGACACTACCCAGAGATTTCGCACTCATTTTGCGAGGACTTTATGATCTGAGTTCTGGTTTCCTATAGGCGCAAGCCCCTATAGTTAATTACCCCTCTCAATCATGAGAGAGAACTTTCGATTAAGGCTAGTCGTCAATTAGATACGTAGAATATACGTGTTATCTGGCGTATAGTAGCAGTGATGGATTTAGGTTTGAATTGTTTGGATATTTGGAAAGATTTAATATTTAAAATAGAAATTTCATCATCTTTCACTTAAAGTGGATGGTGGAGGAATGGATGATGGGCCCGATCAAGATCCCATGGTTCCGTCGTCCCGGGCCATCGTGGTCCCTGGTCTACTTAGTCAGAGGAGGTAGTCGACCCAACCTGACAGAAGGATCCTTGTTGGCAGCCATAGGTTGCTTCGTCCAAGGGGACCCCATGGGTTGCTTCGTCCAAGGGGACCTTGTAGACCTGGGGTGAATGTTTGTCTAAGGGGACAAATTTAAATCCACCTTAGCTGACAGAGGGCTTTGTGCTCTATCAATCATATCCTATTGATTCATATCTCAAGGATTTAACGCCATTAAGGAGCATATTGGCTCTGGCCATAATCGCTATCTGTGGTGTCATTTGGCAGCAAAACCACTCGGTTCAGAGGGCCCCAGGTCGTAATCTTTTACCTGCAGTGCCATTTGGCGGCGAAACTGCCGGTTAGAGGACACGTACCACGTCCTTATTGCAAGAGATTGTTTAAGAATGGATCCTAGTAATATTTTCGACTAGGCATTTGGCTCTTTGTGAGCTGAAGTTATATTTTGAATTTATCCACCTCGGCAAACTGTTGCGGAGGGTGGATGGATTTTGCTTTTAGTGATTGATGAATTGATTTTTATTTTAAATCTTTTTTTGGATTTCTGGATTTTTTATATTTTTGAAATTTTCTGGGATTTTGGGTGGAGCTTTGGAGTATTTGAAATGGGCTTTTGGAAGACATTTGAAAGTATTTGGGAACACCTCCGGTTGAGATCTGCATTCAACACGACCATCATCGGGGTGTTCGGGGTCATTACCATTTGTTTGATTGAACCTTGTCGATTCTGTCTGGCTGTCGGCAGAGGATCGGGTTTCGTAGGCTTCGTGCCTTTGTTCATGAGCTTTCTTTGTTGAAGGCATTGAAGGTCGAATATGATTGTATAAGATAAATATTCCGGTCGACTTCATGACCGCATATTTATCCGATAGTTTGAACCTTGTCTACTCCTATTTACATGCTTAGGAGGATCTGGTTTCGTAGGCTTCGTGCCTTTTGTTTAGTGAATTCTTTTGATTGTAGGCTTTGAAGGCCTAATATGAATGTATTAAAATAAATACACTAGTCGCCACAACTATGTATTTGCTTGAGAGTTCGAACCCTGTCGACTTCTATTGATCCGTATAGAAGGATCAGGTTCGAACTTGAATTCACTTATTGACCCGCGCAGCTTCCCTAGACGTCACGTGTGTACCAATAACACGCTCGCCGGGGCCCATGCGGGTATTTGGGGGCATTTTATAATTAAACCCTGTCCACTCCTTTTATCTTCTTCAAAGGATCGGGTAAAAATTTAGTAACCCACGCAGCATCCCTAGACGCCACGTGTGTACCAATAACACGCTCCCCGGGGCTCATGCGGGTTTTGATTACAATTACCCCTTTTAGTGTACCTATGTGTATATAAGCTACGGTGCACGTGCTGGGGTATTTCGGAATATTCATGAAACGCCTTTTGTCTGCTTCGAAGAACGTCGCGGATCCGGTGGCGTGGCGTAGAAGCTTCCGAATAGAGTTGTTTGCTGCTTGGATCATATGTGCTTGCATTCGTTATAATTATTTCATATTTGCTTGCAGACAATATGTTGGATGTACAACTACTGTTCATCAAGAAAAATGCAATCCTCTATAATCTTATCCAACTCATTGTTCAAAATTTAGTTGAATTGAGATTCACTCAATTTTGATTTGATCTGGCTTTCTCTTTCCAGAACTCGTATAGAAATTAATAAGTGATTCATCAATTATGTCGTCTTCCTTATTTTCTGTCATTGGCTTGCAGAACTGATCACTTCTACCTTGAATGATTGTATCCTTACCAATGCCTTACACTTCGAAATCAGTTACTAGTATCTTGAATCAATAACTTATCATTTTCATTGCATTATTGAATTCTGACATATTGAATGTAGAATGGATCTTTGGTATAAACTTATGATCATTAGCACATAATGTGTTATCATCCACTTTGATTTGCAGATATGTTAATGTGTCTATACTACAGAATAATCATTATAAATCTTTTTTATTTATCTATAAATAGCACGCCATATGTACAACAAGTCTTTTTTTCTTATAATTCGTAGGCATCTACATTTGTTGTAGTCATCTGATATTTATAGAGAACTACTATACACATTTTCAAACTAGCTCCATATTCATAGCAGACTGTTGTACACATCTATAAGCAAGTGCAGTCCTTTGATTATTTGTAGGATACTATGTTTCTTGTATATGACCTTTTGATGTCATTGAGAGTTTATATGTCAGATTGTGTTGGTTGTAAGAGAGTCAAATTTTGGCTTGAACTTAGTATGCAATCTTCAAACATTTCTCCTTTGCACTACCACTCTCTTTCTTTACATATGCATATAGGAGATATTATCGCTTGCGTATGATAAGTGCTTTTTTATTTGAGCTAGGTTTAGCTCGTTGCATCTTAGTTTAGATTTGATTTTGTGCAGTTCGTTAAAGTCCAAGCTTTCTGTGTCCAACGTTTCGTTCAAGTCATATGCAAGTTTGGCTCAAGTTTGAATCAAAGTCCATTATCATTTGATATGAATCATGTCCTTTGCAGTTTCTTCAAGTCCCCTGAGTCCTTGTAAGTTCAAGATTGAGTCTTATTCAATTCTTGCTTGAGTTCAAGTCCAAGTTTTTGTTCTTTTCAATTTCATTTGAGTTTGAATTAAACCTTTTATTAATGTCTTTTGAGTTCAAATGAGTCCAATTACAAGTCCCATTTTTGTTCAATCAAGTTCCATTCTTGTTCATGAGTCCTCTGCTCTTGTTCGAATACAAGTTCTATGTCCTTGCTCAAATTGTTCAAGTCAAGTCCTTTGTAGTCTTTGCAAGTTTGATTGTATGTTCAAATAGTTCACTATTTGTTCAATCCGGTTCGAGTTCATAAGTCCCCTATAGTTCACTTGAATTCGAGCCATTCTCTTGTTTCGTTTGCATTCGAACTTATTATTGATTGTTTAAGTTTGAATTAAGTACATTTGATGCTCCAATCAATGTCCAAGTAAAGCTCCAAATTGTCCCAAGTACGAATTGCATTTACTCGAAATTTCGGCAAACTTCCGGCGTCTCCCCCGTTTAGGGGAAAACTATAGAAAATTGGGCCTTCCGCCACGCTAGAGAAAAGCGTTCACGGTAGGTGCCCTATAAGGAGGACACCGCGGCCGTAATAATTTGTTCCCCCACCACGCCAGAGAAAGGCGTGCATGGGCTTTCGGGCACCAATTTAAAATAAGCGATTTTATATTTGACCCCACCTCGCCGTAGGCGTCGCACCGGGTTCCCTTCCCACCACGCTAGAGAAAAGCTTACATGAGTTGGTTTTTCGGTCCAACACCAACGCCGAAAATGGGGTTTTGATTACCCGTCCCGTTGCAAGCACCGCAACGAATTCCCTCCTATCACGCTAGAGAAAAGCGTGCATAGGTGGTTGTTCGCCGCGTTGCAAGCACCGGGAATGGGTTTTCAAAGTTTTAGGGTTTAGAGAGATTATACCTTCGCAAGGTCGACGGCATGGAGCGAGAGAGAAAAGGATTTTTTTAAAAATTAATTATAAATTAATCATAATTAGTTACACATAATAGATATAACTAATTACATTTAATTTAGAATTAATTATAAGTAAATGATATCTAGTTTATAATTAATTATAAATTAATTACAATTAGTCATTTTTCAAACTAATTGTATTTAATTTAAAATTAATTTTAAATCAATTAGGTTTAATTTATAATTAATAATGGCAGACTTATGGGATTTGGCTGAAGAGCGTGTGAATGGATAAAGTTACCTTCACAGCAAACGTCCCCTATTCTTGCTTCTGATCCAACAGCAAGGGGACGTCGTCTGAGGAGGCGAATGGGGAATAGGTAGATCGGGAGCAGCTCGGGCAGAGGAGATCGATGGAGGAAGCTCGGGCAGAGGAGGTGCCGGCCAGGTAGGGTTCTCTCTTTCACTCTCTCTCTCCCTCTCTACTTCTCTCTAGCTGAAGGGATCAGAAGGGTTCGGCTGGAGTGCGAATGGAGGAAGGAGATGCGGGATCTGGAGGGATTTGGTCGGAGGAGGAGACGGGCTTCAGAAGATGGGGAGCTGGAGTTCGTGAGAGAAGAGGGAGATCGGCGCAGGTAGAGGTTTCTGCGGCTATGGAGGAAGGAGCGTCGTGGGTTGAGTTCGGAGGGGAGGAAAAGAGCGAGAGCGTGCGTGAAGTGGAGTCGAGCGCAGAAGCTGGGTATTTAACGACACTCATGGGAGCGAGATTGAGGCCTGCGCACGATATCCTGTATCCTGCTCTGAGATGGCGCCTTTTGCAGGGTCGTAGGACGAGACACTATAGCTGGCGACGAGATTTTTGCAGGATTTGCGGGATGGGCAACCAGCTTCACAGGTATTTTATATTCTGATTTTTTTGTTTTGTTTATTTCTTCATGGAGGTCAACACATCACTTAGAATCATGTCAACTGTTTTTGCAATAGCTGTTTTTGGAATATTTGGAAGTGGAGGAAGGCTTTGGTTCTCACAAGGTGGAATCCATAAGGCTCAGTTTGTAGTGGATTCTTTACCACTATCAGATTTCTTATGACTTTCTTCTATGTTTAAATCTACTTCCTCTAACTGCAGCTCTCTCTCATTAATTGTAATTTGATCGTTATCATCATTAGCAAGATCTTTTAAGGCTTACATAAGCTCTTCTTGATCTGCTGTTTGATGTGGATTTCTCAATGACTCTCCTAGGTTTGGTCTTCATAACTATGAGACAATCCTGTTTTCCTTATAGTCTACTCAGAGAGTTAGCAAAATAGACTTACTTATTAGTTAGCAATGATGAATGGATCAAACTTTGCATATCTCCTATCCCGCTTTCTTCTATTGGACCATCACTGAATCACCAACTTCGAATGTTTTAAATATTCGTTTAAGATCAGCATGAAGTTTATAATTTATATTATGTTCAATTTTGCATTTAATTTTTGTATGCAATTCATGCAGATGCGATGCAAATGACGTTGCAGATTCAGAAATCATATACTTAGGATACATGAGTATGAGATCTAAAGGCTGTCTAGATTTGTATCCATATACAATTTTAGCAGGACTCATACCAGTGTTGCAATTCACAGAATTATTATAAGCAAATTCAGCCGTGGGGAGTTTGGAATCCCTGTCTTTAACGTGCTCACCCACTAAGGACCTCTACAGGTTTCCTAGACTCCCATTAACCAGTTTGATTTGATCATCTGTCTAAGGATGAAAGGCCGTGTAGAATTGTAATTTGGTGCCCATTTTCATCCAAAGAGTTTTTCAGAAGTAACTCGTGAATTTGACATCCCTATCATATATGGTGGTCTTGGGCAAACCATGTAATTTGACGACCTCATTAAAGTACATCCTGACAATATGGGAGGCATTGGATGTTTTAGAATAGGGTAGGAAATATGCCATTTTGGAAAAACAATCAACTACAACACATATGACCTCATTTCTACGAAGTCTTGGGCAAGCCAAGAACAAAGTCCATGTTGACATCTTGACATGGATAGCTGGGAACTGGTAATGGAGTGTAGAGACTCGTGTTCTGCTTCGTTGTTTGGCCCGTTGACAGCTGTGGTACATACTGACCATTTTACCAACATATTTCTTTAGGCTAGGCCGTACTGGGCAACCTCAATAGTTTTATTGCGATCGAAGTGTCCGGCGAGGCCTCCAGCGTGAAGTTCCCAAACGAGAAATTCCCTAAGGGAAGTACTTGGAATGCAAAGCTTCTAAGGTTTGAAAACATCTCAATCTTCAAGAAGAAAATCATCTACAAGGCGCGTATTTCCTATAGACAAAAAGGAGTAAATCTCCTTTAAGTTGGGGCATTCCAAGTGGTCCTCTTTGACTTGCTCAAACCAAGTGACTTTTGCCCCCATTTCAGTGGTGGTCATCATGCGACAACTGATGGCATCAACAGCTTTATTCTCAACTCCCTCTTTGTCCCCAAGGGTGTAAGTGTACTCTTGTAGGAATTGTACCCATCGCCTATGGTGTGCATTCAACTTTTTCTGGGAGTTGATATAACGAAGAGCCTCATGATCCGAAAAAGATGACGAACTCTTGCGGGGTAAGTAGTGTCACCAATATCGAAGGGATTAGATAACAACGCAAAACTCTTTGTTATACAGGGAATAGTGTTATAAAATGTCATTCAATTTTTTGCTGAAGTAGGCTACAGGGTGACCTTCTTATGACAATATTCTAATTCTGACCCCCGAAGTATCATAGGTAACTTCGAAGACTTTGCAGATGTCAGGAAGTCTCATTACTAGGGCTTCCACATTTTTTTTTCTCTTCGAAGGCTCTGGTTGCAGCCGGGGTCCAGTGAAAATCTTCTTTCTTAAGACAATCAGTAATAGGAGACACAATGGTGCTGAAATTTTTAATGAATCTCATATAGAAGGTGGTTAAGCCATGGAAGCTGCGAACTTCCCGGATGTTCTGAGGAACTAGCCATTCTAGTATGGCTTTTACCTTCTTCGGATCTGCAGAGACCCATTGGGCTAACACAATAAAGCCCAGAAAGACTACGCAGTCAACAAGGAAGGTGGGATTAAAATAAAGCTACTCCTTAATACTTCACAGACTTGCCTCAAGTGGTCTAAGTGTTGGCTCATAGGCTGACTATAAATAAGAATGTCATCGAAGTAAACAACCACAAACATGCCCATGAAAGGCTGTAGCACTTGGGTCATGATTCTCATGAAAGTACTCGGGGCATTATTTAACTGGAAAGGCATTACCATCTACTCGTACAAATCATCTTCTATCTTGAAGGCAGTCTTTCACTCATCATTGGGTTGGATCCAGATCTAGTGGTACCCACTCTTAAGGTCAATCTTGGAGAAAAGGGTGGCTCCTGTCATCATATCAAGCATATCGTCTAACCTCGGGATAGAAAAATGATATTTAATAGTGATTTTGTTAATGATATGGCTATCAACGCACATCCTCCAAGTACCATTTATCTTTGGTGTAAGAAGGGTGGGTATAACACAAAGGGCTAAGGCTTTCTTTTATGTAGCACCGCTACAATAAATCTTCCACATGTTTCTTTAGTTCGACATGTTCCTTGGGGTTCATGCGGTAGTGTGGCAGGTTGGGAAGAGAGGCCCCGGAGACATTATCAATAGCATGCTGAATATATCTTAGTGGAGGTAGTTTATCAGGGAGATCATCAGGGAAGACATCAACAAAGTCACTCAGTATGGGTTGAACCTCCTGAGGGATAGGCTCATCAGACTTGGTGAAAGTCTCACAACCGACCAATGCGTACAGAGGTGAGCCTTATGTTATTTTAGAATCCAGGACCTTGCCTGTCATAATGTTCAGCCCCTTCTTGGGCTTGTCTGGATTGAGTTTGGGGTCGTCCGTAACCCTGGGCTATATAAGCGGAAGCTTGTTCTTTTTGCCAGTATATTCAAACATGCAGGTGTTTGAACACCATAGTTGTGGACATCATTATCAAAGAGCCAAGGGCGCCCTAGGATGATTTGTCCAAAATCCATTACCAAAATATCACACCACACATTCTTCTTATAGTCAGTGAAGGAGATGGGTATGAGGCTTTGTTTCTTCACCTCTAAGGCAGCGGAGTTGACCTAAGCTACCTTTTAGGGATTAGGGTGAGGAACGGTAAACAATCTAAGTCTAGACACCATGCTGGAGGAAATAACATCGATGCAACTTCCACTATCCACAATGACTTTATAGTTTTTATCATTTATTTTGATGTAAGTGTGAAAAATCGAGGTTCTACGCCAGTCATCAGTAATATGAGGGTGTGACAGTGCACATCTCACCACGTAGATGGGAGAGGTGTCGACCTTTTGTAAATAGTGGATGACAGCAATGTTGTCTTCCTCAAAGAATTCACCTTCAGCATCGAACTGGTGAATTTGTGCAGTCTTGGGCTTCAACTAATCCTCAATGATTTCTTCTATAATGGTGACTTTGTATGGACTAGAACACCGGGAAGAGGTATGCCCATATCCCTAACATTGGAAGCACTTGGTCCCTGGGTGGGACCGAGGTGTGTTTGGGGTTGCAGACTTGCCCCCAAAATCAGAACGGGGTGGAGGACTAGAAGGTAGTCTGCTTGAGCTCACCGGGGTTGGCCGCGTGCTAGAGTGGTGTGGGGTCGATCGACTAGAGGGTTTGTAGGAAGATCTAGCATCCTGGTGTTGGGAATGGGTTTCTTCAAGGTCTAAGACTAGACTGTAAGCATTCTCTAATATAGTGACACTCCGGGCAAATAATTCGTTACGTAGGTCCTCATGCAACCCGGTTCGAAATATGGACATAATTTGAGTGGGGGTAGTAGAGGTCTCCCCTTACAGAGAATTAGATAATCGTCAAAAGCTACAATGTATTCCTTTATCGGTTTACTACTCTGGGTCAGCCTATTCCATCTATCAATGAGCCTAGGGAAGTACGAGAGAGGTGTAAGCACTTATGTTTGAGCTCGTGCTTCATAGAAGTTCAATCAGTGATGGGGTATTTGTTGCGGATTCCCAAGGCTTTCTAGGTTGGCCCAATATTGGCTAACCTTACCCGTGAGTTTCATTTCAACAAATCGTACTTTTCTGGCCTCAGATATGTTATACCACTTGAATAAACTATACATGCCTTCGGTCCAATCTAGAATAACTAGGGATTAAAAGTACCGTCAAATGTTGTGGCATTGACCTTCATGCTTTTCATCAAAGGTATATCGGGGTTGTTATCATGGTCATAACCGTACTGGGGAGCTCGATAATATGTACGGGGGTGTCCCTCATCTGGTACCTTGTCATCCCCATACATAGGAGGCCTAGAAGGTGTGTATGGTGCAGGGTTGTTACTGACTCGGTCTAGTGTATAAAACCGTTCCATCGTTTGGCGACGAAGCTCAGCTATATCAGCTTGGTTTTCCATAACTTGTTGACTGATCATGCTCATTTGTCCCACCAACATATATAAGGTCCTGTGAATTTATTCCGGGTCTGAGGGTGACTCAGAACTATGCAGATTTGAAAGAAAAATAATAAGATAACAAGCAAGTAATTTTAATACGTGCAGGATGTGATTTAGATGCTAGAACATGTAAGAAAGAAATCATAGTAGGCACCTAAATGCAATCATGCTCTAATATCAGATGATGTAGAACTATATGCGTAGGTTGACTTTTAATTATGAAATTACACCTTGTTGAAGAGTAAGAACAATTATTCAACTTCTAACGATTTAAATCAAAGATTTAAAACAATAAAAAGATGATTAGCTAAGGCAATTAATTACACAATAATTGTTAGGAGCACAAATAACCAATTCAAATCAAGCTTTACATCACGTGGGGGTTTTCAAAGGAAATCCCTAGATTAACAATTAGACTAGTCACTATTAAGATCCCTCACACACACTCTTAATAATTGGGTAGGCGGAGAAAGCTTGCATAATCTTTACCTTCTTCAGGGTTCGGAAGAGAGTTGCCACTGAACGAAAGGTTGTCGCTGATCAATAGCAGTTGCAATGGAGAAGATGATTCATTCCATGTATTCTTTGACGGAGTGGTCGTTCTCAAAATCTATGTCGACGAATGGAGATCAGTGAATGTCGATTAATCCTTGATCATCAAATACGAAGATGTGATCAAGCTCCGGATCGGCTATTCATGAGTGCACAACAAACTAGGGGGTGCTGGAGCTTTTGGATGGCAAAGGGAGATCTTCTGAATTGCATGACAGCAGGGCGGCCTTGTTGAAGTTTCTGAATAACAAGTAGAGCTTTCTAGACAACAAATTGGCTGGTTAGGGGATGTGGGACTACAACCTTTGTGAGGTGGAAATCCTGTAGTAATCAATGTTCAGAAGGAGGGAGTTAGAAAGATTAATTCAAAGTAAAGGGGTGTGTGTAGTGGCCGACCATAGATGAGAAAAGGAGAGAATTTAATTTCAGAATTTTGGTTGTTGATTAAAGGAGGGAAATCAATTAGAAATTTTGGAATTTAATTCCTGCTTTAAATGGTGGAGATGATTGGGAAATTTAAATTTGAATTTCCCCAAAATTTAAGAGAGGGGGAGGAACTCACTTAGATGGGGAATTGATGGGTTGATTGGGGAGTTTTAATGAGGCTAATAATTAGATGAAAGAGGGAGAGAGAAGGGGCGGCCAAGAGGGGAAGGGAGGGGTCTACATGATTTAATGTAGATTTTAGGGAATTATTTGGTTTGATTGAGTTGCTAATCTAAGCAAATTAAATTATGAAAGAGATTTTAAATCAAATATCTCTCTAATTTACTGATCAATTCAAATAGGTTTTGATTGGAGGGATTTCAAAAAATAACTTATCTTAATTAAGAAGGAATTTCAAATTCAAAAACTTTCAAATTTGAATTAGGGAACCTTCCAAATTAACCATGGGATAAATTTGGCAAGTAGTGAATCCTAGTTTCAATTTCGGATCCAAGGGGAAGGAGGATGGCCTTCGGCTTTAGGGAGGGAGTATGGGCCGGTGGTTGGTTGGGTGGACCTTGGGCTTTGGTATGAAATTTCAGCCAAGGGAGTCGATGTCATGACCCGACCCGGTAAGTTCGCATAGGCGAGGTGGGAACGAAAGTTTGACGGTAAAATTCAAAACATTTTAGTAACATATCTAAAACATATCCAAATATAGAGAAAGAGCCATTAAAAATTTCAAGTAAATTTTTTTTCTTTTCTTCTATCATTCAAAAATAAAAATGTACATAAAAGTTCATTACATAGATGGATGTCTAAAAATCTACCTATCACATCCTATCATGCGCATCCATCTAATACAAAGCATTCAAATACCAAAAAAGGAACCTATCACCTATTGTCTCTCTATAACGGTAAGTATATGACTGTTTATTCGTCATTAACGATTAACAGGTTTTCCTGAAAATGTTTCATAAGTTGGGTGAGTCACAACTCAATAAGTAAGATGCTATTTAATAAAATTCAGAAGCAAGATAAAGAGTTCAACATATATGTCAATTTTTCTAATTAAAAGAACGATGAACTTGCCATGATATATTAACTTGAGTACCTATATGTTCTTTTTCTTTGCATAATCTTGCAAAATTTTTCATTATATATTTTTATGTTTCATTTGATGCTTCATATACTTATAACATAATAACATAATAACATATTCTTATTCACCAGTCACGGAAGTATCATTTTATTTTGTACGGATCAGGTACACTTTTAATTGGTCATTCCTTTATCATTTGCTCTGAAGAGCACATTTACTATTGGCTCCGAAAAGCACTTTACCATTTGATACTTCACATCAACATACACATTCAACCATTCTATATGTATTCATAAAAAGGATATTAACACATCATTTATGCATATGTTCTAATGCTCCTATATTTTTCTACACTATTACTTATTAAAGGAGACGTGCTTTGTAAACTATCCACAATTATCACATGAGGAAGTCACATTTGCATCAATATATTCAAATGTATACTAGGTATTCACAAGAACAAAAAATATGATATTTAAAAACATGCTAAGCTATATAATAAATGTACAATTGCATTTAAAAGCTTAATAGGCTAATCACAAGATATTAGAAAAACATGCTATCATTTGGAAAGAAAAGAATTTTCTGAAATTAAAAGAACCACATTTTACCTACCTCACCATTGTGCGAAATTTGCTCTTTGCACTATCGAGACCTTTCCTCTACCACTTCCAATATCTCTATTGTCACATGCTTCCGTCACATACTTAATCCCTAATTCCCTAATTCATAAGAACCTATACATATGTTTTCTTAAATTACCTAAATCAACCCTTTACCATTTAAAATTTAATTAAATTTACTTTATATTTTCGGATTTCCTCAAATCCATAATTTTTGGAAACCTTCTTTTTATTAATTTCATGATATATGCATATAAAAACCTTCCTTACATTTAATTATTATTTAAAATACAAGTATTTTCGGATTTATTTGAATTAAAAATTAGAAAAATAAAAATTTGTGCAAAAACCCTAATTCTCACCATTAAAATCCTTCCTAAGTCTATTTGAAACAATAATACTTAAGAATTTTTCATGATTAGGAAAAGCCCTAATTTTTGAAACATGAAAATTTTTCATAAAAAATTATTTAACTTCCACAAGAAGCCTTCTTCTATCATTAGGATTCACTTTTGCAAAAGCATTTTGAAAGGAAAAAGAAATTGGAAGAAACCCTAATTTTTAAAATCCAAAATTTTCGGGGAAAACTAGAAATTCCATGGTTAGAAACCTTCTTTACTCTTTACCAATCATTCTTCTTCTAAAATTTGATGTTTTGGGTAAACCCTTAAATTTTAACCCAAAGAAATCTAAGGAAAATGAAGGGATTTTGATGTTTGGAACTTATGTTACACTTCCTTAGACTTTCTCCTTCAATTTCCCTCCAAAAAGCTTGCCGGAAACCGCCAGTTGATGCCTCTCTTCTATTCGGCCAAAGAAACACAAAGGGACTGGATCATTCGGTCCCTTAGGGATTTATGGGCGGGTGTGGGGAAAAATGACGCATGTACCCTCCTATAAATTTTCCTCAAGGGCTTGGAGGGCTATTTAGACATTTGGATTTTATTTTTACTGAAACAACCTTCATCAATTTTTAACTTTAAATTTATGCGAAATTAGGTATAAGTTCTTTATATTGTGTCGATCAAAATTTTGCATAGAATTTAATAAAATTAATTGCGTCAAATTCCGACTACTTCGAAATTTTGCCTAATTTCATCATGGCGCATCGAAATGCGTGCGACGCCTACGATTGATATTTTTTTGATTTTACAACAGAGGGGTAGGAGAGGTGGCGGCTCGGATTGGGGATGAGAGAGGGATCAGCTAAGGCCAAGGCTGGTGGTGGCCGGTGGCTTGGAGGGGGGACGAGGAGGTGGCAGTTAGGAGAAATGAGGAGACGATGGTGGAGGAGATGGACCAGAAGCCTGAGCGTTTCCTATAGTTGATGGGTAGTACGTTGCCCACACATAGGGCCTTCCAACTCTCACAAAAGCTTTCTCAACTCACCCAGAAACAAGTGCAGGAAATTTTCATAATAATATTCATCATCCTCCAATGAAGAGGGGGTTATAAATAGCCAAAATACAATTGTAAATCCAAAAGACAAAAGTGCCCCCTAGGGTCACATGATCCTACTCCTTCAAGTGAGGGTAAAATCGAAAAAGATACAATAATAAATCAAATACAAATAATAGCTCAAAAATAAAGTGGTGTAATCAGCGTCATAGATCGCCGGCCTCTTCTATGTTAAACTCTCTACTGTCGGATGTCCTCATCACAAATTTTTAGAGCAGACACCACTAATATATTGCTAAATGCTCTGACTTTGTACAATGTTTTATCTTATTGATTTTTTTGATTAAAAAAAAAATCCCAGAAAACACTTCTTCAAAGTTGGTCCATAAATTTTAAAAGAAAAAAACACAAAAATTCATAAAGAACACAATAAAACTAAATATAGTACACCTAAGCATTAAACTCTTGCCAAAAGAAAATACACCACCTAAATAATTTTTTTGTGATAGGTGTCATTTGCACATCAATAGCTTGGCACCAATTGATACCTGCTCAATGATGATGTAGCTCCAACTTACACGCCAATTGTCATTCGATGGTTGCTGTGATGGCATGTCTTTTGATCCTCTTGTTGCGTACTTCAAACTCAACTTAGATGTCAAGTGTTTTAGCCTCCTCCAATGATTGCCATATGCCATCAAAGCACAGCTTCGCACATTCTTCTTAGTAATGTTATTACTTGCATCACAACATACATGCCGGTTTGTCGCTTGCATGTTTGTATGCAGCATTTTCATTTTCATTTTAATTTCTACTTGCAACTTTGTTGCCTGATCTTTCGCCAACATTATCACCTGCAGTACAAAATGAAACTTTCCTACCCAGTTAGCCATTCATGTTGTTTGTACAACTTCATCCAACTTCATTGCCCACTCCTCTCTCAGCATAGTTGCTTTCACCTCTTCATGCCTAGCGCCCGCTCTTTAGTTGCATTGGTCTTCTGCACCACTTCATGCTGCTTCTTTTCCTGTTTCTCTATTTATAAGACATTCTTACAACCCACAACAAATTGCTTTTTAATGTCTAATGCTCCTGCTGCTTTTTAATACGAAGGTAACGCGTTCTTTCATTTTCTTCTCACCGCTACATACAAAGGGAGTTACTGATATAAGGCATCGGTACCCATTTTAGGTCTGCTTTTTTATATCAAAATTTAAATTTTGATATATTGATTAAAAAAATGGAGATGTATGTTAGGATAATTTTCTTGATTTTTGGTTAAAATTGGATGGTTTTTAGATAAGTTTAAGATCAACTAGCCAATGTTGATGAGCTGGTTTTTTAGATCGATTATTCAACTGTTCTTGCGGTCAGAATGTCAGATTGGTTCTTGATCAGTTTGTTTGATCAATCTATTCTTGGAAGTCGGAGACTTCCATTTGGTCATGGATTCCTTCTCGTACAATTCGTTGATGGTTTCCCGCTAAGGGAAGGCAATGCATAATTTTCATTGTCATATCTGTGCATGCATTTTCAAATGCTGTTTGTGTAGGAGGCACTTCATTTGGCATCATTAGAGTTAAACAACGTGAATATTATTACTCTAATTTCTGGCATTTATGTTGTAACTTTTAACAGCTTACTATGGTGGTTCCTAGAGCTATTGTTTCCTTCAAATAATATCTGACATTGTTCTGTAATTGCAGGCACTAGTGTTAGACGTATGTGATGAAACAAATATTGCTGAGTTAAAAGTGAAGGTAAAGTTCATGTCTGTTAATTTTCAAAATTGTTTTTTGCCAATTTCTGTAGAAATCTTCTTAGCACTTGTTAGATTAGGAATTTTGTTATGAAACAAGTGCAGGAATCATCCAAATAATGGCTGAAATTGGGAATTTCAGCAAGAACATGGAAGTTTTTGAAGAAATCTCTTGACAAAATAATAGGAAAACTTGATAACTGAAGAAAAGTGGAAGGAAATAATGAAGATAAAATGGATCTTCAATTTGAGAGGAAGATCCGGCTCTCCAATTCTCTAACCGACGGTTAGAGCCCAAAACCTAAGAAGAAATTCAGAAAAACACCAACAATTGCATAATCCCTAACCCTAATCTCTTCCCTCCTATTAGAGAATACAAAATAAGAGCCAAAAGACTAAACAACCCTCCCCAATTTGTATGAATTTTTATGTTTATCAAACTTTTAACTAGGCCAATAAATTTGATTTCAAAACAATTACTTCAAATGTTAGGTATTTTAAATCATTAAGTAAAGGATGTCTGTTCTTTCTTATGTTTAGTATCTAACCTTATAATTGCAAAATATGACAGACATTTTTATTTCTATTTTTTATATTGTAGAAGATAACATAGAGTGTTGGTTTTCATTTTAAACTTTATGATTAAAATGTAATCTGCTGGAAAATAACAATTTCCTTGTTTTAGGATCAATCCTTAGTTTTCTTTATTTGGAAGTCATTTTAGACATTGGCTAAAGTTTGTTCTTTATTTTAAAATCCATGAAAGTCTTAGCAAAAGGATTTGACCTTTAGGAATTTCAAGGAGTAATTGATCAACTAAGGATTAGATTTTGGGAATGAAAGCCAAAGGAGATGAAGTAGGAGCACTTGATTCTGAGGGAAACTCAGAGGTGCTCGGACTATCCTATGTTGGGCTTTACATTTTTTGTATCTAAATTTAGTTTGAGTTGATATTTTATTAGAAGATTGGGGCTTACATCCCAACAACACTTGTTGGAGGAATTGCCCGAAAGTTGAGGGCTTATAGGGTGATTTGGAATCAACCCGTGCCTCGGACCCTAAGACTAAGGTGAGGACTACCGAGAGGTAGTGCCTCGAACCTAGATCTAACGAGTGCAAAGAGGGACTTACAAGCTACACCTCACAAGAGGCATAACCCGCCCGACCTCTGGATTTATTGTCCCGCCTGGAAGGGACTACCAGCTAACCCTCCTAATCGCTTTTAAAACCATGTTATTCGGTCTCAATGCAAATGTAGAGTGATAGGGTTGTTTTTATTTATAAGGTAAGGCTTATAGCTTGGCTTTGAGGCCAAGATGCCTAAGTATGTATGGTATGCAAATGCTGACTCACAAAGAAAAAGACTTTTGTTATCTAGTCCTTAAGTGGAGGCATTCTACATGCAACATGCTTGGGCTATGCATGATTATTTTCAATTTTGAAAACTTGGCTCCTTGAAGGGAGCCATGCAAGACTTTCTTACTTATTAGAAAATCGTGGAGCCTAAATCAATTTTTAGATTGATTACATTTTAATGGGTAGAAATCTTATTTTTGTCCTAAGAGCCTACCGCATCAAAAGTCCAAGCCATTCCCAAGCAAAAGCAAAGAAAGAAACCTAGGAAAGAGATGCATTTCTATTGCACAACCAGGTAAACAATCAAAGCATGCTTTTATTTATATCAAATGAAAGGAAATGTAAAGAGTCCACATTATTACAACCAGATTTGGCAGCTGAGTTGCCTGCCATTATACAACCCAGTCAAATTAATTACAGACTCTACTTGTGGGGTCTTCAAGCTTTACAAAAGTTCTTTGGGCTTCATCTTCTTTACTCCCTTCCTTTGCTCCAAACCCCCACAAGTTTTACATCCTAATTCTATCAAATACATATTTGAAAAGAAAAAGACTCAAACCTGCAGTGGATTAGAAGCAATTTATATGATAAAGCATTACATCCAGAATTTTGTTTAGCACTTAGGGTGCCAAACAATCTACTTCTACCCTATTGGCCACATCTTTGGGGGGTTTTAAGCAGTACCTGTCATGCAAGCAATTTATAATTTATAAGCGCCCCCCTTTTAGATATGGCCACCTGCACAGAAAAGCATTTATATCTCTATACTAACCACTTAAGGGCAAGTGCCCACACGCAGACAATCCAAGGGCAATCAATCCACAACATCAAACACATGCGCAGAAAAGAAAAATCCTAATCCTAGCATGCCTAAGGGGCTGTGATAAGCTACAGTCC
>NW_021318618.1:9478378-9486460 GCF_001605985.2 Dendrobium catenatum | reverse complement strand
GGACGTCATCCACACATCAATTGGCCATGGGGGGACCCTAGGTTTCACTAAGTTTCAGTGTTTTACCTTCCCCGGGTTGTCCAAGCGCTCCTATCCAAGTTCCAAGCTTTGTCCAAGCTCCGCTCCAAGCTCCAAGCTGCTGTCCCAAGTTCTTTGAAGGCTCCAAATTGCTGTCCCAGGTTTTCCCAAGGAGGAAGACCTCTGTCCAAGCCTTTCCGGATCGCGTCGCTGCTGGCCAAGCCGTTCCCAAGGGTGGAGACTGCTGCCCCAACATTCCAAACAGAGAATTTTACTGTTTGAGGGCTCCCGGAGGTCATCGTTTGCTGTCCAAAGCTTCCCAACAGCAGTTTTCACTGTTTGGAAGCCTTCGGAGGCTGCATGGTTGCTGTCCAAGGCTTCCGGATAGTGGATTTGCTGTCCAAACTGCTCCAAACAGCAGTTTGAGTGTTCCCGGAAGTTGCGTGGCTGCTGTCCAAGCTTTTCCAACGTTGTCGCTGCTGTCCAAGCCTTTCTGGATGATGGATTTGCTGTCCAAACTGCTCCAAACAGCAGTTTGAGTGTTCCCGGAAGTTGCGTGGCTGCTGTACAAGCTTTTCCAACGCGGTCGCTGCTGTCCAAGCCTTTCCGGATGATGGATTTGCTGTCCAAACTGCTCCGGACAGCAGTTTTCATTGTTAGAAGGCTCCTGAAAGCTGCGTGGCCGCTGTCTACACGTTCCAAACAGCAGGTTCTGCTGTTTTACAGTGTCCTGGAGCAGATTTCATCGTCAAGAGGTCGCCGGAGTTGACTTGGAAGGGAGGGGATGCTTCCTTCTACTTCCTAAGAGCGGAAGAAAAGAACTACAACAGTTCTTTGCTTCAGATTTTGAGAGAGGGAGGAGAAAGGCAGCAACAAACTCCCAAATCCCTTGCCTCGGCTTCTTCTCCTGGCTAGATCGCATGCAAGAGGCCACCGTCGACCTCCTCCTTCATGGCTTGGACGGGTGCAGACAATAGAGAGCCGGAAGGCTCTCTCCCCATTTCCTTATCCCGCTCTGTCTGAGACGGACGAACCCCTCGGAAGCCAAAAATGGGGAATCCGATTGCTCCCCCTCTCCCTCCCGTTCTCTGTCTGGGACGGACGCAGAAACAGAGAGCCGAAAGGCTCTCTCCCGTGCTCTGTCTGGGACGGGCGAACAAGCAGAGAGCCGAGAGGCTCTCTCCGTCTCCCTCTTTCTCTTGCTCGGAGCGGACAAAACGAAAACGGGGAGCCGAATGCTCCCCCTTTCTCCTCTGCGTGCTCTTGGAGAGCAAGAGCGGCAGCACCTTACCGCTCGAATGGACCGATCCCCCCTCTCGTGCGTGAAACGAGGGATTTTAGGGCAGAATTCTATGTGAAATCTGAGCCCTTCATCTCAAACTTTGATTTGAAAATCAAATTCAGCCCAAATTGAGAAATTAGGGTTGAATTTGAGTCCGGATTGGACTCGACCCGGATCAATTTGGGTCGGTTTGGGTCCGATCAAGTTAATTTTGCAAAATTAAGCTTGAATCGATGTCGAATTGTGTCGAATTGGGCTCGACAACGCTCGACGGGGTGCGATTGGTTTTGATTTGATTTAAATTAAATTAAACTGATTTAATTTAATTAAATTGAGGCTCAATTTGGATTAATTTCACCTCGACGATGATCAATTGAGTTGATCGAGCGCGATCGAGCTTTGTCGGGCTCGATCGGGGTCGAGTCGATGCGAAAATATTCGTCAACAGCTGTTCTAGAATTTCAGTGAGTTTTAGCTGAATTTGGGACTGCTGATCTTAAGTTGGATAGTTATAAATATTAGATCTTAGACCATTTTTGTTTAATGAGAAGTTACTTTTTTCTTTGTGCTTGAACGTTGACTAGATACAAATCCTTTGATTATGATGCACGTGGTGAATACTTATTTTTTAGTTGAAGCTATATTGACGTGCGTTTAAATTTTTAATTTTGCAAGTTCTTTTCTTGTTATTTTATTTTATAATTTCATTAATTGTTTTACTTTTGTGATTGGATACATTCAAAGCCTATACAATCTGAATTCTAGTTGCGGTTTGATTTTGGATCATCTTGTCATTATTGACTTTTTTTAAAAAAAATTTATTTGTACTCATTAATTTATCACTTGGGCTGTTTTTGTGTGTTTTTTGTCTTAAATTATCACTGATTAAAGTATCTTTTTTTATTGAACTTATTTTATTATCACTTAGGTCATTTTTTGAGGGTTTTCTGGCTATCATAAAAAAGAGATGCATTTTTTGTCCAAATTAAAATTGTGGACTGCAATTTTGACATTTTAGGCATGATTTTATATATCTCGCCCTCTATCTCCATCAAGAACACATAGACCATAGTTTGATATCTTCATAAAATAATAATAATAATAATAATAATAATAATAATAATAATTATAATAATAAATAAATAAAAATAAAAATGTTTGATATCTTCAGATCTACCTCTATCTTTCTTAGCATAAGTCAAATCTAATACATCTACTATCCTAACCGGGTCATTGGAAAGCTGTTGTTTTATGTAACCAAAGCATCTATGGCGACTCTCTATAATCGTGTCTTCCATTGGAGTTACTCCAACCTTTCCATGTATATGCTTTTTGTGTATCATGTCTTTAAAAGTAAATTCACTCATCCACCTGAGCAGCCTCATCTCTGCAACACTTAACTTAATATCATGCTTCTATTTTAATGGCCAACAGAGAAAGACTCTTTAATCACAAAAGAGAAAGACTCCTACCAACTCAAAAATAAGCGAACTTGCTCTGATACCAATTTAATGTAAACACAGTAGATAGAAAAGCCAAACAAGGAGAACAAAGGGATAAACTAAACCAAACTCGATTCAAATAGTAGCAATCATCTATAACATCCAAAAATCTGACAACGAAAACTAGAAGAGAATTCAAAGAAAAAAAAAAAAAAGAACGCTATCCTCAGACAACCGTCAGAGCGGATTCCTCACATGCATCGAAATGTAGGTTAAGTAAAATAAGTGCTTAGTGCTAGCAAACCGATGGTCCACCACTGCAAGATAGTCCAACTGTCCAATCCCAAACTCGTCCAGCAAATGCTCCCAAATCTGTTAACAATAATCACCAAAGCTCAAGAAGAAGGATACAAATGGAGTGGAACTTGCGGAGAGACGAAAGATATTAGAAGCCGAGAAGAAGGGTGGAAAGAACTCGCAAGTCTTTCCTAGAGTTGAAGGAGAATGGAACAAGCTCGCAAGCCATTCCAAGAAGAACCCGCAGGTTTATAGCAAATTTGGTCTCAATATTCAACTCCCATTCCTTCACAAAACATCTCATATTTATAGGCAAGAGAGGAGAAGCTTAACAGCCACAATGACTTTTCATATTCATATTATAAATGAGGGAATTGAAAAGCTAGCAGTTAACTCCAGGAAACAAAGCACCAAAGCCACAAAAATGCCCCCCAAAGTCACGTGAAAACAGCCTAGGTGGAACCCGAAGAGGCAGCCGCAAGAACCAAGGAGGCCCGCATGGAACTGAAGCACCAAGGCATGGGAAAGGCCACCCAACACGGAAAACAGCAGCCAACCGGGGAAACCAAGGGGGCAAAGGCTCAGAATTTTAAGAAGAAGAGGTGAGGAGAAGGGACAAGACCACTCCATAATGAATCCAACTTATGAGCTTACCTTAGAACATTAATGAGCTATGTAGTTCTCCCAATGAATGAACTAAACTTCAGCTCATCATTAATGAGCTAGCAACTTAGAAATTAAGCTCAACTCCAATGAACCATCCTCTTCCATATTTCACCATAAGCCCCAAAACCGTGGACCATAAGCCAAACCGAGAATCAGCAGCAGCCAAGGACCAATCAAGACAACAAACCAAAGGTCTACCAAATCCCAAGCACAACCTACCATGATCATTGGATGCTTTCCCATCATTGGATAGCTAAAAAAATAAAAAAGAACATAAAAAACATACTAATGTTCAATATAAAATAAAAATACATAATATTTGATAGCATCACATGTCCTTAATGACTTGAATAGAAGAATTATTAAATATTTTTTTTTCTAGAACTCTCTATAGCACTTCTCTTGGTACTTTATCATATGCTTTCTCTAAATAAATAAATATTATATGTTGATTCTCATTATTCTCTCTATACTTCTCCATCAAACCTCTCAATAAATGTATAGCTTCCATAGTAGATCTACTTGGCATGAATCCAAATTAATTTTGAGAAACATTAGTATCACATCGTAACCTATACTCCATAACTCTCGTTCATAGTTTTAAAGTATGACACATTAACTTAATTCCTCTATAATTTACCCAATCTTGTGCATCATCTTTATTCTTAAAAATAAGAATTAACTCACTCATTCTCCACTCATCTGATATCTTTGTAATCTAAATGATATATTTTTTGTTATAAAAAATAATTAATCTGAGTTTTATTATGTTAATTCTTATAGGTAATGAGATGCTCATCTCATTCTTAAATAATGTATTAGTAATTACAAAATCATAATTTATAACAAAATTTAATACATTCTTATCACTCTCATTAGTTCCTCTAAACCCATATCCACTGAATGTTTTTAAATCATCTTCATCTCTACCAATATATCTATTTAAATCTCTTTCAATTAAAAATCTATATTCAAGAGGTATCTTTTATATTAATTCTTCTATGTTATTTCAAAATTTTAATTTTGAATACATATTCAAACCTATGGAGCATAAGAAGTTATATTATTAATAATCTTAACATTAATAACAATCTTTAAAACTTTAGTTCTATCTTCAGTTCTACTAATTTATATAATATTATTCTTCAAGCTCTTATCTATAATCATACATACACCATGTCTTGTATGACTCATATCAGAATGCCATAGTTTAAATCTTAAACTATCACTCTATTTAGCCTTCTCTCCAGCCCGTTTAATTTTTTGAATGCATGGAATTTTTATCTTCTTCTGAATCATAATATGTACTAATTCCATTAATTGTCAGGAAAACTATATTCCAAGTTCCTATCCTAATTTTAGTTTCACAGACTAGCTTCTTTGCCCACATTTGTCCGTGATATGGGAACACATACCTATTTAACACTGTACCAAGGCATCGGTGTAGTTGCCCTTACACACTTCTTGTTGTATTTAAGCCAAACAACACATTGCTTCTATGAATGTCTTAGCATAAATACAATGTATTAAATGATTCATATCATAATTATTTTATAAGTTTTACGCTAGCTGTCAACTTCCTAATATAACCTTCCATTTTTCTCATCCTGAATTTAGGACCTAACAACAACAATACAACAACAACAACAACATCAAACCATGCAACAACAATGTTAATTGAATATTAATTAACAGTTATTTGAATCATAATATAACCTAAAATAATTACTCATATTTTTGAAATAAATAAATACATATAATGGAATACATAAATTTAATTTATTTATTCATGAATATGAAAATTCATTTACCATTTTTGCTCCTAAATATTTTTTTTAATTAAGCTCTTTCTGCGTAATTGTTATTTAATTAAGCTCTTTCATCAAGCTTTTGTAAGAGACTAGAGAGATATCAAGCTTTTTGTTATAGGATGTTATGGAGTATCCAGCGGGCTATGTAGCAGTTTTTTGTTAGGAGTGGAAGAGGAGGGTGTAAAATTTCTTCATTACATTTGAGGTGTAGGTTTCAATACGTGGACGTAGGCATTTGTGCTGATCTCTGTCTCTTTATCCACCTACTGCTATTATTTGGTTTGCTTGATCCGTCGCACTACGAATACTGTGTTTGATGATGATATTAATTCCCTTAGATTAATATTTTGGCTTCTCATAAAATTTGCGTTTGCTTATATCATTTAAAACATAAATTTTTAAAATAAAATTTTAAGAGAAGGGAATTTGAATAGTAGGAAATGCTCATTGACCACCCCCTCCCCCAAACACAAAAAAAAGCGGTTGATATATCTCCAAAATCTTTTGTAAGAGATTGGAGAGATATGAACCCTTTTGTTACAGGTAGTTATGGACTACCTTGTGGGTTAGAGTAGCAGTTTTCTCATTTGAAGTGGAAGAAGGGGGTTGTAAGATTTCTTCATTACATTTGAGGTGGTGGTCTGAATACGTGGATGTAGGTGTTTGTGCTGATCCCTTGTCTCTTTATTTACCTTCCGCTATTACTTGCTTTGCTTGATCTCTTGCACTACAGATACTGTGTTTGATGATGATATTAATTGCCTTAAATCTAAGATTTTGGCTTCTCATAAACTTTGCATTTTCTTATATCGTTTAATAGATAAATTCTCAAAATAAAAAAAAAATTTAAGAAAAGGGAATTTTAATAGTAGGAAATGCTCATTAGTTACCTACCGATATTATTTGCTTTGCTTGGTCTCTTGCACTACGGATACTATGTTTAATGATGATATTAATCCCCTTAGATCTAAGATTTTGACTTCTCATAAATTTGCATATGCTTATATCATTTAAAAGATAAATTTCCAAAATAAAGAATTAAGAAAAGGAAATTTTAATGGTAGGAAATGATCATTAGCCACCCCCTCCCATTATTTAATTCTTTTGTCCTTCAAATGTTTCAGGGCTTATTGAAGGTAACATGGTGCCACTTTTAGCAATCAGATCATGAAGAGTTGTTAGGTCACCCAAAATGCTCATAGGTTTTTGATACATCGTGGAAGTGAAAATACCAAGTAGAAGAAAAAGAAAAACATAGTAACACTAAGATAGGGTTGATTTTTGGATTATATCTTCACTTATAAAACAAGATATAATTGATCTATTATTTGAGAGCTAGATTAGCTCTCCCACAAACTCTAGATGCTACTAAGAACTCACAACAACACTAGGAAAATAAACCTCAGTAATAACATAAACTAACCCTAGACAACTCCTCCTCAAATAATCCTAGAACACAATAACATAAATAGAATTTTCCTAATCAACACAAACATAATTTAGGAAACCTTCCTAAATAATTAGGTCATTCCTAATTAGTCTAAACATGTTGACCTCAGAACAAAGAAATAAAAAAATCTCACATACAAACCTTGCAACCATCGGATCCTCAAATTCTGCCAAGATTTACGCCGATTCGGCGCCGTTCGCGATCGCTTCCCAGGTATCCCGCGACCCTGCAGCGCCTCGATAGCATCTCTTCAGCGTCGTTATATACCAAGCCAAACAGAGCATTCGGGGCTGGCACTTCTTCCATTCGCTCTCCACGCACAAGCTCCAAACTAGAGCTGCTTCTCCAACTCTACACGAAATCCTTTTCCCGTTCGCTGCTTCCACGACCAAATCCCGACCTCCTCTCCCACAGCAGCTGCCTCCGATCTCACTGCCTTAGTCCGACGCCGGAGCCTCTTGCCCGATTGCTCTCCTCCTGCAGTCGAAGCCTCCCGATCCCCACTGCCTTTGCCGACCTCCTCTGGCCGCGAGAGAGAGAGAGAGAGAGAGAGAGAGAGAGAGAGGGATTTTCCCTACCGTGATCTAGCCAAAGCTCCATACCCGAGCCACCCTTCTTGTCCGATCGGAAGCAACACTGGGAGCTCGCCGGCTGTGAGGGTAATTTCCTACCTTTCACGCGCTCCTCCGGCTTGTTGTGGCTGCTCGACTTCGCTCACACCTCTCCTCCAAACCGTGAAAGCCCAGGTCACTCACAAACCTACCCGAGGCTTTAAGGTGATTAGTTTAGGTTTATTTTAATAATATTTATTAATATTTAATAATATTATTAGTACTGTTATATGTATATGCATATTTATATATTATATGTTATAATATATTTATATTATATGTTATAATATACTTATATTATATGTTCATATAATATATTTATATTATATATATAATATTTATATATTTGTATTTGTGTGTTTTTGTGAGAGAAAAACAAAAAAAAGAGAGAACAAAAAAAAAAGAAGAAGAAAAAAAAAGAGATGAGAAAAAGAAAAAGAAAAGAAAATATATATATATATATATATAACGCTCGATAAGTACAGACACGTCCAGTTAGCTCACT
>NW_021318618.1:9451501-9478278 GCF_001605985.2 Dendrobium catenatum | reverse complement strand
CCAGAATTGCGCAATTGCGCCTCTGAGGCGCGCCTCAGTCCAGGTGAAGCGTACGCCTCATCCAGGTGAAGAATTGCGTAAGCCTCGAGGCGTTTTTTGGTCAAATTGCACAAAGGCGTGCCTCTAATTGCGCAATTTTAAACAGAGATGATCACCAATAGTTCTTCTCAACTGTGTCATATGGAACACCGGATGTATAGTAGTGGTCGGGGGTAACTTCAATCGATAAGCCAATGCGTACGCCTCATCCAGGTGAAGAATTGCGTAAGCCTCGAGGCGTTTTTTGGTCAAATTGCACAAAGGCGTGCCTCTAATTGCGCAATTTTAAACAGAGATGATCACCAATAGTTCTTCTCAACTGTGTCATATGGAACACCGGATGTATAGTAGTGGTCGGGGGTAACTTCAATCGATAAGCCAATGCTCCAATTCTCTCCAGTATCTCATAGTGATTAAAGTACATCGGGGTCAGCTTCTCATTCCTCATATTAGATATTGTCCTTTGTCTGCATGAACGAAGCTTCAAATATACCTTATCAACTATCTGAAACTGCACGTCCTTCCTGCACTTATCCGTCTTATTCTTCATGATTTGTTGAGCCCTCAATAAATGCATTTTTGATTCAGCCAATACCATATCTCTCTCCTCTAAGTACTGTTCCACCAACGAGACTGGTGTGCTACTATGCCCAAAATGCACCATGTGAGATAGGTCCCTCTCATACAACACTATGAAAAGAGTTATCTGTAAAGCCAAATGATATGAAGTGTTGTACGAGTACTCCTCCCATGCCAACCACTTGACCCACAATTACGATGTATCCATAACAAAATATCGCAGGTAAGTCTATACGCTTTTGTTTACAACCTCCTTCTGCCCATCCTTCTTGGGGTGGTAAACAGTGCTCCCTTTTAATATTGTCACCTGAATCCTAAAGAGCTCCAAAAATGATTGAGGAAAATCTTATTTCGGTCGGCACTATAGATTTTGATATCTCATGCAATTTGATCGCCTCTCTAATAAATGCCACTGCCACTGTCACTGTTGTGTACGGATGTCATAAGAGAATAAAATAAGCATATTTTCTTAATCTGTCTACCACCAACAAAATCAATGTAAACACCTCAGACCTAGGTAGCCCTCAATAAAATCCATGGTGACCTCTTCCCACGCTCTGTCTTGAAGAGTTAGAGGTTCAGTAACCGTTCTGGAGCTATGGCCATATTTGCTCCTCTGACACACCTCACTTCTAGCCACCACCATCTTTTTCACTTCCTTATGCATCCCCTTCCAATATAACTCGACCACCAAGCACTTTTATGTCTTCTACACCCTTGAATGACCCTGCGACAGTGCTCTCGTGGAACTCCTATAGAAGGTGAGGAATATGGATTGAGGTAAGTGGCAACACAATTCTCCTTTGAAACAATAGTCTCTCCCCCTCTAGGGAATAGCCAAGGTGGCTACTCTCATCCCTCTCCAAATCTTCCCTAATCCCCCTTAGCTCCTCGTCTTAAATACTCTCCTCAATAGCCCCCCAATCCAACATCAGTGGTACCAAACTCCTCTGGTCTGTCGTGATAATGAAATGTCGGCACAACAAGTAAAGCCGCCACTTCCTAATGGCAACACAACTCCCTCTCACAGATTGACTTTTGCCTAGCTTTACTATCAACACTTGGCTGAAGTAAGCTATAAGCTTCTGATATTACATGCGCCCTACCCCTAATCCATATATTGATGCATCAGTCTCCACCATAAAAACTTGTCTGAAATCTAGTACGACCATGACCGGTATTGTGGTCATGGCCTTCTTCATTATCTCAAAGGTCTGAGTAGCCACCTCACCCCATAGAAAATTATCACTATTTAATTGCTCCGTTAGTTGGCCATGTTATAGTGTTGTATCCTCTCACAAACCTCCTACAGTATCCAGTTGTTGAACTCGGATAATATATATATATATATATAAAATAAATACCTTACCTGCTCTAGCGTCCGCACGTTGAAGCCACTACCGACGTTGCTTCTCCCCACGTCGCGCGTACGACTCGATCGCGTCGTTAAATGGCCGAAGAGACGAGGTTGCCCGTTCTGGACTCCGCTGGTTTCCTCTCTCTACCTCTCATTCCCGCTCTCTCTTTGTCGCTCCCTTCGACGATTCCTTCCCGTCCGACCGAAAGCCACGAAATTTTGATCGGGATCAACAACCGGAGCTCGTCGTTTCTCCGGCTCCCTCTGGACTTCTCGACTTTGCTCCTCCGTGCCAGCTTCACTCGACTCCTTCGACGACTTTTCCCTTCGGTCGGTTCGAAAGTTCCGACATATTGATCAGAAACAACAGAGGAGCTCGCGGCTGTGAACAGAACTTCCATCCGTCTCTTCCTCGGACCTTCGTGGCCGTGCGACTTCGTCCCTTCGAGCGACTTCCCTGCCAGTCGGATAGGAAGTCACAACGGTTCAATCGGAAGCAACGATTAGAGCCCGCTCACTGTGAAGGCAACTTTCTCCATTTCGCGTATTTCTTCGGTGCTGACAGACTTTGCTCCCTTCGATGGCTTGCTCTTCCAATTGGATCGGAAGTTACTACATTTTGATCGGAAGTAGCCACGGGAGCCCGCTGGTTGTGAAGTTAACTTTCTTCCTTGCGCGCGTTTGCTTGGCCAAATCCCATGAATAAAAACTTTAATTAATTATAATTAATTATAGATAATTAATTAAAAATAATTTATTAATTAATTATAATTAATTATAATTAATTCAAAAAAAAAGGAGAGGACCCTCTTGCCTCGATCCTCGAGCCGACAGTTGCCTACGACTTCCGCAAGGTATAAATTTCTGACTTAAATCCCGCCCTCGACGCGCTCGACGAGCTGGTGGATCTCCTATATGCTCTCTTGTTGCACGGTGGGGGAGAATCTGGTGCGATATGTGAGACGAGGCGGGTAAGCCCTATACACACTCTTGTAGTGTTGTGGGGACAGTACTCGACCTCGACATGAGCGCCAACGACTGCTACGAAAGGTATAATATTTTAAAACCTCATTCTCGGCGTTTGTATCGGACCGGAGAACCACCTATATGCGCTCTTGTAGCACGGTAGGAGGGAGCCCGGTGCGACGCATACGACGAAGTGGGTAAGCACTATATATGCTTTTGTAGCGTGGTGGGGAGATTCACTTGTGTTATTGTACCGATACTGCTGAAGGCCCCATGCACGCTCTTGTAGCGTGGTGGGATAAAAATTTGTACAGCCGCGGTGTCGAAGAACACCTACCATACACGCTCGAGTAGCGTGGTGGGAAGGCCTAGCTCTCCTACATTTCCCCCAAACGGGGGATATGTCGGGGTGCTGCTGAAATTTTCATTGAAATATGCAAGACTTAAACAATTTGAACACATCATTTGAGCAGCAATACGAAGGACAACAGAGGACTCGTACTTGAACTGAAAGCATAGAACTTAAGCAAAATCTAAGTGATTTCTAAAGGGCAAACCCAAACGAAATAAAATCAAATTGAAGCCAAATTCATATCAATTCAAATATGAAATTGTACCTGCAAAGTCTTCAGAAGACTCTGAACAAGCACTCGAACCATATGCAAGAGAACTTGAATGAACACGAATTTGAAAATTTTGAGTTAGACTCAAATTGTACTTAACTCAAACTGAAGTGAACTCAAAGAGCTTATACTTGAGCTTGCATATTTGAATTCGAGCAAGTGACAAAGGACTGTAGGGGACTTGAGCATGACTAGTACATCAAACAAAGATTTCGATTTGGACTGGACCTGAGCTTGAACAAGCATTTACACTTAAACAAAATAAAGCAACAAACAGACTTATAGAAGTCCTAAACTTGAATCAAATGACAAAAATCTTGTTATCGAAACCAGCCAACTTGCAAGTGAACTTGTATATTAAGCTCAAGTTGGGTTCAAACTCGACATGAGATATAAAGAACCTGAACCTAAACCTTCAGGAACACGAAGGGACTCAGTCTTGCATTTAACCCGGACAAAGAACTTGAACTCGCACTTGACCTCGTACTATACAACATTAAGTGGGAGTTATAGACTCGATGAACTCAAGTCTAAATGAAACTTAACTCGGACTCAAACATATACAAAGGGCAAAGTTAAATCATGTGCGAGGGAATTCAAATTACAAGAACATTTGTACAGTCAATAGCGACACAAAGTATGTTACAAGACCTTGATACATAAATTCATATGACAATCCCTACATATTCCTGTTGATTGAAGAAGGCAGAACTATCAATTGATTGTGGAAAACCTGTTCCTACAAACAAATGCAATCATCAAAACCACCTGAGATTGGTAAAAGGTGGATATGATGAAGGCGATAATAGGTCTTCTACAAACACTTCCAGTAGGCCATAGTGAATATAACGGGTCCCCCGCAAACAAACCCAAGTCACTTGTAGATAACAATAGCGGGTGTATCGTAGGAACAACAAACCACTATGGGCACAAGTATATAGATCACTTATGACTATGGTGATTAAGATCTTCAAGTATGTCGGGTATAAGGGCAACTCGATGTACGAAGAAGAATACCTCCTAGCAAAATGGAAGAGATATTTGAACAAATTAGAACCAAACTTTCTGGTGTTCCAATATCTCTTATTGACCCTATACTTAAGAAGAAAACAGTGCTTGTATCTACAAATATCAGAAATAACAAGTCCACTACACTGATGATCTCAAAAGGAATTCTTCGCAAAGTAGCGGACTTCAAAGTCCAGAAGAAGCTCTCCCTGATGAATGAGAAGGGGGGGGGGTCAACATCAAGACCAAACCGCCACCGGATCTGCAATACTTATGCAAGCAGACATAAGGCGTCTACAATCTACAACGATCGCCACCAGATCTGCAACACTTTTGCAAGCAGACATAAGGCGTCTACAATCTATAACGATCGCCACCGGATCTGCAATACTTATGCAAGCAGACAAAAGGCGTTTAAAATCTACAACGATCGCCACCGGATCCGCAACACTCGTATTAGCGGACAAAAGACGTGTATAAGATCTGAAATGAAAAGTTGTGTGCATCCAAATGACAATTTCCTACACAACTACAACTATTTCAAGCTACCCCTGCACGTGCACCGTATCTTGTATACACATAGTTACACAAAGGGGTATGTCAAATCAATGAAATTCCCAAGCACCCGTATGGGCCCCGGCGAGCGTGTTATTGGTACACACGTGACTTTTAGGGATGCTGTGCGGGTCAATAAGTGAATTCTTGTTCGAATCTGATCCTTCTGTACAATCAATAGGAGTCGACAGGGTTCAAACTTCTAAACAAATACAAGGTTGTGGCGACCGGTGTATTTGTTTTAATACATTCATATTAGTCCTTCAAGCCTATAATTAAAAGAATTCACTAAATAAAGGCATGAAGCCTACAAAACCCGATCCTCCTAAGCAAGTAAAATAGGAGTGGATAGGGTTCAAGCCATCGAATAAATATGCGGTCACAAAGTTGACCAGAATATTTATTTTGTACATTCATATTAGGCCTTCAAGGCCTTTAACAAAGAAATTTCACAAACAAGGACACAAAACCTATGAAACCCGATCCCCTATCGGTAAGTTGATAGGGTCGACAAGGTTCAATCAAATGGAAATGACCTCAAAATCACCCTGATGATGGCCATGTTGAACGATGATCTTAATAGTTTGCCGGGGTAGACAAATTCAAATATAACTTTAGCTTACAAAGAGCCAAATGCCTAGTCAAAAATATCACTAGGATTCATTCTCAAACAATTTCCTACCGATAAGGACGTGGTTACGTGTCCTCTGACCGGCGGTTTTGCCGGCAAATGGCACCGCAGGATAAACGATTATGACCCGGGGCCCTCTGAACCGAGTGATTTTTGCCGCCAAATTAAACCACGAAATACCGGTTATGGCCAGAGCTAATATGCTACTTATTGGCATCAAATCCTTGATATATGAATCAATAGGATATGTTCGATAGAGCACAAAGCCCTCTGTTAGCTAAGGTTGATTCAAATTTGTCCCCTTAAACAAACATCCACCCTAGGTCTACATGGCACCCTTATGCGAAGCAACCCATGGCTGCCGACAAGGATCTTTCTGTCAGGTTGGGTCGACTACCTCCTTTGACTAAGTAGACCAGGGACCACGATGGCCCGGGACGACGGAACTATGGGATCTTGATCGGGTCCATCATCCATTCCCCCACCATCCGCTTTAAGTGAAAGATGAAGAAATTTCTATTTTAAATATCAAATTTTCCAAACTTTCAAACTCTTCCCAAATTTTCAACTTCAATCAATTTCCAAATCCAACATTTTCAAATATCAATGTCTATTGCTGCTACTATATGCCTGATACTACGTATCTATGGATACAACGTATCTGATCAACGATTAGCCTTAATCGAATGTTCTCTCTCGTTACTGGGAAGGGTAATTAACTATAGGGGCTTGCACCTATAGGAAACCAGAACTCAGATCATAAAGTCCTCGCAAAATGAGGGCGAAATCTTTGGGCAGTGACTTCTCTACAAACTCATCTACCTTCCAAAATTTACCCCAGAACTTAGTTCGTTAAAACTCCCACGCTCGAATAAAAACACAATTAATCAGTTGCGCGGCAGGGAGGCCGGGGCCGAATTTTCGGAGCCCACACCTGTCAACCCTAGAAAACCTCTCAACTCATTCAGATTTCTACCTAGTGGCCATTTCAGCATATCCTCAATCTTGGCTTGATCAATAGCTACCTCTTCTAAGATACCACGTGCTGCAAGTACTCCACATTGGGATGTGCAAAGCAAAACTTCTTTATGTTGGCTCGCAGTTGATGCTCTTTTAACACCTCCAATACCACTATCAAGTGCTCTAAATGCTCCTCGTCTGACTTGTTGTACTTGTACACTAGGATGTCATCAAAGAAAAATAGTACAAATCTCCTGAGGTATGGTCGAAACACCCTTTTCATGAGGGATTAAAATGTAGCAGGTGTGTTGTGAACCAAACAATTTCACCAAGAACTCATAGTGTCCCTCATGTGTCTTGAATGAAGTCTTGGTGATATCCTCTCCTCTCATCCTAATTTGATAGTATCTGAACTTCAGAATCTATCTTCGTGAGCACAACCACTCCAACAACTTATCTATCATTATAATAGAAAGCTTGTCTGGCATAGTCTGCTTATTCAGGGCCTAGTAATCCACAGAATCTCTAGCTCCCATCCTTCTTCTTGACTAGTAAAATTGGGCTAGAAAAAGGACTCACGCTCGGCTTGATGATTCCTGCCTCCAATATCTCCCGGATTAGCTTCTCAATCTCATCCTTCTAGATTTTAGGGTATCAGTAAGGTCTGATACTAATCAGTGGCACCCCCTTCCTCAAGATGATTGCAAGCTTTTTCTCTCATGATGGTTGGAATCCTTGAGGTGGTTGAAAGGCCTCATTGAATTGCTATATATGAAGTTGTGGTAAAAGAAGGATGTCTCATCCCTCCTACAACCTGATTCCCTCCAAACACTGCAACACCACTAGAAATCCTCCCCCCATCTCTTGTATGGTCCTCCCATGGTTTTGAGAGAAACCATGACTTTGGATAACCCCTCATCTCTTTTTATCACTTCCCTCCTTCCCTCCATCATTTCCATCATCAGTGCTCTCTAATTAACCTTGTTGTCTTCCAAGGTTTGCAACCATTTCATTCCCAAGATGACTTAAGTGCTTCCTAGCTCCAATGGAATGAAGTTCTCTCTCACCCAGACCGCCTGTGTGGTCAAAACCACCCCCTTACACACTCCTATATGTCACCAACTTCCTTGTGCTCATCATCACCCCGTAGCACCCTATGTCGACCCGTTTCACCCCCAATTAGTCGATGACCTGGTTGGAAATGAAATTATGGGAAGCCCCATTATCTGTCAGCACCACTACGTCCCTATCTTGTATCTCTCCTCTCACTTTCATGTGTAATTTGGAGTGAATCCTACCACTGAGTTCAGGGAGACCTCCATCACGTCTTAATGCAGATCTTCTTCCTCTTATATCACTGCCTCACTCCCTCCTCCCTCAGTTTCCTCGACACCCTTACACCTGTGCTCCGGTATATACCTCTCATCACATCTGAAATACAACCATTTCACTCTCTTTTCCGGTAACTCCATCTCAGAAAATTTCTTAAAGTTTCTCCTGTCTCCCTTCTACAATATTCTTCTTTGTGGTCTACCTAAGAATACATGTTGTCACCCTCTTTGGTGCTAAAAAGGTGGTGGTCATCCTGTATGAATCTCCTTAGCTGTCGTCTCTTGCCCCTCTTCAAGTTCTTGTGATCCTCCACTAACTAGGCTAGTTCCATAGCCTCTTCCAAATCACGAGGCCTCATCACTCTAACGCTGCCAGAATATCTGGTTTGGGCCCTTTCGTAAGGTTTCCCTTCAGTACAGTCTCTGAAAGCCGATCCAATCGGCTAGGAAGGTACTTAAACCTCTCACAGTACTCCACCATTGTCCCCTCTAGTGTTAGAGCGAAGAACTACTCATAAAAGTTTCCTCCCATGCTGGTTCAGAAATGTTCAACAAGCAGTCCTTAAGGTCTCTCAAATTCCGTATGGGTCGATATCTCTCCTTAGGTACCATGCCAACACTTTCCCCTCCAAGAATAACTCGGCCACCGTTAGTCTCTCCTTCGTCAACCTATTGATGAAAAAGTATCTTTGCACCCTATCCAGCCATATGGATCATCTCCCTCAAAAATAGGCATATTCAGATTCCTCACCCTCGAATCTTCTCTGTTCACCCTGTTTCCTCCATAATCTCTCATTCATCAACGGGGTGGCCCCCCAAGTGTCTCGATAATCCGTTCAATGCTCGGACTCAAAATCCCCTCCTTCCAAATTCAACACCACTCCTGTCATAATTAGCCCCTCTCGTTTCATATTTAACGCTTATACCCAATCCCCTCATGCCTCTCCCCACACCCTCTACACGTCTCCTCCCTAGGAATAGGATCTAGGGGAGGCATTCTTTCTTCTCTCTCCATTGTCTCCAACTCTTGATCTTCTCTTCTCCTTATCGAATTATGATTTCCCCCACTCCCTTGGCCGGTAGCAGCTTCCCTCACATCTGATGATGCCGTTTTGGTTTGGATCTCAAGCATCTTCCTCATCTTCTCTTGCATAATGGCAATCTTCCCATCGATCTTCTCATGGATGGTTGAAATTTGAATTTTGAATTATGAAATTTTTTCTTCTAAATTAGATTTCAATTATCCGACCCCCCTTCCAACGCTTCTATCTTTCTTCCTACCATAGGTATCCAAATCTTGGCTCTTATATCAATTTGATACGCTGTGGAAGCGAAAATAGTAAGTAAAAGAGAAGAAAAACGTGTTAACACCAAGATATGGCTAATTTTTTTATTCTCTTTAATAATAAAGCAAGATAGAATTTATATATTATTCGAGAGGTAGATTAGCTCTTCCACGAACCCTAGACACCGCTAGGAATTCACAACAACACTAAAAAATAAAACTAAGCAATATCATAAACTAAACCCTAGACAACTTCCCCATAAATAGCCCTACAACATAATAACATAAATAGAATCTTCTTAATGAGCATAAACATAATTTAAGAAACCTTCCTAAATAATTTGACCCTTCCTAATTAGTCTAATCATAATTTAGGAAATATTCCTAATCAATTAGCATCATAAAAACATTCCTAATTCTTTCTTCCTTACACTGAATATTAATTTTCTTGGGCCTCACAAGGGGGACCGAAATCCCCTTCTTTTTGCTGCTTTGGTTTTGCCCAATGGTTTTTCTAGGTTTGGTCGGTCTGGGCTGGCCTGTTGACTCTTGCCCTCCTCTGGCGTAACAGTTACATTAATCAATAAACCTATTGACATACTTCATTGAATCAAAATCTACACTTGAGACCTCTATAAATATCCAAGCTTTGCTCACCCATTTTTCAAATGCGGGGGTTAGATTATTTATATTCATTCTATTTTGTCCATCTTATGGTCTCCAAAGGCTATGGGCCTAAAAAATTAGATGCTGCTAACACCCGCAAAACATAGTACCATTGAGGGTTCATGGAGCACTTTGAGTGCTTCAATCAAGGTTTAAAATTGCGTAATTAAGCCTCGAGGCGGTTTTCGTCCGTGAGGCGAGGCGTAAGCCTCGAGGCGGTCTGAGGCGTAAGCCTCACGGACACAGAATTGCGTAAATGAAAAATTAAGGATTTAAGGATGGCCGACCGTGCGGGACGCCTTCGGTTTCGCGAACAGAAGCTGGAAGGGAATTTTTTCGGAAATGAGGGAGACCGTGCGGGATGAAGGGAGGAAGAGGGTTCATTTTAAGTGGGTGGGGCCTATTCTGTGAGGCGTACGCCTCACCCAGAATTGCGCAATTGCGCCTCTGAGGCGCGCCTCAGTCCAGGTGAGGCGTACGCCTCAGCCAGGTGAAGAATTGCGTAAGCCTCGAGGCGTTTTTTGGTCAAATTGCGCAAAGGCGCGCCTTGAGGCGCGCCTCTAATTGCGCAATTTTAAACAGAGGCTTCAATTAGTCTAGTTTTTATTAATATTGAATTAATATTTAAATTATTTTATAAGCATTGTTATAAATTATGATGTACCAATATTTTGTAATAATGATATGCATTATACATGCATTTATCCGACACACGTCTGACATGTGTCTGACACACTATCTATGCTTATAATTGAAAAAAAGAAAATAGTGATCACAGGTATTTGATAAATATGTTATGAATAATAAATTTTAACTTTAAAAGTACTAAAAAGTAGCTTAAGTTAAGACTTATATAATCTTTTATCTTCTATTTCAAAATATATTACTTGGATATCTTAATAACTATTTAATACTAATTCTATTTTCCGTTTTGAACTTATTTTCTTATGCTTTTTTTATGATATTCAATTTTATTTTTTCTACAAAATAATTTATTTTTCTTAGCTTCAAGTTAATATTCTATAATATTATGTGGCTATTTTTCTTCAATAGAGTTTAAGTTGTTTAATAAATTTTAATGTATTACTTATTTTATGAGCAATTAAAGTAATTTTGTTATTATATGTATTCATCTCATGTTTATTTACATTTTTTATTTATATATGATTTTGTTTTAAATAAAATTTGTTTAAATGCTATAAGGTTATGTCCAATGAAGGTTAAATTCTATATTTTTAATTATAGATGTATCCGGCATTCATATAGCATCGTGTCAATGTCTATATTTACATATCAATGCATCAGGGGTTATAAATAAGCAGAGATCATAACAATGCCATGCAAGATTAAGAAAACTACCTCAATAGTGAAAAACATAAAAGATTGTAAACATTTTATTCATTTATTTTGTTTACATGCTTCTTGGTTTGCTGCGATAAATTTTGTTTCTTCCTATATTTAGTTATTTACTTTTATTACCTAGGAAAACTATCTTGGAGTAAGACTAATGATGATGACTTAGGAAGACTTGACTTTTTTTTGGTTTCTTGGTAGCGCCTTGATTGGCCAGCATGAGTGCGTGTGTTTAGTGAACATTGCTAGCTTGTCTTCCAAAATCATAACGTGTGCATCTCTTTACTGTTACTTTTGCATAATGACAATCTTTTTATCTTGTAGTTTCTGTTCTTGGATGCCTTGAATCTGAGAATAATTATTCTTTTTGTGGTTGTTCTTTCTGGCTTTGATCTCATGATATAAATGTTATGAATGACTGTTAGATTTGGAAAGTAGTCTTGTATGCTTAAAAGGTTTAACTGTAACGCATAGAAGGATGCAACAGGTTGGTGAATTTGAAATGCACATAAAGAGGGATGTTGGATCGACAAATACATCAGTATCTAATGCACTTCCAATTTTCTCTCCTTCCACCGCACCTCCCATCCCAAGTATGCCAATGTCCGAATCAAATCCTGCTCCTCAGTCTGCTGCACTTCCACCAAAACCCTCTTCAGCACCAAGCAGTCCTTTTGCGTATGTCTCATCTGTGAAGGAATCAAAACTTGCTGCTTTGGAAGCGTCGGGTTCAAGTGGATATGCTCTAGTGTCATCTCCAACGGTACATTTTTAACCTAATGATCATTTGATCCAAAAAAGTTGAAGTTGTCACGTTCTTTAACTGCGGATTCCGCCTCTACCATGTAGGTTGGCTCTTTTCGGAGTGGTAGAACAGTGAATGGGAAGAAACAGCCTCCAAGTTGTAAAGAGGTAAATTGACAATATCAAAGTTCTTTAAGATAAACTGCTTTTTTCCAAAACATGTATTACTAAAATATTTAATAGTAACTATAATCATTTTCAAACATGTTAAATAACAATTTTCTATTTTTAATGAACAACTACATTCAGGGTGCTGAAATCAAAGAAGGGCAGGTCATCGGCTACTTGGATCAGTTTGGCAATGAGCTTCCAATTAAGGTATGCTTCTTTATTGTTTTTATGTTGATATTTTGCTCAGAAAAAATTGTTTACTTCTATGCACATAACATGCCTACTTGATATTTTGTATGTAGTCAGATGTTGCTGGAGAAGTCTTAAAGATCCTGTTCAAAGATGGAGGTGATATTCATAAATTCAACCAAAACATGTTAGACATAACAATTATTTCTCTTAGTATGTAAATATATTTGGTCATTGGTATTCCTTTTGAATATCGCTGAGAAAATAAGCAATTTTCACACCACCAGCTATTTTCTCCCATGAAAGATTTGATGAACGGCTACATTTTCTTATCTTAAAGATATCATTGCTTGGAATTTTTATTTTTGGTTTTTGTTTTCCGCCATTTACACTAAAAGTGTACTTGTCCAATTCCTGAGCCTTTTGGAGACAATTTAAGAATGTGTGACAATTCACTTAAGATTTTACTTATAGTAAAAAAATGTCAAACTTGCACATGTTTTATAAAAAATTACAGTAAACGTGCAAGTTTGCACCTAATCCACCCTAATAATTCCACTGCAAGATGCTTGAGTTTCATGCCATTGCCTTTATTATGTCTAGTAATCTAGGTGATTGTCACCGGTTAGCAATTATATTCTGCAGTTTATCACTATTGATACTTAATGTGCTCACATGTATTTCTTTAACTTTAAGGTTTACTTTTACTAACAGAACCAGTTGGTTATGGAGATCCAATCGTCGCTGTTCTGCCTTCTTTCCATGGGATAAACAAGTGAGTTGCGTCCCTCAGCTGCAATGCTTTTGTTTGTGAAGGTGTTAGATTCAGATGGGTGCTCGTTTGCTTATTTATGTTCCACTCAGCTCAGCATTTTCGTGACTTTGATTCATGATTTGCAAATCACAAGAAAATTATTGAACTGTGATTTGAAAAATAAATTGTAGCCATCATCTATGCCATGAAAAATTACCGTTTATTCTTTCTTGTTTTATCCAGTGTATTGTATCTTTGAGGTACTGAAGTCAGGACAATGGCATTATAGTGTTCATTGGCTTATTTGGTTATCTTTATAATTTGATTTCAGCGACAGGTACCTTTTTCGCCTTTTTGCTTCTTTGCCTAGCAAAATAATTCAGATATAAAGATCACTTTCGCTAATCGTCTGGATGGCTGTATCTATCTTGTTAGGATTATTGTTAATTTATTTTTTCCTTTTTTTTTTTTTTTGTTGAAGAAATGCGATTATACCTATTTGTCCTGGTTTGCATGAGATTACTGAGCTATTGTATTTTGAATGGTGTTAGGAATGAATGTATGGAGCAGATTCAAGTATCTGTTTCCTACACATATCAAAACCAACGTCTTTTATGAAAACAAATATACCATCCAATGGTCGTAAAGTTTTCTTTTTAGCTTGACTTCTAATTTTCTTCCTTTTTAAATCATAATTTTATAAAAATTATTTATGGTGTCTTTTTTTCCTATTGCCAATATTTCTCGAGGGAAAAAAATTACAATTTTGCACCCAAATAACATGTACTTCTGAAACTAGTAAAAATTTTACATCAGACCGCGTACGGACTGAATAGCTTCTCAGGATTTAGATCCTCCATTAATAATGATAAATGGATAGGTAAAGTGACAATTTTAGACATTCATATTATTTTCAATTGTTAATAATTATTTTTCTTGAATTTTTTTCTTGCTTTTATAATAAATATCTAAAAATTTATAATCATTCAAAGTGAACTGAATAATGAGTATTGATTGCTTTTTTCTCTCTGAATCTAATCCGACTTCGTAGCTCCGACATTGACAAAACTCGAATCCTTAACGGGAAGCTATCCTAGTCCTGAGCCTTAAAAAACATTCTCAAAATGCTTGATGTTTGGCACTTGTTTACCTTGGCAACTAAATCAAAACAAATAATAATAATAAAATAAAAAATATACAATACCTGCTCTCTGCCCCATCCCGCATGTCGTCGACATAGTTCGCACGATCTTCGTATGTCCGGTATCGGATCTCCCAAGTCGCTCGCACGACCCGCTTGACTTGCGCGTCGTTAAATACACGAGAGAGGGAACACTTTTGGTCTCTAGTTACAAAATTTGACTTTGCTTTTGCGACTCCCCTCTCTGTAAGATTGGAAGTTACGACTTTGATCGAAAGCAAACACGGGATCTCGCTCGCAGTGGAGATTACTTTCTTCCTTTTGCATGCTACTTCGTCATCCGTCGTCGCTGTTCAGCTTTGCTACCTCGATGACGTCCCCTGCCAGTGGACTGGAAGTTACGAAATTTGATCGAAACCAACGATAGAGCTCGTTCGCTGTGAAGGCGACTCTCTCCTTTCCCGTCGCTTCTTCGACCCCCTAGTTGCTGGTCGGCTTTGCCCTTGGACGACTTTCCCTTCCTGTGAAGGATTAGAAGTTATGAACATGTGATTGGAGGTAGCAATGGGGGCTTCGCTCTCTGCGAAGGTAACTTTCTCCCTCTCGGGTGCTTCTTCTGCCCTTTGTTGTTGTTCGGCTTCGCACATTCGACAACTTTCCCTTCCTTTGAGATTGGAAGTAACGACATTTGATCGGAAGCGACATTGGAGCTCGCTCGTTGTGAAGTCGCTTCTTTGGCCCTTCATTGTCAATCGACTTCGCTCCAGCGATATCTGATTTGTTCTTATGACATTTTGATCAGAAGTAGCAAAGGGAGCTCGCCATCTGTGAAGGTAACTTTACCCTTTCGAGCGTTTCTTCGATCAAATCCAGTAAATCAGTATAAACAAAGATAAAGCTTCATTATAATTAGTATTAATTGTAATTATAATTAATTATTTAATTATAATTAATTATAATTACAATTAAAACTAACTATAATGAACCTTTCTCTTTGTTTCGACTAATTTACTGGATCAAATCCAGTAAATTAGTCGAAACAAAGAGAAAGAAAAAAAATGCAAGGATCCTTCTCTTGCCTCGATCTGGATGCCAACCCCGTCATCGACATACGAAGGTATAATTTCTAAACTTAAATCCTGCTTTCGACACTAGCGACGAGCCGGTGGACCTCCCTATGCGCTCACGTAGCAAGGGGGAGGAAAACTGGTGCGACACTTGCGACGATGTGGGTAATCCCCAGAGCGCTCATGTAGTGTGAACGGAATAAAAATAAGTACCTATACGTGGGGAAACGACTATGCCCTTTTTAACAGGTACCGAAGACCCCTAAGAGGGCATGTAGCATCTTAGGGATTGAAGAAAATACAATTGCGGTGTTTACGGACATCTACTTGAAGTGCTCATGTGGCGAGGGGAAGGCTAGCTCCCAAAAATTTTCCTAAATGGGGGAGATGTCAGGAGGCTGCCGAAATTTCATTTGAAATGTAGAGGACTTGAACAAAATTTGGACCAACAAAAGACTTGATTTTGTACAACAAGGGACTTGAATAGAACTTAAATTGATTATTAGAAGCTTGAGATCAAATTTAAACACTAATTTGAATTTGATTTGGATACTAATTAAGCATAATTTGAACTTCAATTGAATTTGAACAAGGACTTGGACAAGTTGACAGCGGACTTGTGGACTTGATTTGGACTCAAGCAAAACTTGTGAACTTGAACTTGCACATTGAAGTCGAATCGAACTCAACCGAGAAACGATGGAGGAATTTATTTAAACTCGAAAGGGACAACAATGAACATAATTCAAAATTCAAACAGTAATCAAATATCAAATAAATGAGCACGATGCCATAATATATGTTACGTGGTAGCTTTGATTACTAAACTCAAAATGTAAATATTTGAACAATGGAGCTCCAATGTTGATGATATACACTCCAATGGCTAGTTAAATCAAGTAAACGTTACAAAGCAAGGAAGAACAATGATGATTGGTTGCAACACTTGTGCCAATTGCATAAGTAAACATACAAAAGTCCCTAGATGATAATGTGGGTTGCCACCTTATAGACATGTATACAAGGAGGGTGAAGTGAGTGCAATAATATGCTTGTGAATAATGTATGAAAGATGCGATGACATACTTGCAAGCAGTCACATCAAATGATAATGCACACAATGACTCCCTCTTCATGCGTAAAACAACATGAAATGGATTCCATGATTTTCCTCCAATCAATAACCACTAGTTCGTAGATGGATACAGTAGTTATATATGGATGTAGAAAGTCAACATACAACTATTTGCTCGTAAATCAAAATGAAGATGCTTGCAAGCAATCAAGGTCGACATGCAAGTGAATGTACTGATCTTCTATGAAGCATGTTGATGCATCAAAAATGTGACCGATCCTCTACATGCATACATAGATGACAGATGTGGCACCTTGCAGTTAACATCAATATACGACCAACCTGCATGTGTCCTATGTTATCCAATTTCAACCAATGACAACAGATAAATTGCAAGGGTGATGGGCTCCTTGCAAATATAGATACATATTCAACATCAAAATACAAATAAATATACCAATCCTCTACAAGCACAAGGATTTAATGATATTGCATGATACCTATGACACAACCAACATGTCAGTTATAACCAGGAGAACTCAACATACAGTAAAAGCAATAATATGAGATATTTAGAGGTACCTAAATTGAATGTCAATACACAATGCATGGTGCCCACAAAAACCAACGATCAATATTTAACAAACGTGTTGTTAAAGATTAACATAAAGTGGTGGCCACTGATTTCGAAGCACAAAGCATCAGAAAACTTATTGTCATCCAAGATTGGAAGGATCGATTCTTTATTTAAGCCAATAACAGAAGATGATGTTTGCATAATTATAAAATTGTCTATTAATTCCCATACAAGTTCTGAGAAGAAAGACAGATTAAATTATTATTTTCATGAATGGGTATCAGTTTAACCGAATTTTGACATTGAGTTGGATAAAATTATTGCGACTTGTAAGCTCCTTGAGCAACAGCAGCCATACAACTGATGTTCCACATACGCAGATGTCAAAGCCCTAAGACTAGTGTAAACTCCTACGGGCTGTCGTAGGAGACCCATTACCTATCCAAGATGCCCCTGCACATGCATAGTCATATGTATACATGTAGGTACATAGAAGGGGTAGGAACAATTACAAGACCCGCATGGGCCCCGGCGAGCGTGTTATTAATACACATATGACATCTAGGGATGTTGCACGAGTTAATAAGTGAATGCAAGTTTGAACCTGATCCTTCTATGTAGATCAATAGGAGTCGATAGAGCTCAAACAATCAAATAAATATACAGTTGTGGTGATCGGTATATTTATTTTAATATATTTATATTAGGCCTTCAAGGCATAGATCAAGAGAATTCGCTAATAAAGGCATAAAACATATGAAACTTGATCCTTTTAAGTGGGTACATTGAAGTCAACAAATATGTGATTATGGGGATCAATATATTTGTCTTGATACACTCATATTAGGCTTCAAGGCCTATAACAATGAAAATTCATTAATAAATGCATAAAGCCTACGAAACATGATCCCCTATCGACAAGTTAATAAGCTCGACAAGGTTTAATACAAAACATAAATGATCTCATGCACCCCGATGATGGCCGTGTTGAATGTTTATCTCAACCGGAGGGGTTCAAAAATAATTTCAAATGCTTCGAAACTTTCACTAAATTAAAATTCCTATGAAAAAATAAGTGACTTTAAAGTTACCCGGATGATGGTCGGTTTAATGTAAATTTCAATCGTAGGGGTTAATTCCAAAATTTCAAAATACCACCTAATGTCCCCAAAATCCAAATATATGAAAATCATCCCAAAATTAACATATTTAAAACTTAGATCTAACCATCTAATCACTTGAAGCAAAATTCATCCACCCTTCCTAACAATTTGTCAGGATGGACAAATAAAAATTTACTTCAGCTTATATAGAGCTAATGCCTAGTTGAAAATATCACTAGGATCTATTCTCAAATATTCTCTTACCTATAAAGATGTGGTACGTCTCCTCTGACCAACAATTTTCCATCAAATGAAACTGCAGGATAAATGATCATGACTTGGGGCTCTCTTAACCGAGTGGTTTTGCTGCCAAATGGCACCATGAAATACTAGTTATGTCTAGAGCCAATACATTCCTTAGTGGTATTAAATCCTTGAGATATAAATCAATAGAATATAGTCGATAGGGCACAAAGCTCATTGTTAGTTAAGGTGGATTTAAATTTATCCCCTTAGATAAACACCTACCCTGAGTCTATAAGGTACCCTCTAACAAAGCAACTTATGGCTACCAATAAGGATCCTTCTCTGAACCGAATGGTTTTGCCGCCAAATGGCACCATGAAATACTAGTTATGTCTTGAGCCAATATGTTCCTTAGTGGTATTAAATCCTTGAGATATAAATCAATAGAATATAGTCGATTGGGCACAAAGCTCATTGTTAGTTAAGGTGGATTGAAATTTATCCCCTTGGATAAACACCTACCCTGAGTCTATAAGGTACCCTCTAACGAAGCAAATTATGGCTACCAATAAGGATCCTTCTTTCAGGTTTGGTCGACTACCTCCTCTGACTAAGTAGACCAAGGTCCACGATGGCCTAGGATGATAGAACCATAGGATCTTGATCGATTTCATAATATATTCCCTCACCATCTGCTTTAAGTGCAACGTGGTGAAAATTTTCATTTTAAATATCAAATCCTCCAACTCTTCAATTTTCCAACATCATAAACCCATGTTTCTACTATATGCGGGATAACACGTATCTATAGATATAACATATCTGATCGATGACTAGCCTTAATCGAAAGTTCTCTCTCATTATCGGGAGGGGTAATTAACTATAGGGTCTTGCGCCTATAGGAAACCATAACTCAGATCATAAAGTTCTAACAAAATGAGGGTGAAATCTTTTAGTAGTGTCTTATCTATAAACTCATCTGCCTTCCTAAAATTTACCCCATAACTTAATCCGTTAAACTCCCCTAGAAGAAAAGCAAATCAAGCAGAGGCCGGGGCCAAATTTTTGGAGCCCACAGATTTCTGGTGACACCACTAGGGATTGGTTTCTCTTTCCATCTTTAGCTAGTTGCTCAATGCTACAGTAGTATCTAATAAAAAAAGATAATATTAAGCTCTATATTATGAACATCAAGATGTGACACTTGGTCCCTATGTCCATAAAGTTATCACTGAAAGGTTTTAATAGAGATAAAAGTAATTTGAGCTCTATGTGGTGAACATTAGAATGTAATACTTGGTCCCTATGTATAAAAAGTAGTTACGGAAAGGTCCCAATAGACACAAAGCAACCATCTATCATGTTGATAGAGCAAAGAAAGAATCAAAATATATACGGTGAGCATCGAGGTGTGACATTTGGACGTATATCCAAGAATTCACCACCAAAAGGTCACAACATAAGGGAAAACAAATATGGAGACCAGCATCTCAAGAGGAATAATCCTTACAAAAGAATCGGGTGACATCTAGTGTGTACCCCTAGAGATCCATCATTAAAGAAATTAATCAGAAGTGGATCCCAAAGATGACCCCTATAGACAATGTTCTCGATGGTCGACATCTTAAAGAATCCTCCAAGAAATTCCATCCCTTTTCAACTATATCCTCTCAAACTGAATATGATCATCGCCCAACCTTCATTAGTGTGCTTCTATGCGAAGATCAAGTGGAAGAAATAAATTAGCTCTTTTGTGATTTCAGGGACTGCTTTTCCTTGATATAAGCTGAAATGCCTGACTTATCCCCTAATGTAGCAGTTCACAAATTGGTCATTAAATCAAATGCAACACCTGTCAAACAAGCTCCAAGGAGAATGAAACTAGAGATTGAAGAATAGGTTATTGCAGAGATGAAGAATCTCATAGATGCATGCTTTATTCGTGAAGAAAAGTATGTCAATTAGATTGCCAGTATTGTCCCTATAAAGAAGAAAAATGGCCAAATTTATATCTGCATCGACTTCAATGGCCTTAACATGGCATGTCCAAAAGATGACTTTAGAATGCCCATCGGTATTTTCTACTATACAATCATACCCTTTGTCTTGAAGAACACTAGTGCCACATATCAACGGGCGATGACTCATATATTTAATAATTTAATACATCAAAAGGTTGAGTGTTATATGCATGCCGAAATCCCTGAAAAAAATATTTAAAATCTCAAAATTTTAAATTTTTTCTATTTTAAAATATTCCCGTGAGACATGAGGCATTTTAAATATTTATTCTAGTCGACACCATGATACGTGCTGAGATCCTCGAATAAATATTTAAAATTATCAATGTAAATATTCTTTCAAAGAATAATATAGCGATTTTTTTAAAGGGTATAAGGTGATCTTTCAAGAGTTAGAGATGGATAGTAGTTTGGGTCATTGGTCTTTTCTACTTCTTCGGGCCTCCTAGACTCGGGCAGATGGAAGTTGGGTCTCTTTATCAGACTCTTCAAAATTTTTCATATTGCCTCTTTTTTTGAATGCATACTCTTTATTCTTCTTTTTGCTGAGTGAAGGATGAAACTCCCTCCAGCCTTCAGGCGGTGGGGGCCTTTGATACTACTGTTATTGACTCTGTGGTGGCTGTTAGTACTACTAATGCGGGTATGGTTTCACCTTCTCTAGTGTACAAAGATTCAAAAGTAAAAAAAGAGAACTTTTGTGGCTACACACTCTAATAAATTGAGCCGAAAAAGTTTCAAGTCTTTCGACAGCCTGAAACTTAAGGTTTAAATAGGTATAAAAGGTCGGATCCAACAAGCCCAAATATGGTCGGATCACTGGCAACTCCATCTACTCAACACACCATAAGAAAGGTCGTAGTAGAGGAACCCCCACTTCATCAACCCGCTAGTAAGGACTATAGGAAGTACGAAAGCTAATTTGACTCGACAAATTCAAGTGATCGTAGTCTATCAAATTCTCCTAATTTATCGAAGAATCAAAGTTCTGATGGAAAGGAATAGTCACGAACAACTACCCAATGTACTTAGACTCTAAACCTTAAACCACAAAGGATGACTCCAAATCTATCAACTTCAATATATTCAACATTGGGAAACGCATTTCTTATAGATCAAGTCTGAAGCTTGAATGGATGTAAGAGGTCAGATCCAATAAGCCCAAATATGGTCGAATCGCTAGCAGCTCCATCTACTCAACATGCCATAAGAAAGGTCGTAGTAGAGGAACTCCCATCTCAGCAACCAGAGGACGAAGAGCTATTAAATTCTAGCTCTCCAAGTTCGAAAAACTTAATTGACTTAGATTAAAGTCTTCTCAAGTGGAAAGGATCAAGATTCTACCAACATTTGACTATCAATTGAATCCAAAACCTATAAGTCCTTTAACAAATCTACAAAGCATTAAGTGAAGATCCAAGGAATTATTCTTCAATAAGTCTACTAAAGCACAATGCAAAGGATTGAAGAAATTATCAAATAGTTCATGAAAGGCTTAAAGCTGAATTAAGAGGATTTTGCTATCAACCTTTCTTCTATGCAGAAAGATCTATACTGATAACTTTTTTCACCACTGACCTAGTATAAACCTAAAGGGTTCTAGGTCAGCAGCATCTACCCCTTCATTAAGCCTGCCAAAATTAGAAGCAAAGGGAAGAATGCATACAAATCTTCTAACAATTTAGTAAAGACAAATTAGATAACCCTTCACCATGCTTGCCACTCAGAGCACTAAGCAGAAGGAATCAAAATCTTAATTCTCAAGTTAAATTACAAAAGAAGGACCCTGGATGACATCTATGAATGTCCTTAAAGTCTGGAGGCATTTTAAATATTTATTTGGGTAGACATCATGCCACATGTCAAGATCCCTAAATAAATATTTATAAATTTTTTAAGATACAACTAGATGATAGAAGAACATTGAGCATATACAAGAAGGTTATAAGTCAAAGCAAAAATGTTGTCGAAAGAAGGTGAAGTGGTGGCAATGATAACTACCAATGTCAATCCATGAAGCTATGCTCTAGGGACCCAAAAAAGAAGTGCTATATCACTATTATGGGGGTCCCTACTTAACTAAAGCCAGTATATAAATCATTTATGGATACATTTAAAAGATCCATAAAGAAAGCAAAACTGTGACATCCAAATAATTTTATGGAGATCCATTAAATGGAAGCCCTAGTCTGACATCTGGAATAAATATCTAGAGATCCATAAGATAATCAGCATATAACAAATGTGATTCGCTCTCGAAGCGCACCACATTTGTTGGGGGCATTTGTTGACCTTGGAAGCTAAAAAAAAGAAAATAAAAAATATATAATACATGCTCTCTTCCCCATACCGCACGTCATCGACACAGTTCGTATGATCTTTGCATGTCTGATGTCACACCTTCCTCATCGCTCGCACGACCCCTCTTGATCTGTGCATCATTAAATACATGAGAGCGGGAAGACTTCGGGTCTCTGGTTACAAAAATTAACTTCTCTCCTTCTGCGACTCCCCTCTCTATAAGATCGAAAGTTATGACTTTGATCGAAAGAAACCATGGGAGCTCGATGACAGTGGAGATTACTTTCTTCCTCTCACATGCTACTTCGGCATTCGTCATCACTGTTCATCTTTGCTCCCTTGATGACATCCCCTTCCTGTGGATCAAAAGTTACGGCATTTGATTGGAACCAACGATAGCACTCATTTATTGTTAAGGTGACTATCTCCCTTTGCATCGCTTTTTCACCCCCCTAGTTATTGGTCGACTTTGCCCTTCAATGACTTTCCCTTCCTGTGAAGGATCAAAAGTTATGAACATTTGATCGGAGGCAACAACGGGAGCTTCTCTCTCTGTGAAGGTAACTTTATCACTCTCGGGTGCTTCTTCAACCCTTCATTGCTATTCGGCTTCGCATATTTGATGACTTTCCCTTCCTTTGAGATCGAAAGTCACAACATTTGATCGAAAGAAATGTTGGAGCAAGCTCGTTTTGAAGTCACTTCTTCGGCCCTTTGTTGACATTCGACTTTGCTCCAATAATGGCATTTCCTTCCCTGTCTGATCAAATCCTATGACATTTTGATCAGAAGTAGTGATGGGAGCTCGCCATTTGTGAAGGTAAAATCCCCCTTCCAAGCATTTCTTCGGTCAAATCTAGTAAATCCGTCAAAATAAAGAGAAGGGTTCATTATAATTAGTTTTAATTATATTTAATTATTATTTAATTATAATATTAATTAATTAGTTAATTATAATTAATTGATAATTAGTATTTAATTATTAATTATAATTATTTGAATAATTATAATTACTTTCGATTAATTATAGTTAATTATTAATTAATTTTCTAATTATAATTAATTAATAAGTAGTAATTAATTATTAATTATAATGACTTAATTATTATTATAATTAACATTAATTATAATTTTAAACTATTTTCTAGTAAATCAAAGTGAAAATGCTCGCAAGCAATCAAGGTCAACATGCAAGTGAATGTACTGATCTTCTATTACGCGTGTTGATGCATCACAACTCTAACGAGTCCTCTACAGACATACATAAATGACAGATGTGGCACCTTACAGTTAACATCAATATGTGACCAATCTGCATGTGATTGATGTTATCTAGTTTCAACCAATGACAATTGATAAATTGCAAGAGTGATGGGATCCTTACAAATATAGATACATATTCAGCATCAAAATACAAATAATATACCAATCCTCTACAAGCATAAGGATTCAATGATACTGTAGGATACCTATGACATAACCAACATGTTATTTATAACTAGTAGAATTCACACATATAGTAAAAGCAATAATATGATATATTTAGAGGTACCTAAATTGAATGTCAATACACAATGCATGGTGCCCACCAAAACCAATGATCAATATTTGACAAACGTATAGTAAAGATTAACACAAAGTGGTGGCCACTGATTTCAAAGCACAAAGCATTAGTAAACATACAAACATCCAAGATTTGAAGGATCGATTCTTTGTTTAAGACAATAATAGAAGATGATATAGGCATAATTAGGAAATTATCTACTGATTCCAATACAAGTTTTGAGAAGGAAGCCATATTAAATTATTATTTTAAAAATTGAGTCTCAATTCAATCAAATTCTAAACATTTTGGATAAAATTATTGAGTCTTACAAGCTCCTTGAGTAACAGTGGCGATACAATTGATGTTCTACATACGCATATGTCAAAGTGTTATAATTAACGTAAACTCCTACGAGGTGTCAGAGAAGACCCATTACATGTCCAAGATGCCCCCGCACATGCACTGTAATATGTGTACACATAGGTACAAAGAAGGGGTAGGTGTAATCACAAAACCCGAATAGGCCACAGGGAGCATGTCATTAGTACACACGTGGCATCTAGGGATGCTGCATGGGTTAATAAGTGAATTCAAGTTCAAACATGATCCTTCTATGCGGATCAATAGGAGTCGATAGGGTTCAAACCATCAAATAAATATACAATTGTGGCAACCGATATATTTATATTAATACATTCATATTAGGTCTTCAAGACCTATAATCAAGATAATTCACTAATAAAGGCATAAAGCCTATGAAACCTTATCCTCCTAAGTGGATAAATAGAAGTCGATAAATTTTGAATCATCAGAAAAATATGCGATTATGGGGACCGATATATTTTTCTTAATACACTCATATTAGGCCTTCAAGGCCTATAATAATGAGAATTCATTAATAAAGGTATAGAACCTATGAAAGCCGATCCCTTATCGATAAGATAATAGGATCAACAAGGTTTATTACAAAAATAAAAATGATCCCATGCACCTTGTTGATGGCCGTGTTGAATGTTTATCTCAACTGGAGGGGTTCACAAAAAATTTCAAAATTTTCCAAAATTTCACTAAATTCAAATTCCTACAAAAATATAAGTGACTTTGAACTCACCCCGATAATGGCCGTGTTGAATGCAGATTTCAATCGGAGGGGTTAATTCCAAAATTTTTAAATACCACCCAAATGTCCCCAAAATCCAAATATATGAAAATCATCCCAAAATTCAGATATTCAAAATTGAAATCCAACCATCTACAAACCCATCTGCCTTCCTAAAATTTACCTCAAAACTTAATCCATTAAAAATCCCCCTGAAGAAAAAAAAATCGGGTGGAGGTTAGCTCCGAATTTTCGGAGCCCACCATGTATTAGTTACTTGTTAACATAAGTTTTAAAACTTGTCAAATGAATGGAAAAAATGTCTTATGAGTCTTCTCATGTTGTATGAAAGTAAATCTAATGAAAGTTTCAAAGCAATATGCTTTTTGCATTATGCCTCATCTTTCTACTCCGAGACAACTAAAAACCAAATAAGATAGAACATGTCTTATTTATAAAAATTACATTATTTCTTTTTACAATGATATCATGCTTTTGTAACTATATTTTGCTTTTATTCTTGATGGCTGTAATTTTTCATTATATGAATGAATGATGCAGGCTATGCCTTTAATTCCCCTCACCCAAAAAAAAAAAAAAAAAAGATTACAGGCTTGTTCTCAGACCTTTTATTTATAAGTGGAAGTAGGGACAAGACTCAAGGTTCTAAAAACTAGATCATTCAATAAGCCAATTGAAGGATGGGTTACCGGTTTAGAGGTTAGATTGGACTTGAACCGGATGACACAATAAATATTAATTTTATGTAAATTTAATATCATTGATGTAATAATGATGCAAGAAATTAAAATATATGACAATGTATAATTATGAAATATATAAAATAGTGCAATATATTTTATTTTTTTAAATTAAAAATATAAAGTAATGTGTAACATACCTCTTCATAATTTATCCTCTAAATTTTCTTTGAAATCTTCATTTCCTTTTCTTTAGTAGATGTTCTATTAATGAATTTAAAAGAAAATTAACACCGAATAAGAGATATGTAATACAAATAGCATAATGTAAAATATATTATGCAAAAAATGCATGTACAATATAAAATTTATAAAGATAATAAAATCACACATTAATGTTATAAAGATAAATGATTAAAACAAATAGAAATCTATCTTCATTCACTTTAGTTTAACATTAAACAACTCGAAAAGCCTAAGTGAGTTTAATAATCTTATAGATTTGTATCATTCAATAATTCATCCCAAATACTTCTTCCATGAAGCCTTCCAGCTCAAATACATCAACATTCTCACATCCAAACACTTCATCATCATCACCTACATATTTCAAGTGATATTTATGAGCAAACAAAAAAAAAAAAATTTTCAATTCTAAACATACCTTTAGATGGTCTAGTAGAAGCTTT
>NW_021318618.1:9444422-9451401 GCF_001605985.2 Dendrobium catenatum | reverse complement strand
GATTCCAAATCAGCTCTAAACCACTTGGAATCACCTCTAAAGGTTAGACAATGACCTAGATATAGAGAGTTTTGCCAGTTGTTTTGGCAAATTTAAAACATTGTCTTCGAATAATTTAATAAAAAAATAAATTTAATAATTTTTGGAAAATAATGAATTTTAAAAATTTATTAAATAATAATTTAAAATTTATGTATTAATTTAATTAAATAAAGTATTTAATGGAAATAATTATTATTTAATTAAATACAAAAATAATTTTTTCTCCTTTTGAAAATATTAAGTAAAAATTAAATTTATGAATTTGGAAAATTAATTTAACTTTTAAAATAATTAAGTTAAGTAATTAAATACTTTAAGTAATTAGCTAGATTATATAATTTAGAATAGGAAAATAATTATTAGTTAGTATTTAAATAATTAATAACAATTCTCTAAGGACGACCCTCAATTTGTTAATCAACTACAATACTGAGTGGATTCGTTCAAATGGGCTAGGCACCCTGATTTTCCTCCTTTTTTTAGGGGTTTTTCCAATAAACAGTCTGGTGTCGACTTTGTGAATGTCACACAATCGTCTGCCACTTGTTTGCATCTGAATTTTGTAAAAGGTTAAGAGTTGAACTTGATATTTCTCTACCACCGGCGAATACTCCCAGGACGTACAAAAATTAAATAATATTTATGTAATAATGTATGGTAATTAATTAAGTAGATAAAGTTAAAAAAAGGAAATTATTTTAATTAAATTAAAATTTTTTGATTAAATAAAAAATTGGTTAATATTTTATTACATTTATAATTTAATTATTAATTAAAATTAATTTATTTATAATTAATGATTTAAAATAAAATTAATATTTTAATATATATTTATTTTTAAATAAGATCAATATTTTTTCTAAAAAATAGATATATAATATGTAATTTTTTTTATTTTAAATAATTTATATCAATGTTCTAAAAGAAATTAGATTTACTATGGTTTTTAAAAAAATTAAAATATTTTTTTGATAAAATCTAACGGTGGCGGCTCGGGATGACACAGGTGCTCTTTATTGGTCCCTAGCAAAATGCGGACTTGCGGTTTGCAATCAGGGCAATTGATTGCGTCGCCGTGCAATCATTCCGCATGATTTTGCGGATGATTGGCCAGGGGTTTACTCACTAACCGTAGCGGTCGCGGGGAGCCATCCATCTCGCATGATTTTAGATGGACGATAGAATCGCGTCGATGTAAGATCGCCATTAGAGAGGTTCCTGATTTTAGAAGAGGCAGTGGATAGAACAAGATCTTTGCCATTTGATCAAACGATCAAACGTGGCAGATCTCGTACCTTAAGCAACTCACTAAATACCCTAGGAATATTTTTTGAGATTTCTCTCAATCGAGTGAATTAAATCAACTAAATTTTTAAACCTAAGTTAAATATGAATAGAAGTTGGAAGTAATCTCACGTTCTAAAAAGGTTAGATACGGAAAGCTAATTTAACTTGCCTGTGTCATGACCTAGGTCTAGAGTTTTAGATAATCTTAATTGTGATCTTGATATGTTGAGCATGTAGATTGTCTCATACATTTACCTCTTGAATCCTGTCTTAATAAGCTATGGATCACTCGAATGATCCTTAGGGACAGATTAAGCTTACTCTCAATGGAAGGTTGCTGCCGCGGGGTCTTAAGGATGACTTATCTTGGGGAAAAGTGGGGAGGGGTTAAGAGAGTCACATCAAAAGATTTTGGCTTGTGAGTGCTGGGAAAGAAAGAGAGTTTGCCCAAAAATCCTAGAAAAAGCCCAGAAAACCTCTAAAATACACATTTATTAATTATGTTTAATAATTCATTAATGGCCTAGAACTTCCAAATTTGTAACTTTGTCTAGAACACTCTATATCTAGAAAACTCAAAGCCTAACTACTCCCCTTAAGAAAACTCTATATCTAGAAAACTCAAAGCCTAACTACTTCCAAAATAGTGACCTTTTGGATCCCCTTAGCCTAACATATAGAGGGATCCCATACCTTCTGAAATTCATTAAGAAAACTTAAACTTTAAATATCATTACCCTAAGTATTAAAATTGATCAATAAATAAAATTAACTAAAATGGGCCCTAATCTATTAATACTTAAATTTTAATTAAAGTTTTCTTGTCAGACCTTCAACAAATCTGAACCCGAGGAAACTTGAACTAATTATCCGTTACACACATAGAATAATTTTGGCACCACTTCTAGCTCTAGGATTAGAGCCGATGTCTTACTTTTTTCTGCTTCTATGATGCGATGTGATTGTGTGTTGCACGAGTGTTGATTGATCTGATTGCTCTGGTTTGTTGTGATGATAGTTTATCTTATTAATGTGCTTTCTTTATTTTGCTTATGATATGATGTGTGTGATAGATCATCCATAAGCTTGGTGCACTTTGATACTAATAATTTCTTATGTAGGTGGCCATACTCGTGCAGCGCTAATAGAGGGGGCACTAATTATTAAGCTTTAAAATAATCGACATTTTCTACAGGTGCTCCAGAAATTGCTAAATCCCCCTCCCTAAATTAAAAGAACATGGCCAAGTGTGATTATCAATGTATTTTATTTCCATATATAAACTACTTGGGTTATGTTATATAAATTGCTTGGGATATTTTTCTTAGGATAACCTTGTAGGTTCAGTCTCTATCTAGATTTATTTTTTTTAACGTAATGTAATTTATAATTATATTGAGTTGTGAAAGTCTTCAAAAGTGAGGCATTTCAAACATTCAATACCCAAAGAGAAAAATAAAGGCCCTTCATAGGGAATTTCTTAGTCATTTGGGTACCCTTCTTGAGGACGAACCATACAAATCCCAAAGGAGACGATCTGGAGTAAGACAATCTAAAGGAGGATGATCCATCCAGGGGCGGAAGCAGCCTTTCATCTTAGGGGGGCAAAATTTTCTTAGTATAATAGACTAATATAAAAAAGAGGACATAATTAAAAGTGAAATCTTGTATTCCATTATAATAGGAAAATTGAAAATCATTATAATTTTATCAATCTATTTTGTATTTTTTGGTAATATTGGATAACATCTTCATTGGGAATCAAATCAAAAACATCTTTTTTAATGTAAGGCACAAGACAATCATTGATCCAATCATCACCCATCCTACTATGCAATCGATGTTTGATAATTTTCATGGCTGAAAATGCTCTCTCCGTCGTAGCAGCAGCAACTGGTAAGGTTAATGCTAAAGTAATAAGTTTGTAAACCAAAGGATACAAATCATTCTTCTTGAACTTAACAATCTGCTTTGCTAGATCAGTAATGCTTCTTAGAGAGGAGAACTCTTCACTGGTCTGCATATCGATAATGTACGTTGCTAATTGATTTTTAAGAGTAATAACCTCAATTATAGAAAAATCACTTGGATATAACTCTGCTAGACATATCAATTTCTAATGATCATAAGCATGAAAAGAATCACTTGGGTTTAAGCATGACATACACAGAAGAAACTCAGCACTTGATTCAGAAAAGCGATTATTTAGCTCTTGAAGTTGCATGTCAACTATTGTATAAAATAAATAAAAACGATAATGATGTAGATTTGTTTTATCTTCAACTCCTCTTATTGATCGACGATGAGTTTTATATGTTTCATTCATGTTTGGAGCAACAACATCAAAAATAACACAAAAAATGTGACACTTCACTCGATAGCAATAAAGACAGTAAACAGCGTCTTTCTACACACTGTACTCTAACCAATCAGAGTATTCATCAAACCAATTCGGATTGAACCTACGTACAATATTTCCATATAAAGTTTGGGGAAATTGATGACTTCTCGGTTGATGTGGTCCCTTCAATAGATATGATCTTCGAATCTTATCTCTATCATTTACATCATAACTCCAAATAGAAAGTCGGAGTCCTGAATCTGCTGGGAGATTATTAAAATCAATTTATATTCGCTCTTTCCTCTTTAAATAATGCTCAATTTCTCTAAATCCTAAAATAAGATTTATTACCAAAGCAGTAAGAAAGCCATCCCAAATGAAGCCTTATGCAAAAATGAACAATAAGCTTAAAGTTGCTAAATTTTATAATGATTTGTTGGACGTTAAAGTAAAATCTCCCTTAAAACGAAATCAAACTTGAAATTACACAAAAAAAAAAGATTAAATTTCAAATAAAATATAGTAATCTTCATCTTCCCTAATATCATCATCTTCCATCAAATCTAAAGCTGGCAATTTTAACTGATAAAAAAAGGAGAAATGAATAGAGCTTTAAACCCAAGCAATGAACAGAGCTCGGTTTCATTCATCTCAAATAAAGAAAAAGCTGTTTCATTCATCTTAAGAGCTCTTCTGTTTCATTCAGAGCTCTTAATGAGGAATAATAACGGGTAAGAGCTCTTTGTAAAACGATAACAAAAAAGAAATTGCTTAGGGAATTGGTTGAAAAGCCTTCCATGAGCTGTTAATAAATACTTAAGCTCTGTTCATTGTTCCAAAAAAAAGGGAGATTACTTGAAGCTTATAACCTATATACTTAAAGCTCTGTTCATTGTTCAAAAGAAGATAAAAACGCTTTCATATTCAGCCAATGGTTCAAAAATAACAAACACACAAATCAATCAAAGTGTTTTTAAAAATCAAAACTGACCTAGATCTCCGATGCCGGAGGCAGTCACGAATCCGACAACGTCGGAAGCAAATGGACTCTTCCATCTTTGCCATCTTGCGCGAATCAACACGACGAACTGACGAAGCCTTCCCTCCTCGCCCAGTCGCCCGCCGTCTTGAGCGTTCGCTGAGCTGCAAAGTTCGGCTACTTCACTATATTTTTGAGTGGGTCGACTGGTTAGGGCAAAGGGGGGCAACATAACATATTTAGGGGGTTAAATTACTTAAATACCCCTCTCTAATAAAAATTTTTTTAAAGGGGGGGCAATTGCTCCACCTAATTACAGAACAGTTCCGCCCCTTGATCCATCTAAAGATGAAGAGTGGAAGATGAAATGCCTTGCTCTTAATACTTTTATCATTCATTAGGATTAGAATCTAGGATGTTGTCGGTGGGGCCTGGCCACCATTACCTTTATGCAGACCTTGGGTTATACTTATACGACACTGGGCGTGGACTTTCTTTTCTTACTTTTCTATGGATTTATGTTCATGTGTTTATTTTGTGTGTGCAGTAGAAATTTCCTGCTTTTCTTATATTTCTTTCTTGCATGTGGTGGCCTATTTTTGCTAGGCTCTTTATGATAAAGATTTTTCTACTCATAACTAAATTTAAAATTTTAATAATTAAATAACATAGAAATCTAACGACTTAGGGAATAACCAAAATAGTCTGGGGTCATATGCATATTAAATACACTTTCTCTCTCCTTCTGTAAGACACTTCCCCACCTATGGGTAGAGTATGAATAATCTGGCCTATGAGAACGACGTGCCGGGCCTAGGGAAGCCATTCTTTTCTAAAAATTATTTTTATAAACCTATTTTTAAAATTCTAAGCATTCATAATTTGGAAGCCTTTTTAACTAGCATGCATTATATTATAAATTAATTTAATTAAATTTTAATTATATTAGCTCTAGGAACATTTATCCTACATAAGTCTAAGGCAAATTAGAAAACTCTCTAGACCTCAGCCTTACTTCCAAAACACTCAGCTTACCTACCTATCTTTCATAAAGACTGTACAACATAGATTTTAAGCGCCTAGGTGGTTAGCTGGCTTTCCTTTTTAGGCATGATATAAGCTTAGATGCATTAGCTAGGACACGGGTGTTAGTATTTGGCAGAACACTAAACTCAACTTAGATTTAGGATTCAAGACTACTATATTCGGTATCTCATAGTATGCCTCATTGGTGGGTAAGTTCCCTTTTTTTCAGGGACTATAAATCCTACCTATCCACGTCATATTCATGAAGCCACCTCCATCTTTCCCCTCCATACGCTTTGAGTGATCTATTTCTTTTTCTCATCTTTCTTCTTAGTGTCTTAGTCCCTCTGGATGCTAAGATGAACCAAGTATGTTGACTAAGTCACTTGAACATTTCTTCTATTTGAATGGGATTTTCTAGTATCTCTTTTGTGCCAATCCCCCTTTTTAGGAAGAATAATATTGGATCCTTAATCAAGAGTATTCTCAGGCTCCAGCCTAAGATATAATTAACCACGGGGGCTTATGCTTGTTGGAAATAGAATTCCATAATAAATAAACCTCATTAGAGCTGATGTATTGGATGGGGGAAACCCCGTGACATTAATCAGTTTGTATATATTATCACCCATCGAGGTGTGTGGGTGAAAGCCACTATCCCTAATGGTTGATAGTATGTACGATCTAATCTGCCCTTCCATTGGTTCGCTTGTGAAGAGTGCGGAGACCTACAATCATTTCTATCCCTCAGGTAGTGCGGTCACATACCCTCCGCACTCTATAGTGGCGGTAGTGTCCTTTCAGAGGTCCATAGCAGCTTGTGAGAAAAAAATTTACACTATAACCTTTATTACTCAATAAATTATGCTTTAAACCTTCTACTAATACGACATTTCAATGAAAAAAATTATTTTTGTTACTGATCATACATGTACCTACCACTTTTCTTATGACATTATCTCCCAATGTAACCTTATTACCGATCATACATGTATGAATTGCATTACGTCTCTAATCATAAATTTTGAACATCCACTATCCAAGTACCAAATGCTTTCACGAAGTCTTGTATTAGAGTGTGTCTATAAAATATCAAATGTTAGACTTGAGAACCTAAATAAGATTGGGTTCTCCTTTTGGCAATAATAATCTAGATGAATGTTTGATATCCTATATTTTATGCATCTTATGTCTCTACACTAGATATGTTTTACTATGAATAGTGCAAGTGTGAGAAATATGACCAATGGTTCTACAAGAAAAACATTTTGTTAAGAGAGTTGCTATTTTGCATGTTTTACATT
>NW_021318618.1:9413901-9438991 GCF_001605985.2 Dendrobium catenatum | reverse complement strand
GAACTTTCCACTTTTGAACTTATATTGTATATCTTTCCAACATTCACCCTGAGGTACAAGAAGGGAGGAAAGAGAGGTAGAGAGAAAGATAGCTTTCTTTAACACTTCTATATTTTCACTTATCTTTCCAAACATACACTTTTACTATTCCAAAACTCACACAAATTTCATAAAACAAATATTTTACCTCTTACACTTGCACATTTCACCATTTCCAAAATCATACTCTACACACTTCCTTTTCAAAACACTTTCAAACACTTCAACATTTTTCAACACATAAATTCCATTTTCAAGACATAAACCTTTCACCTTTCCAAATCACACAAATTCCACTTTTAAACACACAGACTATAATCACTTATCACATACGCACAATCTCTTTCACTTTTCCAAAATATAAGCAAATCACCTTTCAATACACATTTTCAAAACATACATTTCATCTTTCAAACTTACATGCAATTCTTCTTTCCCAAAATCACTTTTTATTTTTCACAAGTATTACTTTTCAAAACAACCTTTCACTTTCAAAAATTCTTCCTCTCAAAGTACACACAAACCTCTCTTAACATATACACACACACACAATTCACTTATCAAGATCACACATTCAAACTTTACTTAATACAAACACATTTCCATTATTCTTAGCATTCCGACATACACCTTTCACTCTCCAAAACTCAAAATTTACTTTTCAAAGTCAATACACTTTACCCTTCAAATCTCCACAATTCCCTTCTCCCAAAACTTACACAAATTCCACAACATTTCCACATTTAAACATTCTCAGACTTGCACGTTTTGCCTTTTCAAAATGGATATTTTTTTTTTATTTATTCTCCAACGATCAAGTTTCATTTTACTATTCAGAGAGCACACACTAAACTTTTCAAAATTCTTCATATACACCTTACTTGCTTGTTTGATAGAAAATAAGATGAGAGAGAGCCCATTTCAAAATTCATGCCTTCCTCAAATTGTTATTACTATTCCATATGGATGCAACAAAAATCACTTCAGATTTTTCCTTGCTTTAACTATCATACAAGACTATTCAAACCACATTGCTTACTTTGAACACAAAATGCTCATATAATGCATGACTTCCACTCAATTACCTATGCACCAATTAGATGAAACAAAATAAAATACAAAACACCACTTCCCAAAACTCATAAAGCTGTAACACAGGGACAAAACAACATTTTATTGAAACTATGAAAACCTCCGAATTTTGTCACACTCCGAAGTAGAAAGTATATTAGAACTCAAAAGGTTATTTTATCATCATGGGCTTCACTAGCTTTTGCATACATACTAAGAAAGAGAACTCCCAACATAAAAATCACAGTATAAGGGCAAACCCTCAATGGATCTCGAGTAATAAGAAAATTGTATGAATGTATTAAAATTTTATGAATATAAAAAAAAAATCATATATAAATTAAGTTGTAATCAATTCATACAGAAACAACAATCCCTTCAAATTTCATTATTCTAATATCAAGAGAGATAGAACACAAAACTTACTTCATATTTTAGCAAGAAAACACCACATTATAACTTTCAATGCTTGATTTTAAAGATTGAAGGGAAGAAGAAGATGTTTAAGGAAAGAAAGAAATAGTAAAAAAAAAAAAAAAAACCTAAACTCTTGGTTAGGGTAAGAATCAGTCAAGATCCTTGGCTTATTTGTGCACACAAAGTGGCGACAAGCTAGGTTGATCGGGTACAAAACTTGCGAACAGGGAGGAGCGACGGGCTTCTCACATGAAGCTAACTGGGAGCAGGCGACGGCCTGGAGGCGTGCGGGCAAAGAGGGATCAGTTCGAAACTGGGAGCATTCGGCTCTTTCCCTTAGCATCATACAAAGCAGAGAAGAAGAGCGATCAGAGAAGGGAGTTTCCGCCTAGAGGTTTGCGAACAGAGAAGGCCTTTTTTCCAATTGGGAGGGAGTTCGGGTCTTGGCTTTTGCGTGCGAATGGATAGAGAGGAGCAAGGGCTGATTTCACTTGGCTTTCTGCGAAAATGAGGGAGACAGAGTGGGATTCCTTTCGCAAATCTCAGAGACGAACGGGAGAGGGGTCTCATTTTCTCGGTACGAATGGATTGGGGGATCGTGGGATGGAGAGAGAGAGAGATCGTGCTGTGTGTGTGAGGAGTTTCGCCTGGGGGTGTGCGGGCTGAGAGCCAGGAGTAGGAGGGGGAGCGGTGGTTTCGCGAATTAGAGGGAGTGAGGGAGATCGTTCCAATTGCTGAGAGTGGGAGAGAGAGATCGTGGGTATGGAACTGGATTAGATTAGTTTTAACCGCATTTTAGGTTTAGACTAAGGCTTCGTTTGATTCGGTTTATGCTTACATAAAAAGGAGTTTTAGAAAATGAGGTTGAGAAAAAGCCTTTCAATAAAATGGAGTTTCAATAATGAGATATGTTTGACTAATATTTTTAAAAGTGCTTATTAATACTTGAAAGTAATTTTAAATTGTTTGTTTAGGAGTTCTGCTTTTAAGATTTTATTATTTAATACTTGAAAGTAATTTTAAATCAGTAATTCGCTTCCGAAACTCCGTTTTGTGACCGAAGAAGCAGATACGAAAAGAATTTTGTAACCGCCGAAAAAACGATGTTTATTAAAAAGGAATTATTGTTAAGCTTTGATTCCAAACAATAAATACTAATTGATTTCGACGTATTCAAACGAAAACGGATAAAAAAAGCCTTATCAAACTAGGCCTGAATATTGAATTATTTTTGGCTGGCTAGAGTAGTTTTATAACTGGCATTAAAGACAATTACAGATATCCCAAGTAATTCCAAAGCTTACATTGATTGTAAGGTTTAAATCATTGGTACATATTCAAAAACTTTTAATCGAACTCCGATTGCGCGATCATTCAAGCATGCTTGGTTGACATGACTTTCAATTATAACTCTGAATATCTCCATTCCCTTTGATCCATAAGTGGGCTATCTAACTCAAATAATATACTGATCACACAACATTTAGTGCACCATCATTTGTGCAAGTGCCTCGAATTGCCAAAAACTTAATGCACATTTCATGACTTACAGACACACAAACTACTACACAAATCTCACAACAGTCACCCTATATTGATACCAGTGTGTGACAAAAAGCTAACAGGAGAGAAAAGGAAAACTTTTAAATAATTGAAATGATTGAGCATTATATGTATAAATAGAAGCTTTTACTTGTTGAATATGTAAAGAGCAATGAATTGAGTTCTATGCTTGAAGATTTACTATGTTGTTAATAATTTTTCATACTCTTAGAGTGATTCAGGCTTCGTTTGGGATGATATTTTTACCGCTTTTTAAAGCAGTTTTGTAGTATAAAAATATAAGAGAAGCTCAATTGTTTTAGAAAAAATAATTTTAAAATATAACTAATTGTATATTATGAAAATCACATCATATTAGATGATCTATTATAATTAGAAACCCCGTTGTTCATTAAATTAAGTAAAAATTTAAATTTGAAAAGTTGTTATATTCATATTGTATGAACCTAATCATACTATAAGATGTTAAAAATATTACTCAATTTAATATTGTAATTAATTAATTAAATCTACTTAATTTTGATATTTAAAATATACTCTATGAATTGGATCATAATATATGATGTATAAAAATAATTTTTGGCATCCCATCATTCGTCCTAGACTAACTGCATTTCAGTTGAACTAATCGTACTATACGATTAGTCATTCGTACTTGAACTAATCGTACTATACGGTTAGTCATTCGTACTAATGTTATCATAATACTAATAAGTAAATTGAACTATTCGTACTGATAATCGTATAGAGCGAACATGCAAATTGAACTATTCGTACTGTACTAATTAATGATATTACAGTACTAACATGTCAAATTTTGCCCATCATATTGGAAGATAATGCGATCATATTTTATGATCTTTAAAGATTGAATTAAATTTTTAGGGTTTTTGAAGCCCTCTATTAAAGCTTTCTCATAAGACTTTATGAGTTTCTCTAGCATGCATTGAGTCTCTGTTCTTCTAGAGAAAAATTAAAGAGAGAGTCTTGAAAGGAAGAGAGAAAAGGGTGGAGTTTGAGAGGGAGAAGATCCTTGTGAGTTTTAAGGGAGTGTGGAGGGGGTTTCACATGATTTCTCTAGCAAGCTTGCATCTTAATACCATTGTATTCAATGTTTATCTTGAGAGAAGTTTTGGGTAAAAGAAGATCTCTTTGGAATCAAATGACTCGGCTACTTTGTCGCACCAGAGAAGGTGAAAGTGATTCAAGGTTCTCTGCCTCACCAATAGGGTGAAAAGGAGTTCAGGTTCTCTATCTCACCATGAGGGTGAAAAGGAGTCAAATATTATTTGCCTGTGAAAGAAGTATGGTCCTCTACCGCACTAGGTTGGTCGAAGAAAGTTTGTAAGGGCTTCTACACATAGGTGTGGGTGATAAAGAGATATATTATAGTGATAGTGCAATACCCAAAGTGGGAGACTCTAGGGAGTGTATATATGTCATTATTTGACCAAATTACTATAAAATATGGTATGTTCTTTCTGATTTTATTATCAGTAGTTTAATTTTTTGAATTTTTTTTTTAATTATAATTACTTGGTTGAAAATCTGTGATTGATATTATGTTATATTGATTAGATTATTAACATCATCTTTGTAACTTTTGATAAGTGTTATAGCTTCTACATCAAGTGATAGTATTTCTTTAATCTTAGTGAGCCTTACGACTTATTCATTGAGATTTAACAACCTCCTCGAACTTTTAAGTGATATTAGAGTGGAGTATCAAAAATAGTGTTTTAACCTTGAGAAAAATGATCATGACACATTTTGGAAATCATAACAATATGGAAGGCTATTCAATCAAGTGACCACTTTTATTTGATAATATTTCTTTTAACTTTTTAGAAAATTTACATGTATACTTTCTTGCAATCAATTGATTATTGAATATAACATATGATTCAAACTAGTTATTATGTACCGTCACATGTTAAAAATAGAATCAAAATTGATATTCATTTTATTGAATGGAGCATAATAGAATAAATTAATGCTCAATTGAATGCTAAATACTTGATTTATTTTTTATATTCTTTAACATCCGAAGATTATATGATTATTTCTACTGGTATCACTGCAATGAGGTTTGGGATAAACTATGCATTTTATATGAAGGTAGTAGTGAAGTCATACAATCTTGATTAAACATATTATTGCATGACTATGAACCTTTTCTCATGAAATCTTATGAGACAATTATACTATGTTTACTCAGATTGTGTCATCTTTGCATGCTTTAAGTAGAGAACATTGAAACTTAAAAAAGGTCAACAAAATTCTATATTGCCAACCTAATAAATTTGATGCCAAAGTCATTACGAAATGTGAATCAAAAGACTTTAATGCTTATTCTATTGATAATATGCTTGGCTCACTCATTGCGTACGAGCAAAGTGTAAGACTTTTGGATACATGTGATGAGAAAACTATAATATTAAAATTCAAATTCATTGATGAATGTGACTTAGTAGAATATGAGAGTTAGGAGATATCTTTGATAACAAATAAATTCGAAAGTCTATTGAAGCACAAACATCAATAAAAATGGAGCAAAGTTAAAAATTTTAAGTTTTCTTCTAACGTTATTTGCTTTGGGGGTAGGAAACCCGAACATCTGAAATATGAATGCCCAAATTTAAAAATTTATCATGTAAGGAAAAAGGGCGAAAATAAGAAATATGTAATAAAGGCAAATGATAAGAAGCAAAAAATCTCCTATGCAGACTTAGCTTTTGAATCATTAGAATAGGAGCAGGATGATAAGATATAAGTATGTTAAGGTTTATTTGTGTGTTTTGTTTATGTGTTTTGTATGATTATTTATCTATTTTGTGTGTTTAATTTTTATTATGTTTTAAGCATAATTTCATGTTTTAGTAATTTTATGTATATTGTTATTTTCTTTATTATGTATTTTAATTTTTGGTTTTATTTTATATATGATAGTTCGAATAGGTTGTTAGACCTATTAAATTTGTCCCAAGGCTAACCAAGAGGAGAGTTGAATTGGTAATTTAAAAAATCTCTTGGAAATTTTAGAAAACTGATTTATATTTTTTAAGCACAATAAAAAATTTTCTCAAAATAATTTTTTATAACCACAAAATTAAAAGTGAAGAAAAATAAAAATGCAATAAAAAAAGAATAACATATAATTTTATAGTGGTTCAGACCAACAACACCTACGTCCACTCTCTGAAGACTCCCTCTTTAGGTATTGCACTATACCAAAGTGACTCTCCTTTTGCTTCCAGAGCAAGGTGGAGAAGCCCTTATAATAACCTCTCTTTAACCAAACCCGGGTGCAACAGAGTACCTTCGTTCTTTCTCACCCTCCAAGTGATGATAGAGAACTAGCGTCCTTTCTCACCCTCCTGGTGTTGATAGAGTACATATGAATTTTCACACCCTTCTAGTGTCGGTAGAGTACCAACATCCTTTCACACCCTTCTAGTGTCGACAGAGTACCGAATCTCCTTTAAAAAAACCTTCTTTTTCAATAGTCTTCAAGAAAGTAGGGAAGAACTTTGAAGAATAAGCAAGAGATCCTCACCATTGGGTAACCTTAAGAATCCCCTCACAAATCCCTCTTAAGAGATCTCTCACTCTCCAATCATAAGGCACTCTCCCAAATACTCTCCAAGGGCACTCTCAAAAGAAATTCATAATAGGAGATGTTAATCAGTTTTTAGGACTCTTAAATATGATTGACAGGAAAAACTTTCTAGAAAACTGAAAATTTCAATTTGACCATCTTGGATCATACAATACTATCGTACTTCATACGTATGAATAGTTTAAAAAATCCTTATATAACCCTCGACGAACCTATTTGTGTACTCTATTAGTCATATGTATGAACTAACATCATACTGTACGAGCTGTTCAAAAATGAAAAAGTTTGTCAGGTACAATTCTGTACGAATATATTTCATACATTGGTCGATGTATTATACGAACTTCATTTCATACAGTATGATCAGTTTAACCAAATCATGTTTATTTGGTACGAAAATGGATGAGTCCATTTCATACTCTAGATGCCATTTGTATGAAAATAATTTTGTGCAGTACAAACAATTCAAAAAAAAGTGAGTTCATTTGGGATGATCTAGTACGTATCCATTTCGTACTCTAGACGTTGTCTGTTTGAACCAATATTCATACAGTACAAACAATACAAAAGAAATTTTTAAGGCATGATCCGGTTCACTTCTTTCCGGAGGAACACTTAGCTCAAATCATCCCGTACAATTCCAGAATCATACCGTACTATTGTAGAATCATATAATACCATTTTTTTTTAAATATAAGTTTTGACTCACTCCTCAGTGTGTGTGTTCTCGGTTTCCCAATTACAATCACACTATCTTAGATTCAAGAAAAATAAAAAATACAAACTTCAATTATTATAAACCTTAATCTAATCTATCTTGAACTCTTCGGCATTCTGGAGAATAATTTCTCTGAAATATTAGTACACACAAACAACACAAATAAATTTTTTCTAATATGTGTTAGGATAAATAATAATCAACACAATAATATTTTTATATCATAAAAAGTACACATGATATAAAAGTATTGGTTTGAAAATTAAGTCATAATAATCTCCCACTTTTTTATGATGATAAAATAATTATTATTTGAGTTAACACTTGTGATAATTTTTTCTCATAAGCTCCCTTTAAGTGAATGACTAATTTAAAACAAGTGGTTCCCATAAAAATAAAAAATACAAGATTAAAATTAAAAAGAAAAAAACTACTAAAACAAAAACAACGCGAAAAAATAACATGAATAAGCATACACACATTAATATAATACAACACATACATACACAAATACATCAAACAATCAAAAATACCAAACAATAACTAATGACTCCCCCTTTTGACAACAACAAAAATGGACTTATATCTTGAAGTGAAAAGTTTCTACGGATAAATCAAAAGAGTTGAAGAAGAAGAAGAAGATTTTAAACTAATTGCAAATACAACATTAACTTCCTAATGCTAAAAAGAAAATTTTAAATTTTAAATAAAAAAACAACTAAGATAAAAAAAGTCAACTAAATTTACTATTCATTCTAGACAAATTAAATAAAAATAATTATTACAAAAAGAACGAAATAAAGAATAATTAGTTTTTAGTTCAATAGTGAATATTATTGTCGATTATATGGATTTGTAGAAGAGATAAATGATAAAGGAAAGTATAGTATCTTTTTAATTTGCGACATTATACATTTTTAAAAATTTTATGGCACACTTTATGCATCTTTTCTATTTGGATTAATTTTATGTCTCTTTCACTTTGGCGAATATTGCACATCTTTTCAAACTTGACGCTTTGTGCATTCTCTTTTTTTAAACTTTTTTAGTCTTTCCAATATTAATAAATCTTAACTCAAATTTGAATCATTAATAAAAAAATAAATGCATTGAAAAAGAAAAAAATAAGATATCTATTTTGCAACAATTATAACTAAGTAGTATTTGTCTATAAGAACATAAAATTAATCTTCTAATCTACATCCAGTCATGATGTAACTTAAAATTGACTCGAGTCTTATTAGGTCAAATTGGCCTATTTAAGTCAATTTAAGGCCCCCTTAATGCATTGAAATCATTCCAAATGGTCCCTTCATGCAAATCCCATCCTAATTACCTCCCCTCCCTCCTAATCAACCCTAGATTCAATCTTGGCCATTGATAAAAAACTTAGGCCTTTAAATAGGAGAAATTAGGGTTTTTCTAGGATTTTTTTGGCAAACTCTCTCTCTCCAAGCTCTCACAAGCCAAAATCTTTTGTATGTGAGCTCTCTTAACCCATCCCCACCTTCCCCAACATAAAGTCACCCTTAAGACCCCGCCGGCGGCAACCTTCCTGTGAGAGTAAGCTTAGATTTATCCTAAGGCTCATTTCAAGCGATCCATAGCTTATTAGGCCGGGGATTCAAGAGGTAAAATGTATGAGACAATCTACAAGCTCAACCATATCAAGATCCCAAAGATCCAACGATGAGATTCTCTAAAAACTCTAGACCTAGGTCATGACACATCAAGTTAAATAGCTTTCCGTATAGAGCCTTTTAGAACGTGAGATTACTTCCCCAAGATTTCTATTCATGTTCTTAACCTAGGTTTAAAAATTTTATTTGATTTAATTCACTCGATTGAGAGAAATCTTCAAAAAACTATTCCTAGGGCATTTCACGTGAGTTCGCTTAAGGTACGAGATCTCCACCGTTGATCGTTTGATCAATGGCAAAGATCTTGTCGTTCCACTGCCTCTTCAAAATAATGGAACCTCTCTAATGGTCTGATCTTACATCCGGCGCGATCATAATCGTCCATCTAAAATCATGCGAGATCGGACGGCTCCCCGTGACCACTGACATGGTTAAGTGAGCAAACCCCATGGCCAATCATTCCGCAATCATGCGGTAATGAATGCACGGCGGTGCAATCATTGCCCATGATTGCAAACCGCGTCCGCATTTTGCGGGACAAATCCAAGAGCGCCATGTGTCATCCCGAGCCGCCACCGTCAGATTTTTATTAAAATAAATATTATAATTATTTTAAAACCCATTTTAAATCTAATTTCTTTAGAAAATTATTAGAAATTTTTTAAAAATCAGAAAATACATATTATATATCATATTTTTTTAGAAAAATATTATCTTTATTTTAAAAATAAAAATAGATTAAAATATTTATTTTATTTTAATTACTTAATTAATTTATTTAAAGTTAAATTATTTTCCAAATTCATTAAATTTATTTTTATTAAATTATTTTCAAAAAGTAGAAAATTATTTTTGTTATTTAATTTAAATTAATAATTATTTTCCTATTTTAAATACTTTTCTTTATTAATTAATTACATAAGTTATTTAATTAATATTTAATAAATTTTAAAATTTAATTATTTTTCAAAAATTATAAAATTATTTTTATTAAATTATTAAAAATTTTAAATTTTTCCCAAATACTTGGGAACCTCTTCTTAGGTCATTTCTAACCTTTGGAGGTGATTCCAAGTGGTTTAGAGCTGATTTGGATCAAAACCTCTAAAATACACATTTATAAAATATGTTTAATAATTCATTAATGGCCTAGAACTTCCAAAATTTGTAACTTTGTCTAGAAAACTCTATATCTAGAAAACTCAAAGCCTAACTACTCCCCTTAAGGCCTAATATTTAACTAAAATTCTAAAACCCTAATCTTAGCATATTTCCAATAGTGACCTTTTGGATCCCCTTAGCCTAACATATAGGAGGACCCCATACCTTATGAAATTCATTAAGAAAACTTAAACTTTAAATAGCATTCCCCTAAGTATTAAAATTGACCCACAAATAAAATTAACTAAAATGGGCCTTAATCTATTAATACTTAAATTTTAATTAAAGTTTTGTTTTCAGACCTTCAACAAATCTGAACCCGAGACAACTTGAACTAATTATCCGACATAGGAACATTCCAAAGCCACACAAGCTTACTACACACATAAAATTATTATGGCACCACTTCTAGCTCTAGGATTAGAGCCGATGTCTTACTTTTTTCTGCTTCTGTGATGCTATGCGATTGTGTGTTGCGCGAGTGCTGATTGATCTGATTGCTCTGGTTTGTTGTGATGATAGTTTATCTTATTAATGTGCTTTCTTTATTTTGCTTATGATATGATGTGTGTGATAGATCATTCATAAGCTTGGGGCACTTTGATACTAACAATGTCTTATGTAGGTGGCCATACTCGTTCAGCGCTAATAGAGGGGGCAATAATTATTAAGCTTTAAAATTAATGATATTTTCTACAGGTGCTCCAGAAATTGCTAAATACCCCTCCCTAAATTAAAAGAACATGGACAAGTGTGATTGTCAATGTATTTTATTTCTATATATAAACTACTTGGGTTATGTTATATAAATTTCTTTGGATATTTTTCTTAGGATAACCTTGTAGGTTCAGTCTGTGTCTAGATTTATTTTTTTTAACGTAATGTAATTTATAATTATATCGATTTGTGAAAGTCTTCAAAAGTGAGGCATTTCAAACACTCAATACCCAAAGAGAAAAATAAAGGCCCTTCATAGGGAATTTCTTAGTCAATTGGGTACCCTTCTTGAGGATGAACCATACAAATCCCAAAGGAGGCGATCTGGAGTAAGACAATCTAAAGGAGGATGATCCATCCAGGGGCAGAACCAGCCTTTCATCTTAGGGGGGAGCAAAATTTTCTTAGTATAATAGACTAATATAAAAAAAAGAGGACATAATTCAAAGTAAAATCTTGTATTCCATTATGATAGGAAAATTAAAAATCATTACAATTTTATCAATCTATTTTGCATTTTTTTATAATATTGGATAACATCTTCATTGGGAATCAAATCAAATACAACTTTTTCAATGTATGGCACAAGACAATCGTTGAGCTAATCATCACCCATCCTACTACGCAATCAATGTTTGATAATTTTTATGGTTGAAAATGCTCTCTCCACCGTAGCAGTAGCAACAGGTAAGGTTAATGCTAAAGTAATAAGTTTGTAAACCAAAGGATACAAATCATTCTTCTTGAACTTAAGATGAAAGTTCGTTCGGGATGTTAAGCCCTACGAACTTAGTCCCAAGCTAACCAAGAGGGGGGGTGAATTGGTATTTAAAAAATTCTTAAGACAAAGAAAAAAAATCACAAACCAAATCACACCACAAAAATAAATGCGGAATTTAAAAGTGCGGAAGCAAGAAAAAGAACACAGAAATTTATAGTGGTTCGGTCGACTCGACCTACGTCCACTCCTTGGAGGCACCCTCCAAGTATTGCACTACAAAACGTGACTCTCCTTTAGCCCCCACACCTAGGCGGAGAAGCCCTCACAAGAAACTCCTTTTTGCCACCCCGACAAGGCAGAGAACCCACCTCCTTTTGCTTCCTCCTGAAGCTGGCAGAGAACCACAACCAAAAGCAAACTCCTTACCTCTACCGACCCTTCCACGGACGAGAAACTCCAGACGAAAGACAAGCAGAGCGATCCTTGAGCAACCCTTGTGAATCCCCTCACAAGCTCCCCCTCACAAGATCCTCTCTCTCTCTCCCTCTCTCTCTTTCTCTCCTCAAGGTCTTCTCAGGTCAAGGCAGCAGCCAAAAAGTTTTTTTTTAAAAACGTTGAAGAAGAGCTCTTTAAATAGAAGAGCTCAAGAGGAGCTCATTAATTGCAAGTAGCCGACTTTATCGTCCAGGCCGATATGGACATCGGCCTGGCCGATTAGTACAAATCAAGGAAGATCGGCCAGAGCACAGCCCTGGGAACAGTCCTGGACAATTGAAATTTGGCTTGATCGTCCAGGACGATCTCACGATCGTCCTGGCCGATTAGTTCAAATCAGAGGTAAATCGTCCTGAGCACAGCCCTGGGAACAGTCCTGGCCGATTGAAATTTGGCTTGCTCGTCCAGGCCGATCTCACGATCGTCCTGGCCGATCGGATCGTATCAATCATCCTTAATTACTCCCTTGATTTCCTGATCAATTAAGGCATAATTTGGTAATTTCGTCCAGGCCGATCCGGGAATCGTCCTGGCCGATAATTTAAAATACAGTATGCCTAAACTGTCTAAGGCGGCTATCTCTTTCTATTTTGAGCTTATCGTCCTGGCCGATACACCTATCGTCCAGGCCGATAGGTTAATGTCGGCTGCCTTAATTAAGAATCCTTAATTAGACTTTCTGTTTTGAGCCGATCGTCCAGGACGATATGAAAATCGGCCTGGCCGATGTGGGTAAAAACAGAAATTCTAAGTCTCTCAAGTGTGTGTGTGTAGGGTTACTTAGCATCAGTCTTTTTGATCATTACAAGTAGACTCAAAAGGTGAAAAATAAAATTACAGACTGACTTAACCCTAAACCTACGCAATCCTGAACTTGGCTTCTTCTTGATCGTCCGATCTTCGATTCCTGAAAAGTTAGAAGCAGCAAGTAGTCCAAGAGAAAAAGTGTTTGTCAATCATCAAAACATAAGACATGAAAATAGGTTTGCAACATAACAATCTGCTTTGCTAGATCAGCAATGCTTCTTAGAGAGGATAACTCTTCACTGGTCCGCATATCGATAATGTACGTTGCTAATTGATTTTTAAGAGCAATAACCTAAATTATAGAAAAATCACTTGGATATAACTCTGCCAGACATATCAATTTCCTATGATCATAAGCACGAAAAGAATCACTTGGGTTTAAGCATGACGTACACAGAAGTAACTCAACACTTGATTCAAAAAAGCGATTATTTAACTCTTGATGTTGCTTGTCAACTACTGATAAAATAAATCAACACGATAATGATGTAGATTTGTTTTATCTTCACCTCCTCTTACTGATCGACGACGAGTATTATATGTTTCATTCATGTTTGGAACAACAACATCAAAAACACGACAAAAATGTGACACTTCACTCGATAGCAATAAAGATAGTTAACAACGTCTTTCTGCATACTGTACTCTAACCAAATCAGAGTATTCATCAAACCAATTCGGATTGAACCTTCGTGCAATATTTCCATATAAAGTTTGGGGAAATTGATGACTTCTCGGCTGATATGGTCCCTTCAATAGATATGATCTTCGAATCTTATCTCTATCATTTACATCATAACTCCAAATAAAAAGTCGGAGTCCTGGATCTGCTGGGAGATTATTAAAATCAATTTATATTCGCTCTTTCCTCTTTAAATAATGCTCAATTTCTCTAAATCTTAAAATGAAATTTAATACCAAAGCAGAAAGAAAGCCATCCCAAACTAAGCCTTATGCAAAAATGAACAATAAGCTTAAAGTTGCTAAATTTTATAATGATTCGTTGGACGTTAAAGTAAAATCTACCTTAAAAAGAAATCAAACTTGAAATTACACAAAAAAAAAAGATTAAATTTCAAATAAAATATAGTAATCTTCATCTTCCCTAATATCATCATCTTCAATCAAATCTAAAGCTGGCAATTTTAACTGATAAAAAAAGGAGAAATGAACAGAGCTTTAAAACCAAGCAATGAACAGAGCTCTATTTCACTCATCTCAAATAAAGAAAAAGTTGTTTCATTCATCTCAAGAGCTCTCTGTTTCATTTAGAGCTCTTAATTGAGGAAATAACAATGGTAAGAGCTCTCTATAACAATGATAACGAAAAAGAAATTGCTTAGGGAATTTCGGTGTTGAAAGAGCCTTCCCATGAGCTATTTCATAATATACTTAAAGCTCTGTTCATTGTTCAAAAAAAGGGAGATTTTACTTGAGAGCTCTTATAACCTATATACTTAAAGCTCTGTTCATTGTTCCAAAAGAAGATAAAAAATGCTTCTAATATTCAGCAATGTGTTCAAAAATAACAAACACAACAATCAATCAATGTGTTCAAAAATCAAAATTGACCTAGATCTTTAGATGCCGGAGGCAGTCGCGAATCACGAACATTGAAAGTCGGAACGGACTCTTCGCTCTCGCCGTCTTGCGCGAATCAACTGCGACGAACTAACGAAGCCTTCCCTCTCGTCCAGTCGCCCGTCGTCTTGAGCGTTCGATGCAGCCTGCAGGTTTGCTACTTCGCTATTTTCTGAGTGGTTTCGGCTGGTTAGGGCAAAGGGGGGCAACATAACATATTTAGGGGGTTAAATTACTTAAATACCCCTCTCTAATAAAAATTTTTTTAAAGGGGGGGCAATTGCCCCCCCTAATTACCGAACAGTTCCGCCCCTGGATCCATCTAAAGATGAAGAGTGGAAGATGAAATGCCTTGCTTTTAATACTTGCATCATTCATTAGGATTAGAATCTAGGATGTTGTCGGTGGGGCCTGACCACCATTACCTTTATGTAGACCTTGGGTTATACTTATAAGACACTGGCCGTGGACTTTCTTTTCTTACTTTTCTATGGATTTATGTTGATGTGTTTATTTTGTGTGTGCAGTAGAAATTTCCTGCTTTTCTTATATTTCTTTCTTGCATGTGGTGGTCTATTTTTTCTAGGCTCTTTATGATAAAATTTTTTCTACTCATAACTAAATTTAAATTTTTAATAATTAAATAACATAGAAATCTAACGACTTAGGGAATAACCAAAATCGTCTGGGGTCATATGCATATTAAATGCACTTTCTCTCTCTTTCTGTAAGACACTTCCCCACCTACGGGTAGAGTCTGGATAATCTGGCCTATGAGGATGATGTTCCGGACCAAGGGAAGCCCATTCTTTTCTAAAAATTATTTTTATAAACCTATTTTTAAAGTTCTAAGCATTCATAATTTGGAAGCCTTTTTAACTAGCATGCACTATATTATAAATTAATTTAATTATAATAGCTCTAGGAACATTTATCCTATATAAGTCTAAGGCAAATTAGGAAACTCTCTAGACCTCAGTCTTACTTCCAAAACACTCAGCTTACCTATCTATCTTTCATAAAGACTGTACAACATAGATTTTAAGCGCCTAGGTGGTTAGCTGGCTTTGCTTTTTAGGCGGGATATAAGCTTAGATGCATTAGCTAGGACACATGTATTAGTATTATGTAAAACACTAAACTCAACTTAGATTTAGGATTCAAGGCTACTATATTCGGTATCTCATAGTATGCCTCATTGGTGGGTAAGTTCCCTTTTTTTCAGGGACTATAAATCCTACCTATTCACGTCATATTGATGAAGCCACCTCCATCTTTCCCCTCCATACGCTTTGAGTGATCTATTTCTTTTTATCAACTTTCTTCTTAGTGCCTTAATCCATCTGGATGCTGAGATGAATCGGGTATGTTGACTAAGTCACTTGAACATTTCTTCTATTTGAGGTTGATTTTCTAGTATCTCTTTTGTGTCAATCCCCCTTTTTAGGAAGAATAATATTGGATCCTTAATCAAGAGTATTCTCAGGCTCCAACCTAAGATATAATTAACCATGGGGGCTTATGCTTGTTGGAAATGGATTTCCATAATAAATAAACCTCATTAGAGCTGATGTATCAGATGGGGGAAACCTCGTGACACTAATCAGGTTGTATATATTATCACCCATCGAGGTACGTGGGTGAAAGCCACTATCCTTAATGGTTGATAGTATGTACGATTTAATCTACCCTTCCATTGGTTCGCTTGTGAAGAGTGTGGAGGCCTGCAATCATTTCTATCCCTCAGGGTGGTGCGGTCATATACCCTCCGCACTCTATAGTGGTGGCAGTGTCCTTTCAGAGGTCCACAACAGCTGTGAGAAAACAAATTTACACTATAACCTTTATTACTCAATAAATTATGCTTTAAGCCTTCTACTAAAAAGACATTTCAATGAAAAAATTTATTTTTTGTTACTGATCAGACATGTACCTACCACTTTTCTTATGACATTGTCTCCCAATGTAACCTTGCCTCCATTCCTAGCTTCCAACGATATGAATTGCATCACGTCTCTAATCATATGCTTTGAACATCCACTATCTAAGTACCAAATGCTTTCACGAAGTCTTGTATTGGAGTGTGTCTATAAAATAATAAAATGTTAGACTTGAGAACCTAAATAAGATTGGGTTCTCCTTTTGGCAATAATAATCTAGATGAATGTTTGATATCCTAGTTTTTATGCATCTTATGTCTCTACACTAGAAATATGACCAATCGTTCTACAAGAAAAACATTTAACTCCAAGAAAAGGATTTACCAATCTATGTGAATTATATTATCTTTTCCTAAGTTTTGAAATTTTAGGCTTCTGATCAGGATTGAAAAATTATTCAGGTTTGGGGGGTGTCCTATTTTGCTTAAAAGGCTTTCAGTTCAACTTTAAAATATGAGTTAATACTTTGTAAAATAACATTATCAACTTTCAAATAATGCTCTCTATGATCAAATTCTTCCATAAATATTTTAAAATCCTTTTTAAGTTCAATATGTGATGATTTCAAAAATTTATGTTGTTTATTCAAATCATCAAACTCATCAAATAGTTTCATGTTGTTGTTATCAATCAACATGTGATTGTTCCTAAGGATTTCATACTCTTTTTATAAATTTAAAAATTCTAAATTCAACTTAGCATTTAAATTTTTGAGTTTCCTATATAAAATATGAATTTTCTCAAAAACTTCAAATAAATCATCGTAGGTTAAGACACATGCCTCCTCTTATTCTGAATGATCAAGCTTGTTGGCCATTAAACACAAGTTTGTGACTTCCTCCTCTGCTTTTATTTCTAAGAAATCAGATGCTGAGTACGCCCAGAATGTTCTCTGTAATCTCTTCTTGCCCTTCCTTACATGATTTTCTCCTCAACTTTCTCCTTACTATTATTAACTTTAAGTTTCAAGCAATCAAATTTAATATATCCAGGATTCCTGCATTCATAACAAATCACGTCAATCAAAACTTTTGTATTTTTTTGAAACTTACCTTTATTCCACTTCTGACGTCTTCATTGGTTCTTTTAAAGGAAACTTCTGATTTGCCTTATTTTTAAGGCAATATCATCTTCATCTTCAGGCTAAGACTGATCACTTTCTTAGTAATCCACTTTCAATGTAATATTTTTCTCCTTTTGCTTCACACTTATATCAATCTATCTTTGTATCACACCTTGCTTGTAAGTAATTTATGATCTAAGAAGATTGTCAATAAAATAAATAGTTAGGTCTTTAGATTTAGTTATAATAGTAATATTTGTAACATAAGTTATAGGTAAATAATGAAGTATTTTTAATGACTTTCTTATAATTCATTAGTTCCCTACCAAAAACATGTAATGAAGTGAGTATCTATATAAAATGAGTGTACATATCAGTGAGTGATTCATTCAGTTTCATGTGAAAAAGTTTGTAGTCGTGTAATAGAATGTTTAATCTAGACTATTTTATTTCATTAGTTTTTTCATAAGTTATGCAAAGTATATCCCCATTTTTTGTAGTCTTACAAGTTGAGACACGCATAGAAAAAGTTGTTCAAATATTTAGCATTTAATTGAGCTAATTCCTTTTCCTCTACTATCCAATCAGTAAATAATGTTTCAGTCATAATGCCATCAATAAGTCTAGTTGGTCTAATGTAACCATCTTGTACTAAAATCTACATACAATAGTCAAGCAATTAAAAAAAAGTAGACATATGTATTTTTTTAAAAATTGATAGGGATGTTATCAAATAGTGGTGGTCTAGTGATCAAATATTTTTCTGGTGTATTATGGTTTTTAAAAGTAGCAATGATCATTTTCAAAAAGTTGTCTAAATCTTAATTTCAAAATTAGTCTTTGATATCACTTGATAATTCGAATAGGTTGTTACACCTATTAAATTAGTCCCAAAGCTAACCAAGAGGGGGGGGGGTGAATTGGTAATTTAAAAAATCCCTAATAATTTTTTTTTTAATAAAATTTCCCAACCACTAAATTAAAAGTGCAGAAAAATAAAAATATAGTAAAAATAAAAACAGAAGAATACAAAATTTTATATTGGTTTGGTCCAACTAAACTTACGTCCACTCCCTGAAGACTCATGCTTTAGGTATTGCACTATACCAAAGTGACTCTCCTTTTGCTCCCACAACAAGATGGAGAAGCCCTTACAATAACCTCTCTTTCGCTAAACCTTGGTGCATTAGGGTACTATCATCATTTCTCACTCTCCTGGTGAAGGCAAAGAACCGACATCCTTTTACACCCTCCTGGTATCAGTAGAGTACCTCCTTTCTTTCACACCTTCCTGGCATCGACAAAGTACCAACATCTTTTCACACCCTCCTAGTGTCAACATAATACCAGATCTCCTTTGAAAATCTTTTTTCAAGAGTCTTAAAGAAAGTATGGAAGAACTTTTAAGAACAAGCAATAGATTCTCATTATTGGGAAACCTTGAGAATCCCCTCACAAATCCCTCTTAAGAGATCTCTGACTCTCCAATCCCAAGACACTCTCTCAAACACTTTCCAAGTGCACTCTCAAAAGTAATTTGTAGTAGGAGTTCTGTCAGTTAGTTTTTAGGACTCTTAAATTTGAAAATTGTGAAAAATCTTTGAAAGTCTAAAAATTTAAATTTGATCATCTTGGTTGGTATAATACGATCGTACTTCGTACGTACTAATAGTTCAAAAAATCCTTGTACGACCCTGGACAAACATGTTTTTGTACTCTATAATTCGTATGTATGAACTGACATCGTACTGTACAAACTATTCAAAAATGAAAAAGTTCGACAGTACGATTTTGTACAAATGCATTTTATACGCTGGTTGATGTATTTTGCGAACTTCATTTCATATAGTACGATCAGTTTAACAAAATCATGCTTCGTTTGGTACAAAAATGGACTAGTCAATTTTGTACTTTGGACATCATCTGTACAAAAATAATTTTATACAATATGAATAGTGTAAAAATTGTGAGTTTGTTTGGGACAAACTGATATGTATCTATTTCATACTCTAGACGTCATATATACGAACCAATGTTTTGTATTGTATGAATAGTACAAAAATTTTTTCCAATGGATGATCTGAATAACTTCTTTTTTGGAGGAACACTCAAGTCAAATATTCCCGTATAATTAGTTCTAAAATATATAAGTTTTAACTCACTCCCCTAGTGTGTGTGTGTGTGTGTGTATACAGTTACCCTATTATAATTACACTCTCTTAGACTCAAAAAATAAAAAATATATACTTTAATTACAAGAAACCCTGATCTAATATGTCTTAAAGTCTTTGATAGTTTGAAGTATAATTTCTCTGAATGTGCACATAAAAAACACAAATAAATTTTTTCTAATATGTGTTAGGAGAAATAATAATCAACATAATAATATTTTGATATTATAAAAAATGCACATGATATAAAAGCATAGGATTGAAAATTAAGTCACAATAATATCTTCTTTTTTATAATGTCAAATGGGGAGAATGTATTGGGATTAGTTGTATTTGTGGTCTATTTTTTCAATTTTTTTATGTTTAGTTTTAAACATTTATTTGTCTTAAAAAATGCTTTCCCCTATTTTTTAATGTAATTCTTTTAGTGAAAGGGAATTTAGAAGAAAATATTTCTAGTTTGTAATCTCAACCAATTTTATTTAATATTATAAAAAGGGGGGAGTAGAGTACTATCATCCTTTCTCACTCTCCTGGTGAAAGCAAAGAACCGACACCCTCCTGGTGTCGGTAGAGTACCTCCTTTCTTTCACACCTTCCTGGCATCGACAGAGTACCAACATCTTTTCACACTCTCCTAGTGTCAACAGAATACCATATCTCCTTTGAAAATCTTCTTTCAAGAGTCTTCAAGAAAGTATGGAAGAACTTTTAAGAACAAGCAATAGATTCTCATTATTGGGCAACCTTGTGAATCCCCTCACAAATCCCTCTTAAGAGATATCTGACTCTCTAATCCCAAGCCACTCTCTCAAACACTTTCCAAGTGCACTCTCAAAAGTAATTCGTAGTAGGAATTCTGTCAATTAGTATTTAGGTCTCTTAAATTTAAAAAAATGGGAAAAATCTTCGAAAGACTAAAAATTTTAATTTGATAATCTTGGTTGGTATAATACGATTGTACTTCGTACGTACTAATAGTTCAAAAAATCCTTGTACGACCCTATACAAACATGTTTTTGTACTCTATCATTAGTATGTACGAACTGACATCGTACTATACAAACTATTCAAAAATGAAAAAATTTGTCAGTACGATTTTGTACAAATGCATTTTATACGCTGGTTGATGTATTGTATGAACTTCATTTCATATAGTACGATCATTTTAACCAAATCATGCTTCATTTGGTACAAAAATGGACTAGTCAATTTTGTACTTTGGACATCATCTGCATGAAAATAATTTTATACAATACGAATAGTTTAAAAATGGTGAGTTTGTTCGGGACAAACTGATATGTATCTATTTCATACTCTCGATTTCATATATACGAACCAATGTTTTGTATTGTATGAATAGTACAAAAAAAATTTTCCAATTGATGATCTGAATAACTTCTTTTTTGGAGGAACACTCAGGTCAAATATTCCCGTATAATTAGTTTTAAAAATATAAGTTTTAACTCACTACCCTTGTATGTGTGTGTGTGTGTATACAGTTACCCTATTATAATTACACTCTCTTAGACTAAAAAAAATAAAAAATATATACTTTAATTACAAGAAACCCTTATCTAATATGTCTTAAAGTCTTTGACAGTTTTAAGTATAATTTCTCTGAATGTGCACATAAAAAACACAAATAAATTTTTTCTAATATGTGTTAGGAGAAATAATAATCAACATAATAATATTTTGGTACTATAAAAAATGCACATGATATAAAAGCATAGGTTTGAAAATTAAGTCACAATAATATCTTCTTTTTTATAATGTCAAATGGGGAGAATGTGTTGGGATTAGTTGTATTTGTGGTCTATTTTTTCAATTTTTTTATGTTTAGTTTTAAACATTTATTTGTCTTAAAAAATGCTTTCCCCTATTTTTTAATGTAATTCTTTTAGTGAAAGGGAATTTAGAAGAAAATATTTTTAGTTTGTAATCTCAACCAATTTTATTTAATATCATAAAAAGGGGGGAGATTGTTGTAACTTGGGCTTCTGAGTTTATAATTTTGATGATAATAAATATTATTTATTACCTCTTTATTTCTCATAATATTTGTAGAGCATATTTGTTTGTGTATTGACTAACATTTCAGGTACACCAAACACTGTTCTTTGAAGATTCAAGGTTCAAAATATGGTAGAATATTTAGGTTCAATGAGTTTGTAATTTTCATTTATTTATTTTTAATTTCTTAAGTCTAGTCCTATAAGGATGTATGTTAGCCTAGTGATCGTGCACACACACACACAAGGGGAGCAAAAATAATTTTAAATATTTTAATTTTTCTATATATTGTAATATACGATATGTATAGTACTGTACGATCTGGTGTTACAAAAATTAATTAAAATATGTTATTTTTTAGAAAAAAAATTATTTTAAAATATAACTAATCATATAGTTTTAACACCATATCATATTAGATGATATGTTATAATTAGATCCCCTATCGTTATTTAAATCAAGAAAAAATTTAATTTTGGAATTTTTTTATTCATATGTTATGAACCTAATCATACTGTACGATATTTATAACATTGCCTAATTTAATCCTATGATTAATCAATCGAATCTACTTAATTTTGATATTTTGATTCTATTATACGAACTGGATCATATTGTATCTTCAACAGTCCTTCTTCCGGTTCATTGACCGGTCCAGTTTTAAAAGCCTTGATATTTATAATATTACCTAATTTAATCTTATGATTAATCAATCGAATCTACTTAATTTTGATATTTTGATTGTATTATACGAACTGGATCATATTGTATGTGCAATAGAGATGATTTTAATCATCGCATGATTCATCCTGGACTAACTGCATTTGGTTGAACTAGTCATACTATACGATTGGTTATTCATATTGATGATAGTACAATACTAACAGACAAACTAAACTATTCAAAATGATGTTCGTATTAATGATTGTATGGTAAGAACAAACAAATTGAATTATTTATATTGAACTAATTGGTGATCGTACAATACTAATAGGTCAAATTCTGCACATTGTACTAGATGATCCTATGATCGTATTGTACAATCTTTGACGTCTGAATTGATTTTTAGGGGTTTTAGAAGCCCTCTATTTAAGCTTTCTCATAGGACTTTGTGAGCGTCTTTGGCATGCATTGAGTCTCCATTTTTTTGGAGAAAACTTGAAGAGAGAGCCTTGAAAAAGAGAGAGTAAAGGGTGGAGTTTGAGAGGGAGAACATTCTTATGGGATTCAATGGAGTGTGGAGGAAGTTTCATACGGTTGCTCCGGAGAGCTTGCATCTTAGTAACATTATATTCATGGTTTTTCTTGAGGGAAGTTTTAGGAAGAAGAAGATCTCTTTGGTGTTAAAGGACCCAGCTACTCCGCCACACCGCAGAAGTTGAAAGTGATTCAAGGTTCTCTACCTCACCAGCATGGTGAAAAGGAGTTTAGGTTCTATGCCTCACCAGGAGGGTGAAAAGGATTCAAGGTTCTATGCCACACAGGGTTGGTGGAAGAGAGTTTTTAAGGGCTTATTCTTCCTAACTATGGGGACTAAAGGAGAGACACTACAGTAATAGTGCAATACCCATAGTGGGTGACTCTGGGGAGTAGATATAGGTCATTATTTGACAAAACCACTACGAAATCTTATTTGTTCTTTCTGATTTTATTTTCAGCTATTTCTTTTTTTGTATTTTATTTTCTATTATAACAACTTGGTTAAAAATTTGTTACCAATATTATGTTGTATTAATTAAATTATTATCATCATCTTTGTAACTTTTGATAAGTATAATAGCTTATGCATCAAGTGATAGTATTGCTTTCATCTTAGTGAGCCTTAGGACTTTTTCATTGAGGTCTAACAACCTCCTTGAACTTTCAACTGGTTGGGTTAGCTTGAGGTTGAAAATTTCTAAAGGTCTAGTGAGTCAAAAGGGAGAGTCAATTGGCCAAGAGATAGCCTAATTGCGGGAATGAGCTCGGGTTGACCCAAACTTATACGGTTTGGGTCAGTTTGGGTGCAACCTAGGTCAAGTAAGGACCTGAGTTTGATGGGGGAGGTAGGTTGGGTCATGGTGAACCCAATGTTGGATTGAATTAGCCATGCGATAGCCTAATTCCCCAACCTGGCTCGAGCAGGTTTGGGTCCACTTGGTTGGACCCTAGTCAAGCTAGATCATGGGATTGATGTAGGAAGTTCATGGAGTCAAGGGGTATCCAATGAAAGTAAAGGTTGGACCTGAATTGATCTATAGAGAAAATTAGCTCAAGTCAAAGTGGTTTTGACCACTTTGAGCTAGCCAAAGTGTTGATTTGAGTCAACCCAAGGGTTGGGCTGATTAGGGTAGGTGTGTTGGACCTAGGGCTAGCTAATGGAACTATTGATTTGGTTTGGAGAGGGGTAGGTTGGGAAATGGTTCAACCCATAGTGATTTTGATCACATTAGGCTAGCCCAAATCCTGATAATTTATATTAATCTATAATGATCCATCATTCTTCTTCACGAATAACTTTGGAGCTCCCCATGGTGATAACTCAACCTAATAAAACCTCTATTAAATAGCTCATCTAACTGCACCTTCAAATTTTATTATTCTCACGGTTCCATCCTATAAGGAATCTTTATTATCAAATTCATACCTCACACCACCTTGATATAAAATTATACCTCCTTTTCTATAGGTAAGCCATGCAACTCTTCAAAAAAATCATTAGAAAATTCCTTCACCAGTAGAACCTCTTAATGACTTCTAATGGGTTTATATATAGGCTAAAAATACGTAATCCCCTTTTCTTCAGGCCTTATCCACTTGCAACATAGAGATCCACTACACAAAAATCATCTATTAACTACAAAAGTTTATGTGGAAATTAATTATCTTCTAACGGATTTAGAATTTACCGGCAAAAAATTTTTCTCTTGTAAAACTGACGTAGGAAAATTTTTTTAGTGAAAACATAGCTGCTGGAAAAGTTTTCAAATGGAAAAAGTTATCAGAAAATAAAAAAATAATTAAAAAAAGAAGCCACTCGCACAAGTATCGGCCCTCCCGTCATTATAGGAAAATGATGATTACCAACGAATTTTTCGAGAATAATTTTCCGATGGATTTTTGATGTTTTAGGTGGATTTCCAGCGCAAAATTTTTTTATGGTTAAATACACGTCATAAACTTTTTCCAGCAAAAAAAATTGTCTGAATGTTTTCCTGACTGATTTTTTTCGCTGAAAATTTATTCCGGCGACTGTCCAGCAAAAAAAAAAAACATCATAATATTTTAAAAACAATTTTAATCTAAAAGTCTGCCAGACAGCAGCTGCCTGTCCCCCCCCCTCCCCCGACCGCCCCAAGGCGACTATCAGCT
>NW_021318618.1:9319111-9413801 GCF_001605985.2 Dendrobium catenatum | reverse complement strand
CTTGAAAGGTAAAGGTGTTAAAATAGTTACTTTTTATTTAAATTGAAATTATACAAAATTTGAATTAAAATTTTATTAAAAATAAAATATTCAAGTTAATAATTAATTATATAAGTTATGAAATTGACAATTAATTAAACTAAGTTATTAAATTAATAATTAATTAAAGTTAATTATTAAATTAATAATTAATTAAAATAAGTTATTAAATTATTAATTAATTAAATTAAGAATATATGATTTTTGAGAAATTATTAAAATCCGCCAAAAAAGCTGCTGAAAAATCTGCCAGAAATAAGCCTGAAATTTTACCTAAAAATCTGTCGAAAATATTTCAGTGTAAACCATCAAGAATCTTCCAGAAAGCCACCAAAAAAATCTATAAGTAATGGACAATTTTCCTGTAGTGATCATACATGTTAAGATACTAAAAACAACTAGAAAATGAAATACTTCCAATTTATATCGATAACATCTACCATAATGCCTGCTACCATAATATCCAAAAAACAAAACATTACTAATCAACATAGATCTTTCTGCACTCATTGAAATGGTAGAGCCTTCCCTTTTGGACTCTCAACCACCGCCAAACGTCGGCTTCTTTCCATTAACTGTACTCTTGGCGACCTCCCCTCCAAACCATTTTCTACTCGCATTCCATCTCTATTGAGTTGCTGTCAAATCTTTTTTCTCTAATCTAGCTCACTCTACCAACTCAGAGAAATCCTGAATATGAAATGACACCAACAAAGGAATACCACAAATGTCATTTTCATGCCCTCAAGCTAATGCTTGCTTGCTATTAAATTATTTATCCAACCTTAACAATGAATCTTCTGTAGCTAGAGGTTCAACAGCTCATTGAAAATAGGGAAGTTTCAATCTCAAGATTAAGTGTAAATGATGATCTAGCTTATCTCCCCCACACCTAACATCTTTCTCTATGCTTCTCTCATCAAATTCGCTACCGCATATCGAACTACACCATTGAATCTACTGTTACTATTTTGAAAATATAATGAATTGTAGCAACTCTAAGACTCTATATATCCATTACTTGAAGGTCCTGCGAATCCATTTACATACACACTTTAAACTATCCAAAGTAAAATGGTTCATTAACATGCCCAATGATTTTTACCTAATTATATAGAAATTAATATCAAACTACCTAATATCTCTATCCATTTAATTTATAAATCACCTCCTATGGCTCTGGTACTTATTAAATTCCTCCTAACAATTGCCTTGATACCACCCTGTAATGCTCAAGACAAACATGCTTTTAAAATTTAAAGAAATCTCAACCAAACTTTTCATTTCACCAAAGCATTCTAAAAATCTAAGATAATAAAAAATAGACACCCATAATATACATAAATTTTTTTTTTTTTGAAATATATATAAATAACAATAGTTCAGAATACAATGATTCCTATCATAGTATCATGTGTACCTTATAAACCAGGTTGTCTACTCCTCATATGACTAAATCAACTCATTGGGACTTTTACCCTTGCCTGAAATATTATAAACAGTTGTACAAATATAAAACTAAGTAGGACAACCCTTTTTTTTTGCATATCAGAGTTTTATTCACACTCATTATTAGAATCAATTAGATAAAGAGTTATAATTTACTCTATAATTGGCATACTGAATGACATATGAAAATAAATAAAGAAATGCACATGTATAAATACCCACTGATAACTCCCATTTATTACCTCCCACTTGCTTAAGGCAGTTGCAGAGTAGAGCCAAAATGAAGCAATGTATTCCAACACATAATCATCTTAAAGTCAGAGCAAAACAGAGTAGTCCAAAACAAATATATATTTGTATTAGTGCCACGCATAAAATGCCAGGTGCACTTTCATGTTCATAACAGAGCTCCAAAATGGCATGAAATGCTTCTTAATGCAATACAATGCAATATACATCTAAAGAATTAAAGCATGTGTACGTATAATACCACATTTTCTATAGGAAATCCTAAATTTAAATGCATATTAAAATTCCACATAATTTTACCAATTTTATATGGGATATATAAAATTGTAAACTTATACACTTAGCCAACTATACTGAGGTTCAAAAGTAACTCATTTATCTAAAAAGTTTGAAATTCATACAGAGCAAATCAACTAGTTAAATTTTGCATTCTTATGATCAACTTATCTAGAACAGAGTAGGTAACTATATACTAAAAGTTATACAATGAAATATTTTCCAAACTCAAGGAAAATACATTTATTCAATGAATTGTTTTTAATTTTTAAAAACTACTAATTTGATCTAGCACCACAATGCTTTCTTTTCCAGCACTGTTGCACTCCCAAAGAATATTTTAGATTCTCTCAAAACATCCTCATATGAGACCTAGTGTCACGACAGTGCTTCCTTAGTACTTCAATGCACTCCCAAACCTATTTTTTGGTCAAAAAACTCGACAGCTCAAATTTGGGGAGCCAACTACCTTGGTGCCATGATGATTAAAATGCAACTTGCAAACTTTGGACTTTTCACTTGTCATGCCCCAAAGCTTGATTACTCACAATCCCAATGTGTATTTTAAGACTGATAATAACTAATTAATTTAAAATTAATAATCCTTAGTTGAAAATTACCTTAATTTCAATTAATTTATATTACAGTTATAGTTAAACAAAATGTCTTAATGAGATAAACCCAATGATAATGAAATCAGACCTATATGGGCTCAAATCGATACCATGATACATATTTGAAAGCATAAGAATTTTAATTGGGTGACCAAATAATATCCAAATATGGCTTGCTTATATTCAAATTGAGTGGCTTGACGATAAATATAAGCAGACTATAACTTAATTATGACACTATTAAGGCATTTAAATGCCTAACAAATGCTCCACAATTAAGGGATCAATATGGGTCATCCGTTGGAGCACTTTGAACTTTCCTCACATCTTCTCCATATTTATAGAGCATGTCACTCTAAAAATCTATAAATAAACCCTCCTTATGTATGAAGGGGACCGGTTGGGATTAAACCTTGGGCTAGCAATTCAAGAGATCTCTACAGTATGAATTCAAGAACATCAATGTCGGCGAATCCTTATAGCCTAGATGTCACCATCAAGATTTCATCAGCCAATCTTCTTTGTACATCCAACCAACCACTGTCAACTATGGTCCTTGCACCACCGTCATTTGGCTATGTTCCTTTGACCATTATTACCAAACTACAGTCCTTTTGACTATGGTCCTTGGACCACCATTACCTAACTTTGATCCCTTCAAACATAATAACCCATCGACCATGGTCCCTCCGGCTTATGTCACTAATTATTATCCCTCTCACCTCTATCACTAGCAGACTATAATTCTTTTGGCGTCTATCGGTCACTGTAGTCCTTTTGGCCTTTATGGGTCACTAGTTATGGCCCCTTAAACCTTAGTCATCAAATTATGTGTCACAACCCAACTCGGTAAGACCCAATAAAGGGTCATATCTTATCATGTTGAGCTATAACAAGTAAATCCCATGATATAATTTTGAATTTTTTTTTTTCAGATTTTATCATCTAATTTAAACTTTTAAAATTACAACATAATATAAAACTACTAAAATATCTAAACAACTAAAAGTAAACTCATCCAAAAGATTTAATTTTCCTTTATCATCAAAATGATATATGCAATCATATGGCATGGCAATAAAAAAGCTACATGACAAAGAAATAAAGCAGGCCATAACTGAGCAAAAATCAAAAGAACAAATTTCCATAGACTAAGATTAGATTACTGGAACTATTACTTAATTTAGTATTTCCCTTTTCCAAACCCTAAAAAAAAATATGAAAACCATAGTGAGCTAAAACAACTTAGCAGGCCATATTTCAACTAATTTAAATTTTAACCATTTTATTTATTAAACATTAATTGAATATTAAAAGTGAAATTGAATAGAGAATTAAATGTAGTTATAAAAAATTTAAGCAAAATACACAAGCACTTAAATATTTCCCTCCCAATATATAAAGTTCAATAAATCTAACTCTTATGCCCCCCCACATAGACAGAGTTCAATAACTCTGAGTTTAACAACTATGAATAACTTACAAAGTTAAAAAACTCTTAGTAACAGACAGAGTTCAATAACTTTGAATTAGAATATGAATATATCATCCAACAATAACTTCTTCTACCCCTTTTAGATTTTCATAGAATCACATATTTTAACTAATTAAGTAGATATTTTAATAAATAGTAGTTAATAATTTATAAGCGAATATATTTTAGAATTTGCTAAAATGTTATAAGAGTGGGCAACATAAAACCCCACTAAGAAAACTACACATTTTCAAAAAATTATTCAATTTACCAGATATTGTGTAGAGCATTATTTTAATACTTTAATTGCATTGCAATATTATTTTTTAGAGTCTAAATTATTTTTTCATTTATTAAAAATTGTATAAATTTCTTCCCTCCTATAAAATTTGAAGAAATTTTTTAGAAATTATTTAAAATATTACAGATTTTATTCTCTATAACATATTAAAAGTTAAGCGTCAAAAGTTTAATCAAAATAAAGTTATCCCTATTTTTTGATAATGGAGTTATAATTTAATAAAAAAAAATAAAAAATAATCATCTTTTTGAAAAGTGTGATAGGAAAAACATGACCTACCTCGAGATGAACAAATTTTTCAACTGGATCTGGCAAAAATGGCTCTATGACATATAATACCTACTTTTTTTTTCTCTCTTCTATTTTCTCTCATTTTTTTAATTCATGTTTCCTGGCTTGAAAAAATGAGAAAAAATAAAAATTGGATTTTGATGAGTTATGTAAAGTGGAAATAGATTTTTATAAAATAATAAAGAAATAACATATTGGTAATTGTTCTAATTATTTCATTTTTAGTATAAAATTCATATAAATATTTTTATACCTTCAAATATGGGGATTAAAAAATTTTGAAAAAAATTATTCATAAGTCAGCTAAGCATATCTAAAATGCTATGACAAAAATTGGTTTGCAAACATATACCTAACAATCCCAAAAACCCACTTGCATCGACATTTATCAGATTTTTAAAGAATTAGCAATGCCCAAAATTAGAAAAAGTTATTATAATTAGAGCATAATATCTATGTTTTGGCTAAGATGATTTGTTATTTAGATTTATAAAGACTTCTAAAATATTTTTTTTATTATTTTAGGTCAAAACATGTCTTTTAAAATTTAAGGTTATTACGTTATGGTCCCTCACCTCCATTGCCCGACTATGATCCTTTTGATCCAAGTTGCAAGACTATTGTCCATGGACCATTGTCTCCAAACTACAATCGCTATAACCTCTGTCTCATAACTACAGTCCCTCCAATCACTTTCACCTGACTATGGTTGCTCTGAGCACTATCGCCTGACTAGAGTCCTACCGACCAAATGAATAGACCAACGTTCTCTTTAGAACATCTCTCATGTCATTGGATTCCTCCAACTCCAAATATATAATGTGCTTTATATGATGTATATTTACTATATTGAGCCAATGCCTTCCCTCGTAGAAATACATCATTTGTAACAAACAACAAACACTAGTGAAATCATTTCAACTAGGTCAGACCTCGTGGTTTTCCCCTTTTCAAAAATTTACACGTAAAATTTTTGACGTCTCTTATGATTTTTACACCTCTCTCTCTTATTTGTCTATGTGTTTAATATTCATACAAAGCTAGGACATTAGACACTTGATCTCTCTATCACCGGGAATATTCTGACATGCAATAATATTAATTCTTTCATTAGTTTAGTTTACATTTCTTCTTAATTTTAATTTATTGTGTTATACTATGTTATATTTGATGTGTTATATATGTTATGACTATTATATTATATCCCTTCAATCATTTTGCTTACTCTATTATATCAATTATGTACTATGCTCTATTATATTCATGTTCTATTTATGATCGAATGAATTTGAAATCATGGACAAATAATCATCAAATCATAATCGAACAATGCTCGAATCATAATTGAATAATGCTCAAATCATAATCGATCAATGTTTGAAGAATCTTTAAATGATGATTGTGCATTGATTAAATCATATCTAATCAAAGTTCAAAGTAACATTTGAACATATATTGATTCATACTTAGCCTATTTTAATTTTGAGCAAACTATCATAGATTATATTATCATGATTATTAAACATGGCAAGGATATAATTAATTGGAATATTATTCCATTAAATATTCTAATAAGATTTTTTTGCTAGGAAAATTTATGGGATTAGCCAATTAAGTTACTAATAAAAACATTACAAATAGAAATCCCAAATGTGGGAAGACAAAAATAGAAAATTGCATATGAAAAAGCCAAACCAACATATAACAAAAACCATGCAATAGATAGATAAAAAGGCAAGTGTAGGAGAAACCACCCATCCACACTAATAGCTAGACTCATGAAATAAATAAAAGATTTCCCAAAATAGATAATCACTAATCGAAGCAAATGTCCAGCCTAGTTGCCATGGCTGGAAGGCCATCCACTTGTGCAATCAACTAGAAAAAATAAAAATCCCCAATTAAAAATCGACAAAAATTACTGTAGTATGAACCAAAAAGAGTACCACAAGAGCAAAGAAAAATTGTAGACTTAGCCAAAAGGAGCACCACAGTTGCCAAAACCACACCACGACCTTCCAGGGTTGGCTGCAGGAAATGAGCTTCATCATAGTCCGATAAAAAAAAAAAAAACACAACAACTACAACAAATATAGACAACAAGATCAAACACCAAAACAACTGAAAAAGGGCAATAAATCATTAATAAATAAAGTGTGAAAATTCATCAAAGTGTTGCCAACACAAAGTCTTAGCCTTGATGGCCTTATTTATGTTAAGTAAAAAAGTATTGTGACAAACAAAGAAACTAATATACCTTTTCACATTTCTTTCATGCCAAATGAAGTTGATCATGACACAAGAAGGGCAGTAAATCATTAATAAATAAAGTAAAATTCATCAAAGTGTTGCCAACACAAAGTCTTAGCCTTGATGGCCTTATTTATGTTAAGTAAAAAAGTATTGTGACAAACAAAGAAACTAATATACCTTTTCACATTTCTTTCATGCCAAATGAAGTTGATCATGACACAAGTAGCCAAATAAAAAAAAAAAAGCTCTATATTTTCTCATTTAGCACTTCAAATATTGACATGCTTTGTAATATTTTGAAATTGCCTTCTGGTGAGTGTATTTTTAAATATTTAGGGGTCCCTATCTCATCGAGAAGGCTTAGGGTCTCTGATTTTCAACCCCTCATGCAAAAAGAAATCATTTATATTGGATGGTTGGAAAGCTAAGCTTATCTCTTTTACTAGGAGATTATAGTTTGTTAGATATTCTATATGGAACTCTATTGTATATTATATTATAGGCTCAATTATACCTAAATCTTATGGCAAGTTTATTGATAAGTTATGTGCTAGGTTCATCTTTCATGGTGACACCAAGGATAAGAAGCTCCACATCATTTCTTAGAAGAACACTTGCTTACTCAAATTTTGTGGTGAGGCTGGTTTCCCTTCCATTAAGGCTCTATGTCATGCTTACTTTGCCTCCCTTATCTAGAGACGCCTTAACTCTAATTTTTTGCGTAACATTTGGTTTAAAAACTCTTACATCTCTTTTTGGAAGGCAGTTATTGGGAAAGTTTCTTCCTACTGGAAACATTTGTACATGGTAGCTTCCTTAATTATGCAAAATTTTTCTTTCAATATACATGACAATAGTAGCCAGTCCCTTTGGTGGGACCCTTGGTGCTTAGTGTAATCCTTAGTTGATATGATTCCCTCGTCTTATAATATTGATCCCTTTAATGTGTCTGTTGTTGATATTATTCGCTATAACAAGTGGTGTTTCCCTTCTTTATTTCCTTATTATCTTAAACAACATACATTTAAGATTCAAATTCATACCGATTTCCTTATTATCTTTATGGTGTATGAATGAAAAGCCTAATTTTTCATCATTTATGGATGACTTTTAAAAGGATTTGTAGAAGGTGTTTTGGCACACCTTTATCTCATAAACGTCATTCAATTCATTTTTCTGCATGTAATTGAGTGGTTCTGGTTAATGTTGCCGAACTTATTAAAAGAAGTATTCCTATTAATCTTATTTGTAATCTTTGTTTCAATCATCCTGAAACTGTTTCTCATATTTGTATTTTTTCTTTTAAAATTCTTAATGATTTATTCCCCTGGTCGAAGATTTTTCTTTTTAAACCTTCTATTTTTCAGTTTTTTTTTATCAAAAATAAAAATAATACTGATGTCAAAAAATGCTAAGAAATATCATAAAAATATCGATGGTAAATAAAAAATAAAAAAACGACATCGTATTTCCCCATGACAATAAAAGTCAAGTTTCACTTCAAAAATCAAAACCTATACGGTGTAGACCCGCATCCGCATCGGTAAAACGTCTTCTCGTCACCACCGAGATTTTTTCTCTGCTCGGCTCTCTACTAAATTTCTAGGGTTCCAACTGGTTTCTCCTGACAAAGGTGAGATGGATTTCGACGAGTATGAGTATTTGGAAAAGACGGTGGAGAATCTGGACTCCCTGAAGAAGGATTCCACTAACGGACGCAGCGCGGCGAGGTCCGAGGATAAGGATCGAAGTCGGAGCTCAAAGCACCGCGACGACGGCCATCACCGATCGAAACGGGCCAAGTCGGAGGGCGAAGGTGATGGGCAGAGGGATAGGGAGTCGTCGAGGCACGGGGCGAGTGATCGGCATCGGAGGGAGAGAGAGCCCAGGGAGGAGAGGAATGGGAGGGATAATGAGAGGGACAGAAAGAGGGTTAGTGAGAGGGAGAGTGACCGGGCTCGGGAGGGTGACCGGGCTCGAGAGCGAGAACGGGATCGGCCAAGACGCAGCAGTAGTCGTTCGGAGAGGCATGTTGATGATGAGCGAGATCGTCACAGTGAAAGGAGCAAGGAGACGGAGCATTCGAGAAGCAAGGAGACGGAGCATTCGAGAAGCAAGGAGACGGAGCATTCGAGGGACTTTAGGGAAAGAGACCACCGGGATCCCAGGTGCAGTTGACGCACTTTCTTTCGTCATTTCTTTTTCATCATATGCATCATTTCGTGTGTATAATGAACCTGAAAGCCTGCTATTGGCACTTCAGAAGGCTGTAATATTTCAAGCGGTAGTTCTAAACCATTAGCTGAGAATTGATAGCCTGGAGTTAGAACGCTGCCTCCAAACATATCAGTACTGAAAGAAATGTAATGAAATTCCAATCTTTTATGCTGCCCACATTAGCTTGTTGGGATCTTAGGCTCCCGAAAAAGAGTTCCTGGGTTTGATGCCTTGCATATGTGTGTGAGTTTGAGATGAAATTCGCTAAAAAAATCAATTATTTTATGGATCTTTTGTGACTCTGTAGTAATTGATTTGAATCTATCAATCCATTTTTATCTCCCATTTACTCAAATTCTCATCATCAAAACATTTCATTAGTTTTTGTTTAATTTGTGGTCTATCTTCACCACTTAGTTTTTTTTTTCCGTAAGAGTTCAGGTGCTAATTTTTACTTGATCATTTTTCTTTAATGTAAATACTTGTAATCAATGGCATATTCAGAAGCTGTCTACGTCAAACTTCATTTTATAAAACTCTGGTTCCGAAGTTGGTTTTACAGGTACATTCTCTTGCTGAAGTGGTCTGCAGATGTGTGGTACTTGGGAGATTCATGGAATTAATTTTTTCATTTTATTTTTTCATAGAAGTCAAGTGCAAAGGCTGCTTTGAGATGATTTTATTGCATGCTGTGGCCCGAAGTTTGATTTGCTGAGATGTCATTAGGAGTTAGCTGTCAGTTTCTTCATAAAAGCCAATACTTAGATAAAAAAAGTAATTCATTTTAGAACGTAGCACGGCCGGTTGAATCTTGCACCAATGGACCCTCTTTTCAGGGAAATTGACTATTTCTTAACTCCCTTTTATTGCATTTATTTTTTGAAACAGAAGTCCCAAATACAATTGTTTTTGCATGGAGACTAGAATTCATAATTTTACTCAAGATAGCATAATAAGGTAGGCTATTAAAATTCAAAATATTAGAAATGATCATGAGGGAATGTAAAACTAATTCGTTGTTCTTTCTTCACTAAATGGGATAGTGATGCTCCCCTGGCTGCGTACTCATTATCTCCTTGCACATGTACTATTTTCAAATGAGTTTTTATCACAAAATTAAACAGTAGCAACACAATATTGTGAGTTCACTAAGTAAATGTGAGTGGTTAAGGCTCATATCCTTAGCGAGTTCTTAGGCATGCTCTCCGTGAACTTCTAGTATTTCTTTGGAATATCAATCAATGTGTTTTATTAATTATTTGAATTAATGGTGTTGCCTAGAGAATTGAAATAAAAATTTAGTTTTCATATTCCCAAGTTTTAGTACCTGTAGTCTATCATTGCCTATCTAAAGTTCATTTTATCATACCGAAGAAGTAAAGTGATGGATATGGAGCTTGTTATGGATAAAGCACAACAATATCAGTTTTGCTATTGAGATGGTTAATAATCTTGGACATTCATAGAAATTGTAGCTGCAATTTTAAATTCTTCAAGAATACAGACAACGCCTGGACTTTTTGCACTTTGCAGCATTTCATGTGGAAAGATCTAATGAGTGCTGTGCAAATCTTTCCAATCTGTTAGGTGGAGCAATAATATATTGGCTTTAAACATAGGTTTGTATGGTTTGTACAAAGTTTGACATTATATAGCTTACACTGGATTAACTCTTAATTGGTATTGAGTATCAATGATCTTCAATAGATTGAAATAATTTATTTCTGGGAAGTAAACAGAGGTTGCTTAATAATCATCAAATATGTGCTCTACCTGAGACATTCCCATGCTGCAACTATTTACTTAACTGTACATCATCTGCATTTTCATTGATAATTTGCTAAGTAGATACGGGGAATTTGGATTGCATTATTTTCCTTTCTCTGATGGATGCTAGGGAGCCAATGAAATTTTGCAGATCCTTTTGGGTTTCTGATGCAGGACTAATTAGGTGACATGCTTATGGCTTCATTTTAAGCATTGCACAATTCTTTGATTAGGATAATTTAGGATTAAAATTATTAGCAATTCTCAACGTCAATTAAAACAATTAAAGAGGCGCTTTGCGTAGGCTAAATCACATGCTCCAAGTTTTGAAATTTTTAAAATAAGTAAGACAAGTAAAACAATGCAAAGTAGTAGTCTTCAATGTAATCCTTAATCTAACAACGAGAGTTAGGATGCATGGAAAGCACACTCAATCCCTACGAATCACTAAGCTTAGCAAGATCACTTGGAGGAGACTTTCGCAATGACAATCTAACCAATTGAGAACTTGGATTTAGAAGAAATTGAATGCAAGTGGGAAAGAGAAAACCTTTGCTTAAGGGGATGTTGCGATCCTCCACTCGATGCCTTCGAGGTGCTCGTCAATAGATCCCGTCATTCATTGATGCTTGGAAGTAGAACCTCCTCGGTCTTTGATCCGTCTCGCAAGTGGTGGCAATAACTAGCTCCACTTGTCCTCCCACAAAATCTGAATATCCCTTTCAGAAATTCTAGAAAAGGTTTCAGGTTTTCCCCTCAAAATCTGATAAGAAGTTTAGCTCTCAATGATGGGAGAAGAGGGTTAGAAGGGATAAAGGTATGGCTGTGAACAATAAGAGATGAGATGTGGAGAGAAATTGTGAAAGGGAGGGGAGATACGGGTAACAGCGGGAAGACAAGTGTTGGGAGGCAAAACAGAGAAGAGGAAACAAGAAAATTACTTTATTTCCAAAAGGAATATGACACTTAGGCAATAAAATAATCCAATCCAGGTGAGAGGAAAATTGGAGGATGGGTGGAGGGTTTTGGAAGCTCGACGAGGAGGTGATGATAAGATAAAGAAGATAAAACCACGAACCCGGCCGTCTCTAAGGTTGGTGGGTGATACGCCAATCTCCCTCTCCAAGGGATCTCTCCAAAACTCTCCAAGAACTCTCAAAGGCTCTCAAACACAAGTGCAGGAAAATTTTCTCATAATCATTCATTAAGCATAATAGAATAAAGTGGGGCTTTAAATAGCCTCTTACAACATGACTCGAAACAAAGACACAAACGCCCTTTGGGCTTACATACGACAACTCCCATAAGAGGGGTACTACGAGAAAGAAAACACTTAAGCAACTAAATAAAATAAAAAAAATACAACGGCTCACAATGCCACATAAGCAAATAACAAGCTACATGAAAATAAAAATACATCAACGACTCAAAAATATAAAGACTGGATCGTGGCCGTAGATCGGCGGCCGCGTCTCTGATAAACTCTCCATGATGATCTGATGTCCCCATCAGTTTCCATGGGAAAAGATCTTGCATGAACTTGCTAATGGGAGCTATGCTTGCTTACAGTAATCTTGTAGTATTATAGGAACCATAGAATATTCAGAATGACTCAATTCGTCATAGTTGGTTCGGTTAAAACTTGTAACTTCATCAAAATTTTCAAGCTAAAAGTAACACAAATGCATGCATTTCCCTTCTTCAGCATTCACAAGCTTTTGTTTTATGAGAGGAGTCTTCACCTTAGGTGCTTTTATAGCTAATTTTTGATAGAGTTTCCCAGCTAATGGTGGAGGAAGGTGAGCTGATTTTATGATTCATGGATATTTTAAAGGTATCCATATGACGATTTCAATGCTTTAAAAGTATCCATTTATTTGGACAAAGATATATGGAGTATGTTCTATAAGAGAATCACATAAGTATCCATTTATTTGAAAATGATCCATTCATATAAAAAATTGAACCAATACAATCGACAAGTAGCTCAATGGTTGTTCATTTAAGGCCCATTTATGCATTTTTATTAAGATATTTGAACAAGTTCTATAAATTGACCTACTGTTTGATTTATGTTTGTTAGCATTTTTTTTTGGAATCAAAAGCCTTTTTTTAATGTTTATGGTTCAATCAATTATTTAATGACTCCTCAACTTTCGTTCATTTAACACACTTAAAACGAGGCATAATAATAGAGTTACAAGTATGATGGAAGTTTATGTGGACCAAATAGTTTAATTCATCAATTTAATTTAAATTTTTTATATTAACATTTGAATTTCTATAAAGATAAAAATAATTATGATTCTCATGTTAATTTTAGTGGCCTATTATTTAGTATAATTATGCTAGCTAATGAAGTTACGTGATTAAATTAGTAGTTTCTAAAGTATATTTAATTAGACACTCTCAAGGGCATAAATGAGTTAAGTCAAGCTCTATTCACCCATGACTTATGCTTGACTAATTAATCATGCTTGAGCTCAAGTCTAAGTGTTCAAACCTAGTCATTACTATGAAATTAAGAAGATGATTCATATTTAAATAGTTGAAGCAATACAATGATTAAAAATAATGAGAAACTAGAGGAAATTATTTTACCTCCATTGTCTGCCTATTGTAGCCATCGCCACCTGCAATCACTCTTTGTCTGCCATTCGATGTCCTTGTCATCATTGTTTGTCGGCCATTTTCTGTCGCCATCGCAATTCCACCCATTATTGGCCTTAGTCGGTGTAGACTTTGAAAATTTATGCCCGGTTCTTTTAAGAGTGTTTGTGTTCTATAAGAAATTTTTAAATGACAAATCATAATGAAGATAAACACTACCTAGAGATTTTGCTCTCATTTTATGAGGATTTTAATATATAGTTCTATGTTTCCTTTAGGTGCAAGCACTGGTGATTAATTTCTCTTCTGGGTGACGTTAAAGTCTTTTGATTAAGGCTAATCGTCAGATGCTAAATGTTTAACATACAATAGTAGCAATTTGGCTTAGATTGAAAAATTTATAATTGTAAATTAGAGCGAATGGTGGGTGGAATCATGACGAGCCTGATTAAAATCCCATGATTCCATCTTATTGGGTTGTCATCGACCATGATCTACTTTTTTAGCAAAGGTAGTCGACCCATTATGGATGAAGGATTCTTGTTGGGAACTATGAGTTGTGTCATCCAATAGAACCTTATAAACTTAGGATGAATGTTTGTTTAAAGGGATAAATTTATATTAACCTTGGCTAACATGCTACTTTATATCTTATCAAATCCATCTTATGATGCAAATACATCTTTGATTCACGACTCATGGTTTCTAATCTATTGTAAAACTTATAAGCTTTGGTTGCGACCGTAATTTAATGGTGCAGTTTTGTGATAAAACCGCCCATTCAAGGTTATAATTATTTACTTCATGTGCCATTTGTTGGAAAGTTATTAGTTAGAAAACTCGTGACATATTTTATTGATGAGTGATCATTTGAGAGTGAAGATACTGATGTGCTTGGCAATAAATTGACCCTTTGTTGGCTTCAGTTATTCTTAAATTTGTCACTCTTAACAAATAGTTATAGAGGGTGGATGACTTGTTGCTTTACGTTTTTGGGAGATATATTTTACTTGATATTTTATGATTTATACTTTTCTTTTTTGAATTTTTATAATTTTGTCTAGATGTGGCCTCGAAATAATATGCTTTGGGATATGGTGGTATTTTGAAAGTAGTATCCTCTTTAGTTGATATTTGCTTTCAATATGACCATTACTAGGGTTTGGAACGCTTTCATTTTTTGTTGCAGTCGGGATTGTCAAATTTGCCGACTTGTTTATAGAGGATTGGATCCATAATTAACATTCACAGTTGCATTTGAAATGCAAAATATTAGTATAAGTGTTGGGTTCTTGTATTTGCTTGGTTGAAAATTTTTGTTTCAATTAGCATAGTGATAATTTATCAAGAGGTTGAAGTCTTGTGAACTTCATTCTTGGGGACACATAGGATAGAAATTCGGAGGGGCTTGTGACCTTGTCCTAGAGGTAGGGTGGCTTGCTCGGAAATCCGGTAAAATTGAGAGCTTGAATTTATACAAAAAAGAGTTTGTTAATTAAAAAAAAGAAAGATTTTTTCTCATTTTTCAAAAGACTTGCATGATTATTGGTGTAGGTTGAGTTTAAATTAAATCTTATTTTTAATCCGTGCATCAATCTTATACTTTTTGTTTAGCTGTTTAACATGTTTATTTGAGCACATACAAATATATTGGTTTTAACAATTATCCCTTCAGATGGCATGCACATCTTTTCGATGGATTGCGTAGTACATTTTTATGATTCACATTACATTTGCTTGCTTTTTGATATGCTTATATGATGCAATTGCACACTTTTCAATAATATACTTGCTCACTTTTCGATTTGCTTATATGGTATACTTGCACACTTTTTTGGGTTATTTGACTAGTGTGTTTGTATGCTTTTCATTGTACTTGCACATTTTTTGATACGCAGTCATGGTGCTCTTGCACACCTTTCAATATGCACAATGTAGTTGCATGCATTTTGATGCGCATATACGTCGCACTTGTGCTTTTTTTGGTGCATTTGCATTGTGTGCTTGCATGCCTTTCGATGTATTTGGAAGTTGTTGGAATGGTGGCATGCTTCTTTGAGTTGTGCACGCTACTCAAGATAATGTGATTCTTTTTGAGGTGGATGCACGGAATTATATTGGAATGCATGCATTATTTAAATGTATTAGAATTTTTATTATTTGTGTGCACATATGTTGTTGAAATGCACATAAAGTTTCATTTTAAAATTTAAAAGGATTGCCTTTTGCTTTATGTCTACTTGTGTTTAGGTGTTGTGGGTTTGTGGCATTTGTGAAGAATTAGAATTCTTGCCACATTTTTTATGTTGCCAAAATTTCATTTTCATATGATTATAATATAGTGTGGCGAGCCTTGGGGTAATGATTTTTTTTAATAAATAGGGACGCTTCCTTGTTCATTTTTGCGATTCAAGTTCACCATGCGGGTTTTTGGGAGTTCTGAGTTATTTGAGAGGGCTCTATGAGTGGAGGTAGGCTCTAGTTCAACTTGTAGGCAAGCATCCACGTTCATTACAAGTCCCTTGTACATTTTGTTATAGGTCAGTGTTTGTGTTCAATTTTGGGCCTTGTAATTTACTTGAAGAACTTTTCAATGAAAATTGTGAGAATACGATTGACTTTAGTGAGCTTAGCACCCTAAATGAAAATAGAGATTTTTGTTTTTATTGTCGTATTAGTAAAATCGAAGTTAGAGAGGCTTTAAAGAAAATGAAGTGTGGAAAAATTGTTTGACCTGATGATATTTTAATAGATGTTTGGAAATGCTTAAGAGAGGATGGAATTTTTTGACTTACAAAAAATTTCAATATTATTTTGAAGACTAAAAAGATGCCAGATGAGTAGAGAGAGTGTGTTGATTCCTTTTTGAATAAAGGTGATACACGAGTGTGAAAATTATAGAGGAATTAAGTTAATGCATCATACTTTAAAACTTTGTGAGAGAGTTATTGAGCATAGGTTACTACGTGATACTAATGTTTCTCAAAATCAATTTGGATTTATGTCGGGTAAGTCTACTATGGAAGCTATGCGTTTATTGAGAGTTTTGATGGAGAAGAATATGGAGAATAAAGAGGATTTGCATATGATATTTATTGATTTAGAGAAAGCTTATGATGGAGTTCCAAGAGAAGTGCTATGGAGAGTTTTATAAAAGGAATGGGTTAATAATGCTTATACTCAAGTCATTAAGGATATGCATGTAGGAGCTGTTACTTGTGTTCAAATACAAGGATGTTGGACCTATTATTTTTCTATTTTAGTTGGATTACATCAAGGATCAGCTTGAAATCCATATCTTTTTTGCTTTACTCATGGATGTTCTTACTAGACATTTACAGGAGGATGCACCATGGTATATACTTTTTGGTGATGACATTCTTCTTGTTGATAAGACTAGAGAGGGAGTTGAATATATACTTGAATTATGGAGGTCAAATTTAGAGTCTAAAGGTTTTTGTTTAAGTAGATCTAAAATCGAGTACATTTAGTGTAAATTTTGTAGTAATAGATCTAATGGGAGGATTGTGACTTTGGACAATCAAATCATTAATAAGAGTACACATTTTAGATATCTTTGATCTATATTGTTTAGAGTGATGGTGAAATAGATGGGGATATTATTAGTAGAAATCAAGTTGGATGGTTGAAGTGGAGGAATGCATCGGGCTTGTTGTGTGATAGAACCCCCTCCCCCCCTCTCTCTCTCTCAAACTTAGGGAAAATTCGATAAGATGGTGATGAGACCTGCAATGCTTATTATGTAGAATGTTGGTCATTAAAAAAGAAGCATAATATTAAATTAAGTGTTGCAGAGATGATGATGCTCAGGTGGATGAGTGCTTTACTCTTAGAGAAAGGATACAAAACGAGCATATATGTGAAAAGGTTGGAGTAGCTCTAGTGGAAGATAAGATTAGAGAGAAAAATGTTCGATGGTTTGGTCACATAAAACAGTGGCCTTTCGATAACCCGGTTAGGAGAGTAGATATATTAAATTTGATCTATGTTAAGAGATGTAGAGGTAGACCTAAAAAACTCATTTAGAAAATGTTTAAAATGACCATTTTTTTTAGATTTAAATGAGAAATTGACTCTTAACAAAACACTGTGGAGAAAAAGTATCCATATAGCCGACCCCACGTACTAGGATAAGGCTGGATGTTGTTGTTGTTGTTTACTTGATGTGACGGAATCACATTATAGTATGTTATTTGATCTTTATTTTTTCACCATTTTACAATTGTATTTTGATTTTTTGTTGTATTATTGAGTCAAAAAAATCATTTTAATTTTGTTCTTTGTAAATTTATTTACTGAAAATTTCAGTACCCTTTCGATGTCCCTATGTAGGGGGGGCATTTTTGTCGGTGCTTGACCTTCCTACCAAACTTAAAAAATGCATGCATAGTCGATGTTTTGAGACATTGCGGTCCAAGAGAGTAATAAATTGTTGAAATTCTTACTAAAGCTCTTAATCAATTACAATTTGACAATCTTATTTCCAAAATTGGTATAATAAACATATGTTTCCAGCATGAGAGGGAGCGTGGAAATGTTGAAAATAACAAATCAAATTCTGCATTCAATTCCACTAATCAAGCTTCTGTCAGCTCCTGCTAGCCATGCATTCAATTCCATTAATCAAGCCTCAATTAGCTCCTCTTGGCTTGCCCAGCCTATCCCAGTGCCACCTGACAATCCGTAGCTCTTGCACCTCCAGCTCCGTGCTGGCAATATGTAGCTCTTGCACCTCCTCTATGAGATGTAAATGCTACCAACCATGTTATTATTCACTTTGGCAATCCATCACTATTTCGCCATCCATATGCAGTCCCCAAATCTCTTATGCAAGCTGCTCTCTCTGGCACACTCTAAAGTTCTTGTGTAATACCAATAGTTGGTGGAAGTTCTTCTTTTAGTGCTGCAGACTATTTTATAATGTTATACATCGCTTATTGTGTACTAGATATTTTTAATTTTGTGTCTTTTTGAATAAACCTGAGTTTTAATTTCCTTGGTTTTTTCGCAACATATAAGAGCTAGTTAGCATATTTATAGCTACAAGTTTGATGGAGTGTATAGGAATTTAATTATAAAAATGAGAGGTTTTACTTTCTTGGTGAGAAGAAAAGATTTTTTAATAGCCCACTTCTGCATGACTTTTAGAGTTTCTGTGCTTTCCCTCAAATCATTTCATCTTCAAAGCTGCAATAACTGCAACTATTAATTTTTTCCCTATTTCTTTGACGATTCTAAACTACGATCTTGCACTTTGTTTTGCTAGTTGATTTCTTGATTCTCCAGATGTGCAGTGGTTTATATTAGTTCTGACATTGCAGGCGTAGAGAAAAGAAAGATGAAGGTGCTGAACCCGAGGCTGATCCAGAGCGAGATCAGCGAACTGTATTTGCTTATCAGGTTACCGTTTTTTTTTTCTTTTAATAATTGAAGTAAGCCGACATTGATTTTTATACATGCACAGATATTATCTTTGGTTGCTTATTTGCTTTATCGCCTTCCTGCTCGCAGATTTGTTTGAAGGCAGATGAAAGAGACGTATATGAGTTTTTCTCAAGGGCTGGAAAGGTCAGTGCGTTGCCATATTAAAGCTTCGTAGATTTTTTCTAAGACATTCGCCACAGCTCCCCTCCCTATCTCACTTCAACCTCTGCTTTTATAATCACCACTTTGATGAATGGAAGGCAACATAGATAATTAACTCACGTATAGTATATAGAGTGTTCTTTTTTCTAGTTATTATCACGCCATTACATTCTCCAGTTTTAATTATTAAGCTAAGATAATATAGAAGCATTTGTTTTCAATATACAGGGCATGCAATTTTAAATGATTAGACCAATGAATGCCTAAAGGCCCTAAACCTTCCTACTACATGTGTTTGTATAGCCTAAGTAGCCATTTGAAGTGGGTATGGAAAGCAGTGCAATAAATACTTGTATTTAATAACTGTATTTATAAATAACCATTGAGTTGCATGGCTGTTGGAGCTAATCCTCGAGTTTGGAAAAAAGATCACCATGGTATTGGTATGTCCTATATATTGAATTTTTTGACTAATAACCATCCCATTTAAGTAGTGATATAGATAAAGGGGGGTCAACTCATGTCCAAAATAAATCAATTTTGGCCTCCCTCGAGTTTACAAGCTCAATCAAAATTGAGCTGAAATTTTAGCTCATTTATGAGCTGGTCTTTAGTTCACTTATTGAACTAAGGGTTAGCTCATTATTAGCTAACATTTAGTTCATAATTATCTTTTTATTAAATGTACTTTTTATTATTTTTATGTCTTTAATTATGTTTGTCTCTTGGAATTCCAAATCGGCTTTTGGAATTCCAAGAAGTGTTGTTTCCCATGTGTGGCTCCTTGACTTTCACCATGGGCTATTGTTTTTTGTGCCTTTGCCCTTGGATTTCCGTCCGGCTGCTAGTTTTCCGATTTAAATTTTAATGTTTTAAATTCCGACACTCCAATGCCGTGTCGGACACGTGTCCATGCAGTGTCCGACGCGTGTCCGTGTCCGACACGTGTCAGACACTGCATACCCTCTTTAAGAGGCGTGTCGGTGCATCATAGATTAGCAATGGTATTTACATTCTTATCTTCCCACAAGGCAATTCCTTCATCTTCAATTTTAAAGCCTTCATCATTTTTTTGTGTTCTCCATTCATTATCAGATTGCACATCATCAACAATCAAAGGATTAATTTCATCATCACCATTTCTGTCTTTATTACTTGAGGGGTCAATCTTTAATTTTTTATTAAACATAATACGAAGAGACTTATTCCCCGAGCTCTTCTATTAGAGAAAAGAAAATAATTTCTAGTACTAGAACCATCTTGTTGAGAATGTAAGAACTATTCTCAATCATTTTCTTTTATAAAAAATCAAGATAATAATTCAGTGCTTTTTATTTATAAAAGAAAAAAAAATTACCCCAAACCACACCTATATGAACACATTTGCTCTCAAATTTCTCCCCTAGCCTACCAATTTGCTTGTAGCCAACCACACTCGAACTGTCTCTTGCTCCGAATGACTCACGAGTCTCGCAGCTTGTGCTCACTTGACCTAAACAGAGCGTTTTCAATTGACTCAAAATGTATGATATATAAGTTTAATATACTTTATATATGAACTATTAAGTATATTGTAAATATACTATAAGTAAACAATTTTTTTTAATATTAATTAATTTGAGGTGCTTAGGCGCATAAATCCTCTAGGTGTGTGCCTCAAATAAAAAAGGCTAAGCATCACTGGGGACATTCCTCATACTGAGTCACACCTTGAAGCTTACACTTCAACCGCTGTTTTAAACCATAGTCCATTCAAAACTTTTTTTGCTTTTAACACGAGCAATCAAAGTAATAAAATTTCAGTCAAAATAGTGAAAATAAGTAGCAAAGACAAGAAAGCTTCTTACCTTCATGATGGACTTAAGTCTTGGCCACTCTATTATTGCCTTTTCCTTTTGAGTTATTGACTTTGATTCTTTGATAAGGGATAACATGTCTAAAAAATACTACATTTTATTATGCGAAGCAAGTAATAATATCACCCGATTTCAATATTTCATAAAGTTCTTGCAAGTGCCATAGTGTTCATTGCAAATTTACTAAATATGCCATCAAGGTTGAAAAATAAAATTTTTTAATGAATGATCATCAACTTTGATTTTTTTTAACACAAATGTTCTTCAAGCACTAAACAATCCGAAAGCATTACCTGCCATTCACCTTAAAGGTTTTTTATTTTTATTTTTCATTTGTCACAGAAATTAAATTCTAGTTTGATGATAGTCACCTTTAGGATCAATTTTTGAAAACATCTGTGTTACTTTCAATCAATTAAATTCAATAACTAAACAAGTTCATTCTTTAAAAAAAATTACCAACTTGCATCTTACGTGATAAAATTTCGTTCACCATGCAATACTGATGACTAATCAAATTAATGGGTAATAATAAAGATAAAAATCACCCCAAAGAGTAGGCTGCATGCCAATACAAGGAGTCATCTCCTTAGAAGTAATCATTCACATCTATGTATCATTCGAAGAACACACATCCAACAAGCACATATGCAAGAAAATTGTGATGGACTGGCTAAGCCGATCCAACCAATCAACCCTGCCTCAACAAGGGGGGTGGTTTAACTGGCCGACTGAAGAGCTCTGTGGGCCCCACTAGTGTGGGCGACAGGTAAGGAGAGAGGGTGTCTTGAAGGGGATTAATTCTACCTTTAATTACTTACCATAGAAAATCAAAATTTGGAGGGAATTATGAATGTTTATTTAGGGAAAGTGGGATGATTTAGATTTTGGAGGGAATTAGGAAGGTTTATTTAATGAAAGAAGGCTGATTTGAATTCAGATTTGGGAGGAAATTAGGAATGTTTATTTATGATTAATGAGGTTGTTTTATTTTTATAATATGATTTTGTGTTTGGAGTAATTTCTTTGGTGTTGTTCCTAGCCATGCCTAGGGTTTAAGTAGAGTCTATCTACCACTTGAATTGTAAATTAGCTTGTATCTTAGTTTGTTGTGCTGATATCAATAAAATTAGTTAATTAGCCCATAATCTCATTCTTTCTCCCTAATTTTTGCTACGTTTTCTCTTGGTTATTATTGTTTGTTAGTTTTGTGGAGATCAGATTCCCATCAAATTAAAATAGAAAATTTATTTCACCCTTTAATGTTTAATGATTTTCTACAAGCCTTAGGTTTCTTACTCACTGAATAGGAAACAATTTACCCAAACTTGAGAGGCTACATAAAGGCAAGATGCAGTTCGAGTGTGAACAATAGTTGAGAACGGTAGCGGTGAAAAGGTTACATAATAACATGAATAGGAATAATAACAATGAAATATTGAAGGTGACAACTGCAAGCACATTAACAACAACAGGGTGAAAAATATTTTTATATTTTGACATGAATATACTTCCAAATTTCCATCTAGATTTAGGTGATGTAAATTTTTTTTTTGTTGATGGTTACTTCGAAACCTCTTAAGATAGTTTGCTGTAAATTGATCATTTACTTCATTCTTGTTTACCCATCAAAATATTTATATAACTATTTAGTATATGAAACTTCACTTTGGTTATTATTAATATTGGGTATTTACATACATACCATCATATATCTTTCTATTTACATATCAAACACCTAAAACTTTAATATTGTGTACATACCATCCATTGTTCACTTTTATATCAAATTTGGGTGGTAGAAATGAATTATATGAGTGGTATGAAGGAAATATGGGTGGCTCATTTGATATTAAAATAATAATATAGGATAGTATGCATGTAATATTAAAGTTTTGGGTGTTAGATATGTAAATAAGATGGTATAGAGTGATATGTATGTAATTTCCCATATATATATAAGTGATGAAGTTTGGTATTTGGTATAAGACTTTTGAAAAATAATCAATTCGAAGAATTTTTTTATGAAGTGGATATTTCATTTTAGTTCATGAGGGAACATATATAGGCCTCTCCATTTATGACTTCATTCATAGTGTTGTCGCCAAATGAGGCTTCATTTTTTTTTTTTGGCTTTCAATTGCTTTTCCTTTCTCAATCAGAAAAATATTGAGTTTTCCATACTTTTGGATGGTCACTTGCCCTAAAAGTGTGCTTTTAACTCTTGTAAAGTAGGTTGCATTCAAAAGTAAAGATAATGATTTTTCCATTTCAAAAAATAGGTTTCCTTGGTTTTAATATTGCCAAAATCCAAAATTGCCCTCTTATTTCCCATCTAATCACATACACTACATATATTATAATGATGCTTGAAACTCCTCATGTTCGAATGTCTCACCTTGCTTGGAGGATGGGATCACAGAGATCTTCAGATGAGTCAGAGCTTCTTATTAGTTCAAGAAGGAAGTAAATCATTAAAAAAAGCTATTTTGTTCTTTTGGTTGCATTTTCTTTTAAAATTTTTATCAGAATTGTGATTGTTATCGAATGCATCTCTAATTTTTCAAAGGATTTGAAATGGGTTAGAAATCATTTGTTATAATTTCCAAGGTTTGAAAACCAGATCGGATAGGAAATAGGATGAGAGGACCAGATCGGATAGGAAATAGGAATGAGAGGACGTTATAGTGGGCATTATTTAATATCAATAAATTGCTCATAAATCAAAACATTCTCGATTTGGTATGCACCATCAAGTCTAATATAAATATAATTTCAAACTTAAAGTACAAATAGTAGATTCTAAGATGAAATATATTTAAAATTCATTGCCAAAAAATGTCTCACAAAAGATCTACTCCCTAAAGTTGGCTCCTCAATCTCATTCCACAAAGCTTGCAATTCGTAAATTTAACTTTTTTAGTTGTAGCATCACTAATTTCGAAAGGCGGTACACTTCAGTAAAATATGAAGTGATATGAAAACTATTATGTACATAAAGTAAAGTATATATACAAATAATATTAACAAAACATAGAAGTAATGAGAAATAAACTAATATTTCATTTCATTGTTGCAAATCATAATGAAAGTGCATCAGTAAAGTTTGAACAACAACATAAGTGAAGAGAGCCGAAAGAAATAAGCACATATATTGAACTACCCAAACTCAAAAGAAATACAAATAAACTACTATAAAAATAAACTTACAATATCAAATAAGTTTTCAAACCTGCTTTGAGAAAGATAATAAGCATAAATAATAAGACAGTGGCATGCAACAACAACAACACCATCATCAATCCTTTATATTACTACGTGAGGTTGGCTACATGAATCTTTTTTCTCCATTGTGTCCTATTAAGAATCAAATTCTCATTTAAATCTAATAACGAAAGGTCATTTCTTCTATTTTCTAACCAATTCTTTTAGGTCCACCTCTACCTTTTTTAACATAAGCCAAATCTAATACATCTACTCTCCTAACCGAGTCATCGGAAGTCTGTCATATTATGTGACCAAAACATCTAAGGCGACTCTCTATAATCTTATCTTCCACTCGAGCTACTCCAACCCTTAGATGTATATGCACATTTCGTATCCATTCTCTAAGGGGTTGTTTGGTTGGAAGAAAAAGAAATGCAGTGTAAAAGTAATGCATTACTTCTTTACTTTTTGATATAATGTTGGATAGAGTGAAAAGTAAAATCATAATGTATAAGGAACTTCCCGCTTCAGCTCATTTTATGAATAAACTAAACCCACTCAAATAGAGCAAATAAGGAATTTACTGGTGCGAGAGAGAAGCATGCGGTACCCCTTGTTTGTTTCTTCCTCCATTGTCGTGTTCTTCGTCCATCGACATTTCGGGAGCTCGCTCGCAATAAAGGTCTACCTTTCTCCCTTTAGTGTGCTTCTTTGGCCAAATCCCATAAATCGCTTTCGCTCGCGTCTTCAGCCAAATCTTGTAAATCTGCATATGGGGAAGACCGTCAGTGCTCATTGCAATCAAGAGAGGTGGGTCTGGTTTGATTTATCTCACGGGAAGGATTGGATTTTAGGGGAGAGTAGGACAAGAGAAAGAAAGAGAGGTGGAGATCCGATAGCTGAGGAGTTGGTGTTTGGTGTTGAGCGGACTATATGAACGGTTGCAGGTCGACGATGAAATCCAAGTACGTTAGAAAGGATCACAAGCATGAGCTGAGGTGATGTAGGCAGGGGGGGTCAAAATTTGTTAGGTTGTAATTTTTATAAGTTTCTACTAAAGTTAGCTCATTAATGAGCTTCTTCTACTTATTCAAATCATAAATTATTATTATTTAATTCATTCCCCCTTGCCTTTGGCTCTTCTGTTTCCCCATTTTGGTTCTTCTCCCCCTGGCTGCCTATTCCTTTCCCCTTCCCTGTGTCTCTTCGATTTTTCCTGCCTGGCTGTTGGTTGCGATTCCTGTGGTGGCTGTTCCGATTCTTCTGGTGCTGTTTCCGATCCCCTGGGCTGCTCCCTTCGGTTCCTCTCATGGCTGCTTGTCCTGTGGATGTTTTACCCGGTTTCTTGTGTGGCTTTTCAGCTGCTGTTATAGAGTGAGTGCTGACCCCTTTTTGATTGTTTGGGTGCTGTTTCTGGATTGATTGTTGGCTATTTGGGTGCTGTTTCTGGATAGCCCCTTGGACTTCCATTTTATCTATTTCAATTGGTTTAATTAGGGTAATTATGGGTTGTTTAGCTGCCCATTTTCTCCTATAAATATAAGGTGTCTTGAAGCTTAAAAAAAGATGATATAATCAGATTTTTGTAAGCCAAAACATACGGGTTCTCGTGGAAAATCTTGCGAGCTTGTTCCATCCCTTCTCCTTCGTCTAGGAAAGCTCCTTTAGGTGTTTTTATTTTGTGTTGTAAGCGTCAAAAGTCGTAAGTGTCGTTTTATATTATAAAAGTGCAGTTGTATTTTGCTTTGTTGTATTTTGTTTTAAATGTTGTATTTTGTCTAAATTTTAGTATTTCGTGTATTTTCTTATTTGCATCAAATTGGTATCAGAGCCTAGGTTTGTGTCTTCCTAGGTTTCTTTTTCGTGTCTTTTTTATGTGTTAAAAAAAATGTAAAAAGACAATAAAATTGAGTCAGTTGTGGAAGAATGCAATCTAGAAGTTTATGAAGTTCAAATTCCAATGGATGGATGGGTTTCGTCGGAAGGAAGTTCAACAGATCCCCTACAAAATGAACTATACAAGTTTCAGATGAAGATGCATATGTGTACGGAGCAGCACATGAAGAAGAAGCGACTTCTACAAGATCAATTCAAACAAGAACGAGAAGAAATTCTGAAAAGATATGAAGCAAAAATTCAAGAGCTTGAAATGCCTCATTCGTCTCATCAGGATAAATAAAAAAACAACCTCATCAGGAGATGAGAATTTTCAACCGGAGGAGAACTGATGTAGGCATGGGGGGTCAAAATAAGCTGGGTTGTAATTTTTGTAAGTTTCTACTAAAGTCAGCTCATTAGTGAGCTTCTACTTATTCAGCTCATAAAGTGTCATTATTTGGTTAATACCCCCTTGCCTTTGGCTCTTCGGTTTCCCCATTTTGGTTCTTCCCCCCTTGGCTGCCTATTCCTTTCCCCTTCCCTATATCTCTTCAATTTTTCCGGCCTGGCTGCTGGTTCCAGTTTCTATGGTGGCTGTTCCGATTCTCCTGGTGCTGGTTTCGATCCCCTGGGATGCTCCCTTCGGTTCCTCTCCTGGCTGCTTGTCCCATGGCTGTTTTACCCAGTTTCCTGTGTGGCTTTTCAGCTGTTGTTCTAGAGTGAATGCTGGCCCCTTTGTGACTGTTTGGGTGCTGTTTCTGGACTGATTGTTGGCTGTTTGGGTGCTATTTTTGGACAGCCCCTTGGACTTTCATTTTATCTATTTCAATTGGTTTAATTAGGGTAATTATGGGCTGTTTAGCTGCCCCCGTTTCTCCTATAAATATAAGGTGTCTTGAAGCATAAAAGAAGGATGATATAATCAAATTTTTGGAAGCCAAAACCTACGGGTTCTCGTGGAAAAGATTGCAAGCTTGTTCCATCCATTCTCCTTCATCTAGGAAAGCTTGCGAGCTTGTCCTCCTTCGTTTTGGCCTCTTACCTCTTTCTTCTCGCCGCAATTGACCACCCCACCTGTATCTTTCTTCTCAACGAATGCAAGCTCCTTTAGGTGTTTTTTTTTGTGTTTGTAAGCGTCAAAAGTTGTAAGTGTCGTTTTATATTATAAAAGTGAAGTTTTATTTTGTTTTAAATGTTGTATTTTGTCTAAATTTTAGTATTTAGTGTAATTTCTTATTTACTAGAAAGCATTTCTTTTTTCTTATTTCTTTGTTTTAAATATTGTATTTTCCTAATTTTTGCCTGCATCACGAGGGAGAACTAGTGTAGCTCCACTCTCATCAAGCATATCAAGGCCCCGGTTCATCTTGTGAGAAATAGATCCTTTAGTCCCCTCTCTTTTACTTCTGCTTCATCTGCAATTCAGATTGTCTTTTATTTTTCTTTTGTCGAGAAGAAGTGGACTCTCTCTAGCTTGTTTATGCGACTTATGTCATCGCCTAATCTTGTTAGAACTACAAGTGTGAGGGTTTTTCTTCTTTTCAGTTCTTCGATTTGAAAAACCTGATAGGTAGAGTTATGATTTTGCGATTTTTTGTTGTTCTTGATTAAATTTTTGTTTAGTCTTTACTCTACAAACACCAAATCAAATGACCTCCAAATATTCAGAATACATTGATTTTTCTTTACTTTGCATACACCTAACCAAACTAAAAAATAGTTTTCATATATTCACTTTATAGACAACCAAACAACCTCAATGTATTTACTTTACATTGCATTCTCTTTACAGTCAACCAAACAACCCCTAAGAGTAAAGCCACTCATCCACCTGAACATCCTCATCTCTGCAACACTTCACTTAATATTATGTTTCTCTTTTAACGGCCAACATTCTGCACCATAAAGCATTGCAGGTCTCACCACCATCTTATAGACTTTTCTATCACACAACATGCCCGATGCATTCTTCCACTTCAACTTGAATTCTACTAATAATATCCCATCTATTTCACCATCACTATGAACAATAGACCCAATATATCTAAAACGTGCACTCTTATTAATGTATTTTGTTTTGTTGCTCAAAGTCACCATCCCCAAATAGATCTATTACTACTAAAATTACACTCAATATATTCGGTTTTAGATATACTCAAACGAAAACGTTTAGACTCTATGGTTAACCTCCATAATTCAAGTTTACCTTCAACTCCCTCTTTAGGCTTATCAACTGGAAGAATATCATATGCAAAAAGTATATATGAGGGTACAACTTCTTTCAAATGTCTAGTGAGAACATCCATGAGTAAAGAAAAAAGATATGGGCTTAAGGCTGATCCTTGATGTAATCCTACAAAAGTAGGAAAATACTTGGTCAAACTACCTTGTGTTTGAACACAAGTAACAACTCCTGCATACATATCCTTAATAACTTGAGTATAAGCACTATTAACCCCTTTCTTTTCTAGAACTCTCCATAGCACTTATCTTGAAACTTTATCATATGTTTTATCTAAATTAATAAATATCAATGCAGATCCTCCTTATTCTCCATAACACTTTTCTTGGAACTTTATCATATTGTTTCTCTAAATCAATAAACATCTCCACACAGTGGCATGTAGCATGAACAATAAAAGAAAGAGCTCATGGCTATTAGACAATGCTATCATTGGTGTCTAAGGAAAGGGAATGACATAGGAGGTTTATGCTATACCCTAGGTATGCGACTAATTAAAATATCACTAGCTATGGTGAGGCGTATGAAATTGCAGCGCTGATTGTAGGTGTTGTCCACGCAGCCTAAGGCAAATCATGTGATCGAGGTGTTCAAGTCTCTCATGTGTGTTGGGGTAAGCTTGTGCGTAAGGGAGGTCGGTTTGGTTTGTGGGCACAAACCCCGGTTCATTTATAACATTCATTTACAAATTTAATGTGTATAATAAGTTATTATTTTATCCAATAATAATTTTAAATATAAATAGAAATTAAAAAAATAGCTATGAGTTTGCCTATTGCTTGTAATGTCAGCCTCAGTAATAGTTAGAATATCATTGGCTTTGCAATCTTATCCATATCTATTGGTGGTGAATTTTTAATAAACCTATTCATGTCTGTTGTAGAGTTGCTACCCTTGGTGAGATGCACTTGTTGGTGAATGTTGGGAACCTCAACATTTAAGCCTTCAATGTTGCATGATGATCTAGATGTCTTGTTGATAATTTAAGATGTTATCAAGAAAGGCAAGGAAGATACCATCCTCTAAAAGAAGGCTGTTAGACCGGTCCACTGGACCGGTCTAGCAGGTCAATACGGGACCGGCTTACGGGCAATAGAGGCGGAACGTCTCCACCTCCTGTACAACGCCGATTAAACCGCCCAATCCAACGGAGCCGTTTTGGAAGGATTTTTGAGGGAGTTAGGAGAGAAATTTGAATGTAGGGATTGTTTAGAGATTTCCTTTTGGATTGTATTCATTAAATAGTTTGTTTTCCTAGGGTTAGGGCATCTTGAATTTGGCTGAAATTTGAGATCTCTTTGGTTTTTGGGCTCTAGCGGTGTCTAGAGATTTGGGAGAGATAAATACTCCTCTCGAATAGAGGATCAATTGTATCTTGGTATTTTCCGTTTCCATTTCATCGAATAATACAATTTATCTACTGTTTTCCTGATTTTGTGTGAATTTTTGTGGAGAATTATCGCTGTTTTCCAAAGATTGCTAGGAAATTCTTGAGATCTTTAAGCCTTTCCTACCAAAGGCTTCCACAAAAAGGCCGGGGTTGGATATGCGAGAATGATCCAGATTTTTATTCATATTGACCAGGAGACGTGTTGCAGTTTCAATGTTGTTAGCCAATCGGATCTTAATATAAGACTGTTGCAGTACATTCTGTTGTTCTCATGGATATGTGCAGATGTTCCTATATATTATTTCGAATCTTGCATTTTAGTAACATGTTGAGCTTGTGAATTTGCTCGATTTCCTTTGCTATGATATTGTCCTCCAAAGGAATCTTAAATTGGAGTTTAGAGTTTGTGTCGTTTTGCATGTGGGTTTGAGAATTTGTAGATAATCCCTGCATGTACTTTTTTTCTTCTTCTTTGAGCTATGGTTTTCTGCTTTTCTTTAATAAGAACTGCATTTTAAGATTTTATTGGTGCACTGGAAACATGACAGGCGATCATATAGGGTCCCTTATGGTGCAATTCTATTACATGTTCAGTATGTGTCACTGGATCACCTTTTTGTAAGTTGAACTTCAAATGTGACTGTGATTCTCAGTCTATATTGCAAATAATCCAAATTGGTTTTCTATGTTTTAGGTACGTGATGTTCGCCTCATAATGGATCGCAATTCAAGGCGTTCTAAGGGAGTAGGGTATGGTTTAACCATTTTCCACATCTTCTGTTAATTTTTGTTTAGACATTTTTTTTAAATTAAATCTTTTCACATTATTTCTTTCTACCCATTTTGGTGCATCTTTTTTTCTCATCCTAAGTTATTTCCTCAACCTTGCCCATTTTCTGCATGCACCCCACTGTCTTTGATATAATTATTTCTTCTTCTATCTTGCATAGTATTATCCTTCATTTATCTTTCTTGTCGCATCATAAGTAGTGCCTTCTCTGTCAACTCTTTCTAAGACTATCTTCAATAATGGCCTGTACTGTTATTCTTTCATGCAAATTAAACTTATTTGGCCTATGTTAATTTTGGTGGGATAGCATACTGTGTAATAGATTATTATTTAATAGTCACGTTCCAAATGCAGGTACATTGAATTTTATGATGCTATGTCAGTTCCAATGGCTATTGCTCTCTCTGGTCAGCTGCTTCTTGGTCAACCTGTAATGGTTAAACCATCTGAGGCAGAGAAGAACTTGGTACAGTCAACTGCCACTTCGGCAGGAGCTGGTGGCCTTAGTGGACCTTTTTCTGGCGGGGCTAGAAAGTTGTATGTGGGCAATCTTCACTTCAATATGACAGAAGATCAACTGCGACAGGTACCAAACAGAGTTTAACAACACTAGCTTATGCTATGATTATGTTTCTTCCGATTTGCATACTTGCATTACCGCACATCTGTAGCAATCAGTTATTTGAAACTATCTATTATTTTATTCCTGCATATTACGCAAGGTATCTGCACATGTTTCCACTTAGTGACATTCACTTGTTTTGGCTTTATATTTGTTCCATTTTATAGTAAATTTTAGAATGGTGACCTTATTAGTTGATGAAGAAACCACTAGTGGTTTGAATATTTAAAACTTTTAAAACTTATCTGGATTCTGCATCTTAATAGTGCAACTTCGAAAGTATCTCACATTAACTTTGTGATTACTTCTGATTTTTTTCAAGTTCTTTGCAATCAGGTAATGATTTCTGTTTGATTGTTTTTCAATTTTTGTTTTTAGTTACAGTTACTAAGCGCTAATAGATATTTACGTGATTTGTTGAAACAAGTTCTTTCTGCTCTCTTATGCCTATAATTATAACTCGGTGAATACCTGCAGAAAGAATCCATCACTTTTAAGTGCTATTGTTGTACGGAAAATATTTGAGGAAATTCAATGGAGCAGAACATATCCGTAAGAAATATATTTCTTAAAACTCTGTTGATTTCCATGAATGGGACTAACTGTGATTGGATGAATTATGAATATTTTTTGCTTTTGCTATGTATCCTGGTTAAGTGTTGCAGAGATGACGATGCTCAGGTGGTGAGTGGCTTTACTCTTAGATACAGGATACAAAATGAGCATATACGTGAAAAAGGTTGCAGTAACTCCAGTGGAAGATAATATTAGAGAGAGTCGCCTTAGATGGTTTGGTCATATAAAAGAGCGGCCTTCCGATGACCCAATTAGGAAAGTAGATGTATTAGATTTAGCTTACGTTTAGAAAGAAAAGAATCGGAGTGGTGAGCAGGGCGAGGTAAAGGTAGACCTAAAAGAATTTGTTAGAATATTAGAAATGATCTTTTTTTATTATATTTAAATGAGAATTTGACTCTTAACAAGACACAATGGAGAAAAAAGATTCATATAGCTGACCCCATGTAGTGGGATAAAGGCTTGATATTGTCGTTGTTGTTATTGCTATGTATCCTGATCTTGGAAACAATTAAAATCTGCCATTTGGCCATTTTCATTTAGGCCTTTCGTAGTTGATTTGCCATGCTATCTATTTGTGTTTCACTTGGTAGTTTGTTTTTGCTAGTTTATCCATTTTTAAGATCACATATTTACTGAGAATAAAAAATTGATGGATAAAACAGCAAACTGCAAAAATGTGTCTTCATACTTCTGGCAATATACAGTTGTTCATTTCTAGATTTATTATTCATAATTTCTTATCCAGAGCTAGAACCTTTTTTTTTTTTTTCATCTCTTCATTTAGTTCTTTTTTCCCTTTTAAATTTTACCAATTGAAGTTGGTCATCTAGGTCTTTGAACCATTTGGTGCTGTGGAACTAGTTCAGTTGCCTCTTGATCCTGAAACTGGGCATTGCAAAGGTTTTGGTTTTGTTCAAGTGAGTCTTCTTCTGAACTAATACTGCTTACCTATCAAGTATTAACTTTGCTTAGCTGACAAATTTTAATGCATTACTTCAGTTTACGCGTCTTGAAGATGCAAAAGCTGCTCAGAGTCTTAATGGACAGCTAGAGATTGCTGGGAGGACCATCAAGGTTGCCATCCCCATTCATCTGTTTCCATGTTTGTTACATATGATAATCAAGAGGGCATGCACATCATTATTACACTGTATTCTTAGGTATCAGCCATGTCAGATCAGGCCGGGGTGCAAGATGTTGGCACAAATGCTGGTGATCTTGATGATGATGATGGTGGGGGTTTGGTATGTGTCCCAATGAGCTCTTGTATATATCTGCACTATCCAATATTATATCTCTTATTAGTCATTTTCTCTTTCCTGTGTTCTGTTTGTGTCTTGGTGGGAGGGATGGGTAACTAACTGTGAAAGTACATGGTTTACTTGTCAGTTATGTTCTTCTATTTTGCCAATAGTTATTGCATCTATCTTGAATTATATTTGATTTACTATCTTTACTTCCCTCAAAATGATTAATTTCAGTTAGAATTGTAGCTTTTGATAACTTGTAGTAGCCTCTTTATTAGGTAGGGGTAAATCTGCATGCATAAAACCCTCTCCAGATCTAGAATTTGCAGAAACCCTTGCATTCTATACACCCACCTTTTTTAGTAGAATTTGATCTATGCAAGCATTTAACACGATTGCTTCAAACAAAGTGTTTATTCAACGATAATGATTTTGTTATTGTTGGTTTGATGTTTCAGATATACTTGTTGAAGATGCTGTCAAGCTACTGAAGCGTAATAGGGAAATGTGAAATGCCATCTAGGATTATCTTGGCAGTTCCTATGTTGGCGTTTTCCTTTTTAATTCATGGTAGTTGATTTGACTTGATTTTATAGACATGATAATTAGCATTCAATTTTAGGTCCAACAAAGTATTGAGTATGAGTACGGAATATCCCTATTCTTTGGGTACACTCATTTTTTGCACTCTCAAAATTTAATATGTTGTTTTGTCTGCTTTCAACTGTAACGTGCTCATCTTGGGTCATAACAGTTTGATCACTTATAAATCATGTCAATGTGATCTTGTTTCTACCTATTTAACAGTTCAAGTGGTCTTTAACCTAGCTTACGTTTTCAGTTTAGTGGTCAATTTTCTTAAAGGAAGGTGTGCTATAAATGTAATCATCATGACTATCAATCCTTTGTAAATCGTCATCTTCAAGACTCTGTTAGATGCCGAGTGACATCTCTGAAGTATAATTGTTTTAAAAAGCTTGCTTATTAAACTTTTTATAGAAGCCCCTCTACTGCACGAATTTGATTCATAGCTATGGGATTGGAGTTACATGTTTGATTCTCTTGCTTTTGTGGAGATTATGATTCATAACTATGGGATTGGAGTTACCTGTTTGGTGCTCTTGCTTTTGTGGAGATTATGGTTAGGGCTTCTCTTTGAAACTCCAAAAGCTTAACCTTAAGGCTTGTGCTTAATGAATCTGTCACTCATTGAACAAGTTGCAAGAGGAGTCTAGACTACCTAATGCATATGTGCTTCCTATTTTTGACACATGCCAAGGGATAATCTTTCTAAAACAACATTAAGGTTCCTCTTCATGATTGGAATAAGCCAATTGGAGAATAATTCAAATGGAATTCAGTGCAAAAGTCTTCATCCGATCTGTGATAAATAGTTATATTATGTTTTTGTTGCCTTGGTTTTATCATTCCGATGTTTGTCTTGGTTTTATCATTCTGATGTTTGTTAAGTTCCTGAAGGCATATTCAGTGTATGGATATGTTAATTCCTGCAATTTGACATTACTGTATTATTTCCCTATCGTTGAACAGGTACAAGTTTACAGATAGCCTTATGTTTTTTTCATATTGTCATATGAAATTTATTTGTTAAGTAGTAGTTTACGTGATTAACCTTCATGTTACATATATCTAATAATATCCTAGATATGATTGCATTTCATTTTATAGTAATCTTAATATTTACTTCTTCTAGGTATAGTTTAAACTTGATTAATTCATTGATCACACTGGCCAATTTTTTGAGTTATGCTTCTCCACTACTCATTGCCACCACATTTATCTTTTTGCTTCTCCAAGATATAAAATTACCCCATACATATGTGCAATATCTTGAATTGGATGTTCTGTTATAGACCCAACCTAATCAGCATCAGCATAGGTTTCTATAATTATGATTTCTCCTTTCTTAAAAAATAAAATCCCTTTCAAGGCTTCCTTGTAGGTATTTGAAAATCCTAGTATCAACATTCATGTGTTTTTTCTTGAGGGACGTGTATGAATTGACTTACCAAATTAGTAATAAAGCCTATGTTAGGTTTTTTTTAGTGAAATAGGCGAGTTTTCCCACCATTCAATTCTTTATAGAGGAGTTAAATATTTTATCTAAGTCCACATATGTGTCATCACGAGCTTCACGGAGAATAGATTTTAGTTCTTTATAGATTCTTCCGTCAAGAGTAAACATATAGTTAAGTGGGATGTTGTGGGGTCAATTGCAGGGGAGTTTTGAAAATCTGTATGTGGGTTTAGGAGGATTGGTGGTATTATTTTGGAGATTTTTTGGGGACAAGATATTTAAATTTCCTTCCTCTTCTATCTTCCCCTAAAGGGAATTTTTCTAGAAGGGTTGACTCTCAAAGAAGGTGGCGTGTATATATATATAAAGAGAATAATATTTATACAATTACACCCCTTTTGTTTTGCCTCATACCCAAGAAAGATATATTTGAAAGCTTTGGTATCATGTTTATTTCTATTTGGTTTATGACTAGATAAATGCGGTTAAAATCTCAATCTTCCCTTGGCACTAGGGGTGTCAATTTTTGACATGACCCGAAACATGATTCGAACCCAACACGGAAAAATTCGGGTTCGAGTCGACCCGGTTAGCAAACGGGTCGGGTTCGAGTTCGAAAAATTGACACGATTTGTGTTACGAGTCGGGTTCGGGTTGACCTGGAAACTCGATATTGACCCGAAAATGACCCGGAAATGCGTCTGCCCATTTCTGTTGCCCGGCGTGACCACCCTGCCCGCGAAATGACTCGACGCATCGAGTCGCAGTCCCAATCGCATTCTGGTGCTGTCTGGCGACTGGCGCTGCATCGCTTCGCGAATCACGAATGAGGAGTCTTGACGTTCGCGTGCTGCCGCTGTGCCACTGCTGTCGCACCGTCGCGCCGTCGGGAGCTACTTGCGTTGCCGCTGTGCCGCACTGCCTCCTACTGTCGCGCCGCCTGCCACTATGCCTTGCTGCCGCTGCTAACGATTTATTTTCAAAATTTCGTGTCGGGTCGTGTTGTCCCGAACCCGATTCGGGTCGGGTTTGGGTCCAGAGAATCGACCCAAAACTTGTTTCGGGTCGTGTTCGGGTCGGGTCAGATACAACCAACTCAAATTCGTGTCTGACCCGAACATGACCCGCCGACACGAATTGACAACCCTACTTGGCACTTAATCCCACGGTCAGGATGGGAATCCGTGGAGGCTCACCTGGATCATGCCTATCTCATTCTATATTTTGGTGGTTGATTTAGGAAGGATTATATTAGGGTAATTATGCATGATTCCATATTTATTTGTTTCTTTATTAAGATATATTGTATAGATCTATAAATAGGGATAGTTTTCTATAATAATTTTTTTCTTCTTAAACCTTTGATTTATAACATGGTATCGGAGCCGCAATTAGACATCACCAAATCTTTGTAAAAAGATATACGAAGAAAGCAGAGAAGCTGGCCTTCATTGCCGCGACTGTGCCGAATCGTCAAAGAAAACCGAGCAGCCTTTATTGTCGCTGAAGAAGTTCAAACAATCCAAACTTCTGATGAACGATCGACGAGCAAGTACAGGCGGAAACAACGTAACTTTTTGACACTGCTAGACGCCATTATAGAAGATAGGCCGCCGTCACTGCCCTAGTTCCCTGTACATTGACGCTGCCAAATCAGCTAACGATCTTCATTGCTGTTGAAGAACAATCGTAGATCGTCGAAGGAGGAAAAGAAGAGGAAGAAGGGATTGGTGCTACCAGACGCCACTGACGCCTTCTCCAGCCACAAATTCCTCACTCATTGTCGGCACGCAGAAGGCCTTAATCGACCGGAAGGCACGCTGGACGTGCGAGACAAAGCTGAAGGAGGAAGCCGCGTGATGACTGCAATGGAGGAAGCCGGGATGGAGACTCGGCTTGCGACTTGAGAGGGAGAATCGTGCTCCTTTGGCATCCGGAAAAATCGACTGCAAAGACGAACCCTGCGGAGTAAGGGACAAGGCCAAGAACCCCGCTCGCAAAAAATCCCGATTGCGGCTCGAACAGGAGGAAGGAGGGCTCAAGGGAGGCATGAAAATTATTATTTCTTTGCCAACTAGCAACGAACTGGACTTTTGACTTGCTTTGACCCTCTTCTTTTTTTTTCTAGCCCTACCCGGTTAACGTGGTTTTCGACGGAGCGAACATGGCTGAGAAACTGGAAAAGGCGGAGTTCTGGCTTCCAGCGGAGTTTCTCGACAAGGACTTTTTCCTCAAAAAGAGTCGAGCACCAGTGGCAACTTGGAACAAGGGTTCTTACGTTGGGGATTGTATGGAGTCCGAGAGCGAAGAAGACTACATCACGGGTTTAACTTGGTAGATGGCTGCATCACCGCAATCCACCCTCTACGACTCTGGAATCTGGTCGGCATCGAATGAAGGCAGTCCGAATGGGCCATCATAGGTTTGTTTACTGCCGTCGACTCTTGAGCAGAGGAAGGACGACGCATGGGGGGAAGAGGAGACGAAGCTGAAGGACTTGAGCGGGCGAAACCCAGCGAACGTGCTAGAGACGAAGTGATGATGACATTAGGCCTTGGAAAGTCTACCTGAGGCGGGGCCGATGATCTACAGCCACGATCGCGCCGATTTATTTTTAAGCAATTTTATGTATTATTCCAATTTTATCCTCACTGGAGGGAAGAGATGTTTGTAACCCGAAGGTGTACTTTTGTCTTTTGTTTTATCCTTGTATTTTGGGGACTATTTATATCCTCCTCCTATGCTTATGTTGGTTAATGAATGATATTATGAAAAATTTCTACATCCATGTGTTTGGAGAGAGCTTGAGAGTTCTTGGAGAGAGCTTTGGTGAAGTCCCTTGGTGAAGGGCAACACATCACCCACCTACCGCAGGAAGTGTCTAAGTTCGTGGTCTTATCTCTTCCTTCCCTTCTTCCCCTTTCTTTACCTAAACCTGCCGGCCATCTCCCCTCCCTCCTCCCTTAACCGCCGGCTACTCCACCTTTCTCCACCTCTCGGCCAAAACCCCACCACCTCCCAAATACCGACCGGCCTCCCATCCCAACCCCAAACTGTCGGCCAACTTCCCCCTTTCCTTTTCCCTCCAAATTTCAAAATCCCTTGACTTTCCTAAAATAGATTCCTACTATTCTAGAAAGTTTTAATTCAGATTTTGAGTCATTAAAATCTGAAATATTCTTTCATAAATTAAGGAGTTAATTTAGGAAATCCAATCATTCAATTAAATTCAAATTTGAATTTGAATGAGGATCTCATTAAATCCTTTGTCCTAAATCCCAAAGCCCCCAATTGGAAACCAATTTAATCCCACCTCACCATACATGGCCGGCCACCCCTCCCCCAATTCCCTCCCCTTAAATTAAGCAATCATTATCTTGCTTAATTAAATATTCCAATCAAGGCCATCAAGTGGGCCGCACCTCCCTCTCTCCCCAAAATTAATCTTCCCACATTGGAAACTCTAATTAAACCTCCTCATAGTGCCGTCCCCCCTTGCCTCTTTGGATTTCTCTTTTTGTGGAAAGATTTAAACTCCTCCCAAATTAAATTCCTCTAAATCTGAAATTAATTTCAGATTTCCTTCTTCCCAAAATTTCCCCACAATCCAAACAAATCCCACCTCCAACCCTAGCCTTGGCTGACCACCACCGCACCCAACCAACCTCTCTAGCCCTTCTCCCTTGCTTGGAGCTTCACCCCAAAGGAAGAAGAGGTTTCCCACATCACTGACAGCTGCTGTCCAGGACTTCCAACCCCTCCAAAGTGCTGTTGGAACAATTTCTGTTAGCTGTCCAGAATTTCTGGGCTTTCCCCCTTGCTGCCCAGCCATTCCAACACTAGGAAAGTACTGTCCTGCACACCTGGAACTGCCCACTTGCTGTCCACAACATCTAGAAGGTTCGTGGTTGATGTCCATTTCTCTCAAGCCCCCAAACAACCACCGGAGCTTCGTATCTCCTGTTTCTTTGGGTAAACCCTTCCCCCAACTCTTTTATCTTCATATTTGCTTCTCAATTGTGGTCTTATTGGATTCATGAAGATAGTGTTATTGTTCCTCCCCTAAAGCCTAGTAGTTTAGCAAGTTGTGTGAGAGATCTTTTCATAGTGACTAGTCTCGTTGTTAACATAGGGATTCTTCATTGAAAACCTTTCATGTATGCATCGTTAGAGTAATTGATTATTTTGTGGCCTTAACTTTTATGTGTGTGACTTGGCCTAAGCTTGCTTCACTGCTCTCTTGTTTATTTTTTCGTCTAAATCTCTATAAGTTTTAATTAATATTGTTCTCTAAACTAAAACGTGCAAAATCCTTAATTTACATCATTTAAGCATTTAAGTCTTGCATCACGAAGTCTCTTTGAGTGCGTGCCCTAGCTACTTGATTTGAGTCCCTTAAGACTTGTCTTGGTTCTTTTGAAACCGAGAAGTAGTACAGTCCGGAGAGAAGAAACCAGCCTTCATTGCTGAAAATATGAGGAATACATCTCACCACTGGCTTTCATTGTTGGAATTCTAAGAAATATAGTTTTCCACCACCGGCCTTCATTGCCAGAATTATTAGGACCTCCGTGCATCCAAGACCGAGGAGAGATCTAGCTGGAGGGCTCCTCTTGTGTGCGATGCCCAAAGTCAACCGAGCAGACCAGAGAGATCAGAGGCCTTGCATGCACCTGTAATGGCCGATTGAACAGGAGTCTGTTTAGGTGGAGTCGGATGACCTGGGAAGGAGAAGATTTGTGTTTTGAGTGCTGAGTCGCTTGAGACGCGTGTTTCTGCTCTTGTCCTTGAAGCTTGTCGCAGCTGCCGTGTCTTCATTGCTGGCATTCCCTTGAGATTCGAGAGAGATTGTCTCAAAGGATAATGAATCCATTTTTTTTGTTGTCCCACCACCGACCTTTATTGTCATTTCCGATATCTTGAGGGCTACTATTCAACACAACCTTCATTGCTACCCCACACCTTGTAGGCTTGATTGATATAGCCTTCATCGCTATCATTTGCCGCTGTCGCAATGTCTGAAGCTAATTCCTCCCAGTTTTGATCAAATAGAGGACTCTATGGTGCACCAAGGGTTACAAATGCAATGAATCCAAAGACTTTTAAGTGGAGGATTATAAATGATACAAGTATTAGGAAAGTATTTTGAAAGGACATTGATTGAATTTTTGAATTGAAGTACACATAGTTGGTCAATTTATAAGATAACAACCATTAAGAATGACATCACCCCAGTAGTATTTAGGAGTATTTGTGATGAATGTAAAAGATCCAAGCACTGTTAAGAGATGCCTATTCTTTCATTCAACAATACCGTGTTGGCATAAATACTGTGATGAATAATACTATTTTGATTACGGAACTTTCCATAATATGGTTAATACCACTACCAGAGTGAGGATTTGAATTTTATTAGGGTATTGAGTTTTATATATTTTGGATGTTTTTGAAGCATTAGATTTATGCTTTAACAAGTTTAGCTGGCACACAAGTTTGATCATCAGTAAAAGTGATGAACCGTCATTTGGAGTTTAAGGTTTTAATGTATGGAGGGTCCCAAGATGTCACTATTGACAAGTGAAAAAAATTTGGTGGCTTTGTTTGGCTAATGTTTAAAGGTAGCTCTTTGACATTTGCAAGTTGATGGATTCCACAATGAAAATATCTTTATTAACAACTAAAGGAAATTAGATTTTAACATAAGAAACTTTATGATGACCTAATGATGGGGACATCGACAAGAGATTCCGATGCGTTTATCAGAGGAAACATCGGAGATCGATGGCCATGATGGAGAGCCTTTACTTTTGATGCACTTTATGTATTATTTATTTTTATATTTCAGTTTTTCCGATTTTACCCCTATGAGTAGTAGTTTGTTATTGTAGCCTAGGGGACATTCTAGTCTATTTTCTTTTGTTATGTCGAGGCCTATATATATGACCCCTTCTTATGTATTGTGATGATGATTGATTGAATAAAATTTTGAGTTTTCTTTGTCTCCCTTAATGTTGAGTGTTTGAGAGAAGGCCCAAGGTGTGGTCAATTGCAAATACCCGTCAGCCTTTGGAAGGGTCCGAGGCTCGCGGTTCCATATCTTTGATCCTCTTGTCTCCTCCGACCTCTCACCTCTCTCCCCCACCGCCACCGGCTTGCTCCCTCTTCCACCACCCTCTCATTTTCCCCTACCTGAGCACCACCTCAAGACCCCACCACCAATTCCATACCAAACCCCCCAAGCTCCACCGCCGGCCACATGCTTCCCCTCTCCTTGAATGATGAATTAACTCATCATTACTACTTGCCTAAAATAACCTAAATGGTTTGGGAAATTAATCTCAACCATTTGAAATTCAAAATTTGAATTTCAAATAGTTTCATAAATTAGAAAGCAATATTAGGAAAGTCTTGAATCTAATTCCAATTTAATTTTAAATTAGATTGGAGTGATTTATTCTCTTACTAAATTAGGAAGCCATTGAATGGGTTTGCAATTAAGTCCCTCCAAATCTACTTAGAATCTGAAATTAATTTTAGATATAGTTAAAAACTTTCTTTCCCCCTCTCTAACCTAACCAATCCTCCTTCATCCAAACCTCCTTTCTCCAATTTGGCCGCCCCTCCCACTTGTCTCTTTCCCCTTGGAAACCCTACACCTCTCATGTCTTTGGAAGCCTAAGGAAGAAGACAAGCTCCTCTCTCCTTCTCATCATTGGTGTATGGCCGATCCTGAGATCGACCACAGTTTTGCCTACAACGCACAAGGAGAAATCGATATCCTACTTTCTCCTTTACGGATTGAGAATACGACGACTCTGTGGAAAGCTACGTCAACCACATCCTTTATTGCCCCGCCGAGACAATTGAACTTCAACAACCCAGAGCATCTTGGCTTCTCATCAGACAATCCACCTCCTCCACTGCCGACTACCTTCTCTTGGATCAAAGCTATTGGTGTTACTACCATTTTAGTGGCATCGTTTAGTGTGCTGAAAGCTTCTCTCCACTTAAACCATATATTGAGTGTGAGTGAGAACGGTAACTCTTAGTGAACTTTCTAAATATTAAGCTATGGATTTTAGTACGATATATCTAGTGTTATTGTGATAATTTCTGAATAATCTTAACTTGTTCTAATCTCCTGAGTTTTATAATTGCTTACTACGACAAAATTGATAATTGAAAATTCTTATAATCATGCCTTATGGCTCATTAACCTTAAAGTAGCAAGCTTCGCAATACTTTTATTATTTCCTTGCAATTCTTGTTGGTTTCACATCACCTAACCTAATGCTATAATATAATTTGATTTCATTTTAAAAGAATAGAAATGTCTTTGTTGACAGTATGAACATTTTTTTATCTCTTTGGAATCTTCATTAAAGTGATACAAACCTTGACCTTTCTAGCATTGCCAATTCTCTTCCCCATTTTTGGTCTTGAAATACTTAAGATTTTTATATGAATGTGATTTTATAATTTTGATCTTTATCTGTCTTTCTAATAGACAATTGGGTGCAAGAGGTATTTGAAACATGTAAGAAAGAATTCACACAAAACTTGGGGTTAATTCTAATGGTCTCTGTCTTAGTAATAGGTGTTACTGTGTTAGAGATCCATCAACAATTTTGACTTCGGGGTTTCATGGCGAGAGTGTTTCCAGGTGAGAGAGTAATAGGAGAATAGCGCACAACCTGCCTTGTTATCAGACGCTCTTGAGTCAATAATCTAGGATTTTTGTCCTAAGTATTGTTATGGGCAAGGGAATAAGTACCTTTCTTGACTAGAAGGTTGAAATTGAAAACTTTTTTGGGAGTAAGTTATTCATACAGAAGTTTCAATTGCTCTTTGTTTAAGGAAATATTACTAAGGTTTTCACTGCTTGTCATCTTTAATTCATCGTTTGATTAGCTTTTCTATTTGTGATGATTTTGATGATTATGTCAACTTGTTAGCTTGCTATGAAGTTTTAAAAAAAATTTATTGTGTGATTAGTCTTTTTATAGACACCACATCAAAGATTACTTCTCTTTCCACGCATTGGGCATGCTTATGTTTTAAAACAAACTTCTGAATGCACGAGTGCATTCTTCAATTTTGAGAATGTTTTTAGAATTTTCAATCATTGTTCTCCATTTTCTTTTTTCCCTTTTGACTTAAACAAATGCTTCTTCAATTGGGATGTGGATGAATTGCTAAGATTCTTTACATACCTCATCTAGATCTTTATTGAGGCTTGCAAGAGAATTTAATGTTCTTATTTTCGCCACAAATTTGATTTTCTTGCCTCACATTTCTAGTTCCCCTCATTTGGCTCAATGATATCTAGTTCTTGCCTGATTTTTGTAAGAGTGATTAGGTATTTTGCAAAAATCTTGCTCCATTGCTTGAGTCTACAAACTTGATTTAGTAATTCATACAATTGAGAAAAAAATGTAATATCTGAGTAAGCCATATTGACTCTCTCTTATATTGCTTGTTTGGTGTTCTAAACTAAGTATCATACTTATCAATGATGAATAACACATTATAATTTAAAGGTCTTCGTGGAGCCATAGTGTATATGGAATGGCATACCATTGGCCATTTTAAACATAATGCAAAATATTAAAAATATGGATAATGATGTAGCTAATTTTATATGCAGGAATATTTATGAAAGACCACTGGATTGCATATTTTCTTGTTAAATCTTTTTTTTTTAGTTTGAACTAAATCGTATATTTATTTAATACCTAATGTATGAAAATTAATGAATCAAATATGAAACAATCATGTTAACGAAATCCTTAAAAAGTTAAAATATTAGTGTCAAAAGAAAAAGCTAAACTTTAACTTCAAAAGTGCAAGAGCAACACCTTTGTCAAAACCAATAACTTGTAGATGCCTTTGTGCGCCATTGTTGAAGCCAAGAGCTTTGAACACCATCGAAACTGAGAGTGTCGACCTTTGTCAAAGTTGAGAGCATCAAGAGCTCGGGTTTTAGTGTTGCCCTCCTTCTTCGAAGCTGAGAGTGAATGGCTATCTTGCTAATGTTCGCCTCCTTTGTTGAAGTGAGCATTAAGGGCTCTAGCTTTGCCCTTGGTAATTGAAGCTAAGATTGTGTCTCATGTGTACCATTAAGCCTTTAGAAGTTCTAATAATATCTAATTCTAATAAAATAAAACTAACAATAAAATATAAATAATATTAATATTAATTTTAAATCATAAAGCATAGAAATCAAAGCAGCAAGTGCTACAAGGGCTATGCGCTAATGTCCGTTCATGGTACAAATAGTGCGTGCTATTTCGGACCCTTGTGTTTTGTCATGAAAATGGTATATGTGGTGCGCCACGCCACGTTATGTGCTATAGCTCATGCTATTTTTTGGTGTTTACATGTATTCCCAGTACAATACTCCAATGTGTTAGCCCGTGTTGAAAAAGAAAGGTTGAGCTGTTCATGTTGAATGATTATACCATTTATGTATCCTATCTTTCCTTTTCTTTGAATCACCATCTGAACTGAGCGAGGCCATTGGAAAGAGGTTCTTCCCATAATTTATAGGAGAATTCTTGATCTTGTCATCCTAGGATGATGGTGTGACTTTGTAAGGTGGATAGAGAATCGACTTCTCTCCTTTGTTAGACCTGGTAAGGTCCTTTTGTAGTTGTCTGCCATTGTTTAGATGGAATCTATCTCTAATACCATGAAAGAAAGAAAGACGTAAAAGAGAGTGACAAAGGAAGGTGATATGCTCCGCATTTTATTTGGCTAGATTTCAAGGATTTTGTAATTTACTAATTGGTAAAATTAGGAAGTAATTGACCATAAAAGAAAAAAAAGGCAGCAATTGCGCTTAAAAAACTGCTAATAATGGCTGATAGAATCACTACTTAATCTGAGCAATCTGTTGACCATAAAAGCCATCTAAGAAGCCATGTCAACAATTTGAGGGAAATCCCAGTGCTATAGCTGCATACTTGCTAACCTTGGAAATTTGCCATGTGCTAGAGTCCTAAGATTTCCTCCCCATGGGAGCCCACCAATATCTTTGCTTCAATTGCCTCAAGTTCGTGGAAGGAGTTTAAAATATTTCTTTGTTATTTTAGGAAAGTAATTGTTATGAATTATTCAACATTTATACTTTCATTGAGTCACCATTCTCTTCCTATTTAAATGTTAATATTAGAAAGTGGCTTTAATGGAAATTCAAAATCATCTGACCTCTTGAAGACATTAATATTTGCGAAACTCACTATTTTATTAATTTTTTTTTAGATTATTTGCTCATCAATTAGGTGCTTCAAAAAAAATCTCAATTAAATACATGGATTGCTAATGATATTTAGACAGTTTTTATTGGTAAAATACGTGGTTCAAAATAATCTTTTTTATTGGATTCTATTTTTTGCATATTTTATGAATGTTTAATCACGAATATTTATGAAAGTCAATCCACAAGTTTATTTTACATCTAATATACAAAATAAATAGTGTGATCTTGAGAACACCGTATAAAATGGTAGTAAAAAAAAAATTGAGGAGAGTGACCATTGAGGTGAAAATTCAATCTCTTTTGTCATACATGCTCTTCAAATTTAAAGTCACAGTATAATTATAATCTACAACATGAAATTATTGGTGGATCGAATTTCATTATTTTGCATTATAGTTTACTTCATCAAATATGCATGAAAATTAAGGATGATGACTTGATATATAAAGCCAATTTAAATGTCTTGTTTAACCTGCACATTTCACATATCAAAACCCTCAAATATACCCAAAATGTCATTTAAAAATTAGTGCATTTAATTGAATACATTTGAAAGACACTACACATTAAATTATTTTCTCATAAAATCTCAACCATTTGTGTTCGGATTGATTTAAAAAATTTTGGAATAGCATATAGCATATGCCACTTTATTACATCAAAGAGAATTGATAATTTTGTTCTTGCATTTGTAGTCGCATAGTTGAAATTTAATGAATGTATATATTTGAAGATTAATTCAAATGAAATTATCAAATTATTAAATTATTAACATTTATAGGCAACTTTTTTTTTCATTTAAATAAAAATAGGAATTAAGGGATTATTCACCTTTTGATCTCTTAAGAGTTAAGTCTATCAAATTGATTTCTCTCCTACAAGCTGACATATACATTGAAGCCCTAAGCCCATTTTCCTTCATCTTCCCCATGTGGTGGGACTCTGGTCTGTCTTTGGCTCTTAGCTTGCTTTGCCAATACTCTCTCACCACTATCTCTCTACCTCACCAAGTCACCGGAAGTTTTTGCTGAGCTCTATGCTAAACTCCCCTTTGTGTCCTTTTTGTTAAACTCATCTTTGCCGCACAACGGCTTGCCAACATTGCACTTCATCATTAAATTTGTTATGGGATATCTCTTTGCATATGTTGTCGTTGACTCATCTATTATGGATTTAGGAATTTATTTCAAAATTCTTTTTGATTTTGTAATCATGTTTGTTGTTTATGAAATATTTAATATTTAAACTCACTGGGCTGAAGTCCCATGTTTCAGTGTTTATGCCACATTTAGTGGCAGGTTATATATATATATATATATATATATATATATATATATATCACCTTATGTGTCAAAATCTTATCAAAGTTCATTCCTGCTGTATTTGGTAACACCTTTATGCTGCATTGTTGCAGTCTCTAAATGCACGTTCTAGAGCTCTTCTGATGCAGAAATTGGATCGTAGTGGCACGGCTACCAAGTTAGTACCATTAAACTTGTTTATTTGTACAGAAAGTTATTTTTTTGTGCGTGATGAGGATAGCCATCCTACTTATTATTACTGTCTAGATAGTTTTTTTTTCTGGTTTTTTTTTTTTCGAAATAATGTGTTTAGTTACTGTATTTTCCTATTTGGTTTCCTTTAGTCATTGAGAAAACATAAATTATTTTTATATTTTAGTGAACTGATATTGATTTAATGATTTCATGAGAATTTTGCAGGATGTATAGGCATGCAGCTTATTACTTGCTTATTTATTTCACATGTTGAGCTGTGTATTTATTTTTCCATGATGAAACCATATAGAAACTACTTCAATGAAGAATAATATGGGATCAAAATCGAGTGTCGGAGAACTATCTAATGCTGTACTTGACTAGCTTTGATGTGACAAATAATGCAACGAATTTTTCACATGACAAGCATTTCTAATCGCATGCTGGCACATCCATAAATGAATACTTTTCCATCAGTCCCAAACGAAGAAATGACTTCATCAGAAAAATATGCTTAAGTGGACGTCATGGTTCCTGCAATTGGCTTAATGCTACTACTTGGAGCAGGCACCTCTTCTTACTGAGTGATCTGAGACATTTGCCTATAAATTAAGTGATCAAATTGCAAAGTTTAATAAACCAAATGTTGTAGCATTGATGACCATTAAAATCTTGATTAGAATTTGTATCTTTACGAGAATGTTAAGATGAATGTGTGATAAAATTAGGAAGAATAAATTAAGGAATGATTAAGTTAAGAAAAAGATTGGGGTGCTATTTATTGAAAATAAGCTAACCGAAAGTAAACTTTTGTAGCTTGGACATTGTACACCCATATTCGTCTAGATTGAGTTATTCAAATCATTATTAGAACTTGAATTTGGTTCAATGTGTGCTGAATGAGGACTTGCTTGAACCAATTTCTACTCAGAAAATCTAAAGTTACTCAATCCTTCAAGTTGCCCAAAGATGCATCTCGAACAATTCACGTAATAATTTGGTCTAACTTTGTCCGCAATACTATGGAGCTAAACTGTCCTGAGGGACTTACAAGTTCTCCTATTAATTGAGGCAATTAGTTCAAAAGAACTCATTAACTCGTCTAGACTACTCGACAATCGATTAGGGGTTCTTGTTAGTAGAACTTGTAATTGATACTCTATTTGGAACTTGCCTGAAGTTCCTTCCGCTAGCAACTGGCTTATGAGTTTAACTCATTTGCTTCATAACATGCTATACCAAGTTCAACTTATGCATTCTCTATGCAAATGCATTATATAGCCAATTCTATAATGCTGATTTGACTCCCTATTTTATCCCTTTATTATAAGGGGGTGACTTGTTGAGTACGAGCATCACGCTTGAATTCTCACATGTACCATCATATGGAATCTCACTAAAATTCTCTATGGGATCTTTTTCTTATTGAATATTTCTTTGCAGCTTGATTCAATTTGCCTTATTTATTCAAAGATATTCGATCAGGTTCTTTGTAGTTTGAGAGATTCATTAAGACCTAGCATTTCTATGTCTCTCAGCACTCTTTAGGCTTGGTTCATTTTTCTAGTAAAATTTTGATATCTTTCCATTGACAACTTTGGATCCAACATCCTCATTGGTATGTTGTGCATGAAAAATGTGAATACTAGGAACTAATACATAGATCACTTTGGAGATTGTGATAAGTCATTTCACAATAAGCGATCTAATGAAATATGACCTCAGAGAAACTGCAAATGAAGGATTATCTAGGGTTCATTTTAGTGCTTTCCGCAAGCTGTTTCTATTCTTTATTCCCTTTGAGAATCAGAATATGCAATCTCTCCTTGGTGTAAATACTGCGAAACTCCAAGAGTTGTTGCCTAAGCTCATGCTCATGCTCATGCTCTAGGCAAGCACTATTGAGACTCCTCTCCCTTGATGTCTTGCAAAACATCAAGCTCGACTAGCACTGTTATGCATGTCAGTGCTTGATTCCTATAGATGGAAGTAGGAGTCAACTGACCATGTCTCTCATTTCGAGTTTTTGATTTCTATTCTTTGACTCATGCTGGGATTTGCAATTGCTCTTTAGAACTTGCAGGAAGGCACCATTACGGTGATTCTTCTGCTTATTTTTGTGAAGCATGTCACACCCCTCATTTGCACAATTTTAACCTTCATTTAAAAAAAAAATTCATGACTTCTGAATAAAGCATAATTAAAAATATCAATAGCTTGAACCATCAATCAAAAGCGGAGGCTATTCGAAATTTTATTTCCAAAATTTTTCATCTGCAAAGAAACTATAGGGAAACCCAAAATATGTAGCTATGAATATATTACGGACCTCTCATCAAACACTTCTCACATTGACAAAGGTAAACATGAAATAAAAATTGAACCTATCACTATTCTGGCTCCACATTTTTTTTTCTTTCATGTAATAACAATCTGAATAATAATCTAGTAAGTTACAACACCCATAAAGATATGCAACTCTAATGCAATAATCAAGTGTAATAATTAATTAATTAGTATGAGTACAATAGGTAAATCAATCTATGCATGTAATGTATAAGCCACCTAAGTTTACAGTAAATGTAATATGGAATATATACAAGTTATGATACCTACCATGTAATATGTAAGGATTATGCTCGTCTGAATTACACATTCAATGACCTATTGTATATCATTAATAGTATTGTTCTATGCCAGTTGTAGTTGTATGTGATCTGTAATTCATACCATCAAAACATATAATCATAGCTATAGACTTTTGTTCATTTTATATCTTCCTTTTTCAACCCCAAAAAATGTCATGTTTAGATGTCTTGCTTTAGGTTTTACAGCCCATAGGCTCTTGAGGTCGCATTGCCTCTATAGTCCTTATGCTCTACAACCTACATGTCTCATGTCCCGTAGGCTTTATCATATGCAAGTCACATTGCCTCTATTAGGTCACAATGCCCATCAAGGTTGCATAGCCCCACCCAACTATCTTCTAACGCAACATATTCTTAAGCGTATTTAATCATGGCTATTTCCTCTCTTCTTATAACAACTTGATATGTGATACTTGTGTGTATGTCTAAATATATACATTCATATAGATAAGTATGACTAAAATTTGTATCAGTGTATGTGTATGTATATATAAAGCATAGCTGTATAATTCATATATCATAATTTAACATAATTGCACATTGTAGTCTATATAACATGCTCACATATCATAAAAAATGATGTGTAGAATCAAAACACAGACATTGCTTCCTTAGGGTCTTAGGTGGTCATTTTATTAAGGTGTGCTTGACTTTTATTAACTAATGACTTTGATTTCCAAACCTCTTCATTTCTTACTCATGGGAGTTCATAGTGACATGCTAGCATGACTATTAGTGGAACTAGTCATGCTAGCATTTATGATGCACAGATACGGATGCGACGATATAGATATGACACAACATAGACACGAGGCACGTCAATTATTAAAAATGTAGGACAGATACGAGTTGGATATGATATTATAATTTTATATTTTAAAAATAGTTTATAAAAATTGAAAAGTATAATATTAAAAATGATTTAAAAATACTAATTCATTTAACTAGAATTTGTGATTAAAATAATTAATATTAAGATGTCGAGAGTCTGGCGTTAACGTCATGTATCAGACATCGAGAGAGGAGACGACAATGCTATCGAGAGTCGAGCATCGATGTTAAGACTTAAGAGGGCGTTTGTCGTCGATGTTGAGAAGGTGTTGGTCGTCGATGTTAAGATGATATCAGACAAAGATGAGCTGTCAAGTTGTGGGTTTAGAAATTGCTAGCGTTGACCATCAATGTCAAGACAATATCAGACCTTGCTGTTGAGATGGTGTTTAAATGCTTATGTTTTAACGACGTCAGATTTCAATGTTGAAATAACATCAAGTAGGAGTGTCAATTTTGGGTCACGGGTCGGGTTCGGGTCGAACCTGAAACTGACCCGACACTATTCAGGTCATCCCAAACCTGACCCGTTTCTGCAAATCGGTCGGTTTTTCGGACCAGAACCCGACCCGTTTCTGGTCCGGGTCAACCCGATCCGACCCTAATGACCCGGGTCAGGCAAAAAAATGCTAGTTTTCGGGTCCAAAAACGGGCCAAACTCCGCTTTTCGGGTCAAAAAACGGGTCAATCTCAGGTTGCTGGGTCAAAAACGGTTTTTTTGGGTACAAAACAGGTCATTTTCTAGTCAATTTCGGGTCAACGTGTCAACTCGAACTCGACCCGTTTCGGGTTCAGTCAACCCAAACCCGAAATTTTTGAATTGGGTTCGGGTCGGGTCTTCAGGTTGGGTCCAATATTGACACCCCTAATATCAAGCATTATTGTGAAATCAAAGTCGCGACCCGACAAAGATAAATGAAAATGAGAATATTCATTGAATTGAGTATTGAGTGCTGGGGATTGATTTGATATTTTGGATATTAAATAAGAAATTTAGTTTTTATATTTTAAATAAATAAAAATTTTAATCACAAGAAATTATATTTTATAAATGATTCATACAGTATTTAAGACATGTGTGTTAGACACACGTTTCCAATTTGTGTATAATATTTTTTTAATTGGACACGTTTTCGGCGCCTATGATGCTTCGACACTTCTCCTCAAAGAGGCGTGAAGTGTCTGACATGTATCCAACACGACAAATGTCCGACACATGTCGGAGGTGTGTCAGACATGTGTCGTGTTGGATATGTGTTTGACACTTCACCTCTCTTTGAGAAGTGTCGGTGCATCATAGGCTAGCATTGAAAAAAGTCAACTAAGAGATTTTATCTTCAATATCATCACACAAGTGTTCCACCTTGAGAAGCACTATAATGACATGAAGTCCTATGATCCCTCGTTAGGGGAGATGTCGCTGCAACGTTCAATGTACTTGACCTTACCTACACTCATCTTTGAGTTTCACTAGTTGAGATTATAGATGGCATACATGACAAGAAGTATTTTAGCTACTCTGTACTAATGCGTACAAAACCATATGCTTATGACCCTTTAATATGATGTCTGCCACATAGATCATGGTGGTGATATAGAGGATTGGCCTCACCTTCAATGTGTAATTGAATAACTTAGTCACACCGATAAGTTCAAAGAGCTCATCCTTGTTGATCCAGCCTAATACCTTGATTAGGCGATTATGGCAGAGAATAATAATGAAATTGTACTAGCACAAACGATTCACGTTAAGGGATAGTACTAGTAATTCTTGGAGTTGGGGCTGATATTTAAAGTCAATTAAGCCTTAAGCGATTCCAATCAGAATTGGTTCATCACACTAAGCATGATGACATCTTTTGAGGTGCCTATCACCTTCGTTGATGTTGACCTTTTGAAGAGGCTCAAGCCAACTCTTATTTGGTTACATATGGCAGGGGCATCCATAATCTTGGATCCATTCCTTGTTTTATTAGAATATGAGATTGATAGGACATTGGCAGTCATGCTTTTCCTCCAATATCGCAGCATCTCTTCCATCTTGATCCTATCTTGATTCTTGTTCTTTCTCTCAAGGCACTACTTGAAATGGCCGTCTTTATAACAAAGAAAATATTTTCTTTTTGCCTTTAACTTGATTGGTTCTTAGATTGCTTTCATTTTCTTAATCTTCCTCACATTTTTTAGCCCTTAAGTTATATTATCTTTTGATTAGACTTTTTTTTTTTAAATTTCTTTTGAGGTGCAGCCTTTACTTTTGAGATAGCCAAGAAATCCTTTCCATAAAATATTGTGTCAACAAAATGTTCATACCTACTTGATAATGAACTTAGTAGAATAATTGATTGATCTTCATCTTCTATTCTCACACCCAAGCTTTTCAAATCAAGATCTATTCAATTAAGATCTTCTGTGTTTATTCAAGGGTTTGGAGTCTTCTATTTGCAATGCATACAGTTTCTTCTTGAAATAGAAACCATTAGCCAAAGAATACTTGAGATACAAGGAGTGTTACCTTCTTCATATTTCAATGGCTGTTCATTCATTCACAATTTCTCATAGCATTTCATCACCAAGACTTAGCAGAGCTACGCTGTGAGCTTTGTTGTTCAACAACTCTTCGTGTAATCTTTCTTTTACTTTCAGGATTGCCTCCTCCAATAGAGCCGTTTTCAAGCCTTCATACATAAGGAGTGCTTTAATTTTCAATCTCCAATGGCATAAATCATTAAGATTGGTGAACTTTTCAATCTAAACTTGGTCCATTAGCATGTTTTTTATTCTTTGGCATCCTTCCTTGATATTCTTAAACTAGCTCTTATACCATCTAACTTCTTGACAAACTACAATAACGATAGTCAACATGACTCCTTTCTTGCCCTTAAATTGTCCCCGGTTTTTATCTGGTTCTGCATAGGGAAAAGCCTTCTCTGTTTCTTTGATCTCAATTGGGGTTATCCGCTTGCATCCAACACGTCCTTCATTTGTGCCTTGGAGCAGATTTTGTCTGCATCAAGCACTTTAACTCGCCCATAACAGGAAACATGAACTGCAAATGCTTACTTACCTGTGTCACCATAGAACTCCTGTAGTAGCTAAATGAAACTTCTACTTCATGTCACCAACAACACACCTATAGAACTCCTGTAGTAGCTAAACGATTCTGCTACTTCATGCCACCAACAACACATCTTCAGAGAAAGCACAACTACTCAAGGACTATAATTCTTATTGCTCATGGTTCTTACTTGATAAACAGCAAATGGGAAAACAGAGAGAAGTTAAGGTAGAATAGGAAAGGATTAGAGATTCACTAGAAAAAAAATGAATTGAAGTGTATTTATGGAATGAGAATCTTTATTGAACATTTTTAGAGCAACAACAGCTTCTCGGGGCGAGAATCCGTATTAGTCACAAATCTTGAACAGAACTTGATAGCTAGCTAAAGGTAAAAATAGTGAGAATGAACGGAAAAAGTAGGAGAGGAGAAGAAATTCAGTTGGAAAGAAATGAATTGAAGTGTCTTTATAACATGGGGTGAAGGATTATTTATAGACACACCATAGTATAATCATGTAAATTGAAAAATATACAAATAATCACCAAAACAAAATTAACTAGTGACAGCTCTTACAAATAACACCAAGCAAAATGTTGAAGGACCAATGCAAGATATATATTAAAGGCATTGTGAGAGTAGTAGCTATTGGGAATAGGACAATAGAAAATAGATATTATAGATATGTACAATGGAGTGTAGAAGATGCATTGCTAACATAGGTTGATATAATTGATGTGAAAGGATTACGAAGAAAATAGGTAGATCTAAAAAAAATGATTATAAATTTTGCAAAAAAAAAAAACAAAAAAGGAAATAGATTTATCACTTTATGTAGGTCTCATTTCCATTTGGAAAGAATAGAAAATGATGATTAGTAGAATTGACCCAAATAGATGAGCATGGCTACTGTGATGATGCATACTGTGAACCAAATATATATGAAATTTGTGTTTTATGATTTTATCCATATATAATCTTCTCCTTGACGTATTTTGCCGGTGCTCGTGTTGCTCGGCTCATGATGATAATCTATATATGTGGAACCAAATATATATGACAATTTGTGATATATGGTTTTTCATTTATAATTTTCTTCTCGATGTAGTGTTTCCAGTGCTCTTGTTGCTCCCGTCAGTACTCCTCTCCTACCTGTGCCACCAGCATCAGTTCTAGGCGCTCCTCCACTAAATCCTCTGATACAATCGGCCATACCTGGACTTGCAGGCTTACCAACTGCTGCATTGGCTTTTGCTACAACCACTCAAACTGTTGAAAATATTGGGATTCCCAGCGAATGTTTGCTGCTGAAGAACATGTTTGACCCTAATGTGGAGGTTAGTTTCACTACATACTTGGTGCTCCTTTCCCTCTTTCATTGCATCCATTTATACACTACTGGTTTAATTCCACACGCATCAAGTGCAGCTATCATGATTTTAAAAATAGAATAGAGCATAATAAAAATGTAAATTTAATGATAATAAAAATAAAATTATTTTAAATTTACTTTTTTAGAAAGCATGAAACTATTGAATTATTAGTAAAATCATGGTAGACACATACTTGACACCGCTTACTAGGCAAATTAAAATTAGAGAATTGAAAATAGGGTTGACTACAATGAGAAAACAAAAAAAATAGATGACTGAAAATCTTCACAAGAAGGATCAATCTCAAACCAATCGCTACAAGAGTCCCAAACGCTGATTCGAAACAAATTTTCACTGACATCCAGATTTAGAAATATTGGGACTAGGTTCTCAATGCTGGTTCATGCCACATTTACCCCCTAAAGAATTCTAAATACAAGAGTCGTTCCTCTTTGTAATGACGACAGCAGACAAAAGAACTCCAAAAAATGACTGGATAGGAAAGTTAAGCTTTATTGCCGAGTCCAAAGCAACAAGAAATAGGTTTTGATGGATGTCAGCAACCGTCCCCTAGTACTTGAATGAATTCCCTGATTTTCATAAATCTAAGTCAGTTTCACAATTCTAAAATAGGGTGATTCTTTGTTCAAGAAAATGCTTTTGATGAAGAAATGTAGGAACACAACTCCCCCATGCTCTTCTTGATTCAGTGTTCTGGTTTCTTTCTCCTTCCAGCTTGCAGCGAAGACTTCACAGTTGAGTTTTTTTCCTTTGGATTTCTGCAATGTTATTCAACTGCACCCTTCCTTTAAAGAAAACAAGACAAGCACAATCAGATTACTGCTAACCAAAAGAAGAAAACAAGATAATGAAATAAAGAGTTGACAGAGAACTTAAAATATAATTCTTGCAACGAAGTGTCTTCTCCTTGTCAATCTTTCTTATTCTCGCACTCTTGATCCACTGCATTGGTAAAGTATCTTTGGATAGATCTACACTCTACTTCACATACAACTGTTGTATCTCCAATCCTGCAAGAAGGCAAGGGAGAAAAACAACAAAGAAATAGAGAAAAAAGTATTATTTTGTATAAATAAATCCTTAGCTGCCACCAGGGTAGGACGTGTGAGCTTTTGTGATCAATTGTGGTGAGATAACGGACTTTGCTATGATCTCCAACCTCCAGGTTTTTTTTTTTTTTTTTTTTCGGGCTATTTTGGATTTCAGAGAAGGTAAAGAAGCTTTTGTGCGTATTAGTAAAACTGACGTTAGAGAGGCTTTAAATAGAATGAATGGTGGAAAAGCTGTTGGACCTGATGATATTCCAATAGAGGTGTGGAAATGCTTAGGAGATGAAGGGATTTCTTGGCTTACTAAACTTTTTAATACTATTTTGAAGACTAAAAAGATGCCAGATGAGTGGAGAATGAGTGTGTTAATTCCTATTTTTAAGAATAAAGGTGATGCACAAGATTGTGCGAATTATAGAAGAATTAAGTTAATGTGTCATACTTTAAAACTATGGGAGCGAGTTATGGAGCATAGGTTGCGGCGTGATACTAATGTTTCTCAAAATCAATTTGGATTTATGCCGGTTAGGTCGACTATGGAAGCCATACATTTTTTAAGAGGTTTGATGAAGAAATATAGAGAAAATAAAGAGGATATATATATGATATTTATTGATTTAGAAAAAGCATATGATAAAGTTCCAAGAGAAATTCTGTGGAGAGTTCTTGAGAAGAAAGGAGTTAATAACACTTATTTTCAAATCATTAAAGATATGTATGCAGGAGTTATTACTTGTGTTCAAACACAAGGTGGTTTGACCAAGTATTTCCCTATTTCAGTTGGGTTACATCAAGGATCAGCCTTAAGCCCTCATCTTTTGCTTTAGTCTTGGATGTTCTCACTAAACATTTGCAAGAGGAGGTACCTTGTTGTATGCTTTTTGCTGATGATATTCTTCTTTTGATAAGACTAGCGAGGGAGGGAGTTGAAGGTAAACTTAAATTATGGAGGTCAACCTTAGAGTCTAAAGGTTTTCGTTTGAGCAGATCTAAAAAGGAATATTTGGAGTGTAATTTTAGTAGTAATAGACCTAGTGAGGGGATTGGGACTTGGGGCGATCAAGTCATTAATAAGAGTACACGTTTTAGATATTTTGGATCTATTATTCAGAGTGATGGTGAAATAGATGGGGATATTATCAGCAAAATTCAAGTTGGATGGTTGAAGTGGAAGAATGCATCGGGCTTGTTGTGTGATAAAAAAGTACCCCTCAAACTTAAGGGAAAATTCTATAAGATGGTGGTGAGGCCTGCAATGCTTTATGGTGCCGAATGTTGGCCATTAAAAGAGAAGCATAATACTAAGTTAAGTGTGGCAGAGATGAGGATGCTCAGGTGGATGAGTGACTTTACCCTTAGAGATATGATACGAAATGAGCATGTACGTGAAAAGGTTGGAGTAGCTCTAGTAGAAGATAAGATTAGAGAGAGTCGCCTTAGATGGTTTGATCACATAAAACGACAGTCTTCTAATGACCCGATTAGGAAGGTAAAGGTATTAGATTTATGTTAAGAAAGGTAGAGGCAGACCTAGAAAGACTTGGTTAGAAAATATTAGAAATGATCTTCATCTATGAGATTTAAACGAGAATTTGACTTTTAATAGGGCACAATGGAGAATAAAGATTCATGTAGCCTACCCCACGTAGTGGGATAAAGGCTTTATGTTGTTGTTGTTGTTGTATTGCGAGCATATCTATGCATTACTTAAGCATTTACTTAAAAAAATCATCAAACCTCATGAATGCTGCATATACTATTTTGAATTTCTATTAAACATTAATACACTGTACCAGAAGCACAAATAAGAAAGGTTAATTGTAACAGACCTTTCAATATGGTGTAGATATGTTATGAGCAATTTAGCAAAAGCACGCAATTGGAGGCCCAAAAAATTAATGAAGCTTTTAGCAATAGAAAAAAATTATTTTAGCAAATAAGAAAATGTAGTTATCATGGAAGGGTGAGATTGATTTGGGTAGTCATAATCCAAAGAAAAATATATAGTATATTTAATTGTATAACCTTGCAAATTGATTTTGAAAAATTTAGCATATCATAAGATTGTTGCATCACCTGAAATATGCTTATTTTAGACAAAAGAATATGATACTACTAAGCAAGGTAAGAGGTCAACTAAAACAAATAAAATTTATTGATAGAATTTAGACAAAATCAGCATCGGGTCATTCAATAGAATCAAACACTACTTAAAGAGGAAACCTGAACAAGAACACAAAAGGTCATGCAACACTACAAAATTACAAATACGATGGAAACTAGTGCATATCATGCTTGTCAACGGTGAATGATGCATCATAGCACAGAGTTACCAGTGGAGTCATGGCGCAAATGCGCAATGCGTACGGTGCACGCGCCATTTTGAACACAACACAGAATAAAAAACAATTAAAATAAAATAGAATAATATGCATGTAAATTATATTAAAATATTACTATATAGGTAGGCATTTTAATGAAGCTCATGACTCGAGACTCTTTAAATTTGTTTGGTATATCATGAAGATATTATTAGGATTGATGGATGAATTTTGATAAGTTCCATGTAAATTATATTGAGATGATCAAGCCCATGTTTAACTAAAGTACATACAAGTTGCTGCTAATAAAAGTTTTAAAATTGAAAAATACACCTTACCCACACAGATATTTTCCTTCATTCTTGGACTCAAACTTCGTTTCTTCTGCTTAGCATTTTTGCTAAGCTTATAATCTACTTGTAGCATGTGCATTTGCCCTAAACTTATAATCTAAATGAAAAAAAAGGCAAGCGGATCAATCGATTGACCAAAGCAAGAAGAAGGAGATCATTACCTAACAACGACCCTTGACTTCGGAGGAATCAGACGAGTTGACTATTGAAGGAATACGACGAAGCACACAGGATCTCTTAATTTTGTAATTAACAGATGGATGAAGATGAGCGTAATCACCCGGACGAACATGGAGCGGAAAAAGGAAGGAATACAAGGGATGAACAATAGGTGGAATTGCATGATGGTGGAATCTCATGCGGAATCGCGAAATCTCATGTGTTTGTGAGGGATCGGGGATTCGACTACGTGAGGGTTCATTCGAGTGCAACTAATAAATCAATAACTAATAAACTAATATTTATTATTATATTATTTAGAAATTAAAACTATATAAGAAAATCACAAAATAAAATCATGCGCGCCATGCACCATTGCCTGCACATGGCGCGTGCCAACTTGATCCTATGCGCCGCTGGCACCGTAGGTGTGCAGTGCTGCATCATACGCCATGGCGCACACCATTAACAAGTAAGATGCATACAATGAAATAGGAAGTGTCATCAAACTAGAAAGCGTACATGAAATAAGAACAGGCAGTAACACACAATTTACAAACTCACAAATGCTTGGATGAAACATGCACAAACTTTCCACATACTCCATTAATTAAATAAAAGAATAGTGCGAGAAAACACTAGCGCGTGTACATAATCATTTTATTGGGGAAAAGAAAGCTGGGAATAAATAAATGAAAAGTTTAGATTAGTAAACTAGTGAAGGATCATGCTTATCTCATGAAGTGTTTTGTAAAGGAAAAGATGGCAAAGTTTTATGCATTAGAACCTAAAATAAATGGCATTAATTCTAATAAAAGATATGAAGTGACTTAACCAAAGTATTCTAAAACTTTAAAAGTTGGGAAACAAATAAAGAAATATAATAAGAGCTAGATCACTTTATATGCCAAAGTGAAATAAATAGAAGATGCAAGCCATTAATTAATGTTGCATAATTTAGGGTGTGCCTTTGGGTGAGGCGCATGTAGAGCACCTTGAGGCTTGCACCTCATAACAAGTGAAAGTAGTCTATGTCTCAGTTGTTTGAATATTGATTTGAGGCGCACAAAACTACTTTAGTGGTTAGATGCAGTTTAACCTTCTTTCTTTGATAGCTAAAAGCCCAAGTGTCATTTTAATTAAACTTAGACCATTAAGAAAAACATGAATATGAAGTCACATGCATTAGGAGTCACAAAGGAGAGATTTGCCCAAGCAAGGAAGTTGTTGACTTTGTTGTTTAGCTGCATCCAACCAACAATCGCAATTTGAATAATTATAATAATAAGCATACAAGAAAAATCATAAACATAAATGTTCAAATTGAAGCTCTCGAGCCGTCGATCTTAAATCAGGCCCAAATGATTTCAAATTAAAGACCTTGCGCTGTTGATCTTAGATCCAGCTGGGATGAAATCCAATCCAAGACCTCATTCCATCGATCTTAGATCTGGCCGAGACGAAATTCAAGTGAAGTCCTCGCACTTCGGATCTTAGATTCGATCATGGAGAAATTAACGACAAATGCTGTTTGACTTCCCCTTGAAGGGAGGGGATGTCAGGAGGTTGTTGAAATTGCTCCAAAAGACTACCGACTTTTGTTGTTTTGATTATAAAAACTTGGAGCGCAACTAAATTGAAATTAAAATTCAATTAATTGAAAATTTGATGTAGACAAGGGGGGGGGGGTCAACCCATGTCCAAAATAATATGAATTTTGGCTTCCCTTGAGTCTATATGCTCAATCAAAATTGAGCTGAAATTTTAGCTCATTTATGAGTTGGACTTTAGTTCATTTATTGAACTAAGGGTTAGCTCATTATTAGCTAACATTTTAGTTCATTTATTATCTTACTTTTTATTAAATGTTATTTAGGTTTTTAAAGTCTTCTTTTATGATGTCTCTTGGGGTTCCAAAAAGGGCTTTTGGAATCCCAAGTTAGGTGTTTTGTATTCCCATGCATGACTCCTTGGTTTCCTCCATGGTTTCATTGCATTTGCCCCCTTGGATTCTGGCCGGCTGCTGGTTTCCCGTGCCTGGGCTCTTTCCGTGACCTTGCCCCCTTGGTTCCCGCTCGGCCTCCTTGGCTCCCGCGGCTACCTCTTCGGTTTCTTGGCTTGAGATTTATTTTTAGGTGTTTTAATGTTGTGATGTTTAGGTTCTTGTGATAATTAATGTAATGTGTCTCTTTGTATTCCCTTTCATACCTATATATATGGGGGATTTGTATTGTTTGAAATAGTTGAATATGATGTGATTTTTGGAAAAGTTTTAACCTGCGGGTTTGCTTTGGAAATCCTGCGGGCTCTTTCCACCGTTCTTCCTCATCCCCTCCGAAAATCCTGCGGGCTCTTTCCACTCTTTCTTCTCGGGCTTCTAACCTCTTTTGTCTCTCCGCAAGTGCCGCTCCACCTGTATCCTTCTTCTCCAAGTGCAGCAACTTTAGGGTGTCGTCATTTTATTTGGAGTCTAGTTTGTAAGTTTTTATTTATGTCAAATTTGAAATGTAAGAGTTTGTTCTCTTCTCTCTTCTCATCTTGAATTTCGTCTCAAGTTGTGTCTCGTCGTTTTTGTGTCATCCTCACCTCTCTTGTGCGGGCGAGGGGTATAGGCTCCCCTATATTTCTTGCCCCCACCAAAATTGGAGAGCAATCAAATCGAAATTAAAATTTATTTAATTGATTGATTGATTAAAAATAGAGAGCAATTAATTAATCTAAATTTTAAAAAATTAATTGATTAATTGAAATTTATGATCAATTGATTAATTGAAATTTAAAATCAGTTAATTAATTAAAATTTAAAAATCAGTTAATTAATTGAAATTTAAAATTCGTTGATTAATTGAAATTCAAATCATTTGATTAATTAAAATTAATTAATTGAAATTAGTTGATTAATTGAAATTCGAGAGCAATTAAAATTCGAGTGATCTTGATTAATTGAAATTCGAGAGCAATTAAAATTTGAGAATAGTTGCTTAGTTGAAATCCGAGAGATGAAATTTTAATGTTAATTAATTGTTAATTAAATTAGTCAATTAGTTTTAAAAACTAATTTGAGCTTATTTTGTTAGAAGTTTTTATTAAAAATAAAAAAAATTGTAGAAAAGTGATGTTATTTTTCACTAATCAATCCTAAGTACAAGCTAAATACTGAAACCACACTCTTTACACTAAAACTCAAGACTCGGACAAAATAACTCTCCAAAACTCTAAAAAAACACATGTAAGCTATCCAATGTTTCAAGTAAGCTCCTGTAGGTACATAGGTCCAAACACCTATAAGTGAAGAAACAAAAAAAATGATGAATGCTAAATCCAAACTACTGAAATAAGGAAAAAAACAGGGTACTGAAACAACTGCTCAAGCAAGAAAAGAACAAAGTGCTAAACTAAATTTCAACTACTGAAAAGAAAAGCAGGATACTGTAGCAGAAACACTAATGTCAAGTTAGAGCTACTAGTAAAACAATTGAAAACTAAGGTTTAGTGTTAAGCTAGCAAACAGCTACGAACTAAAAATAGTTGCAGTCAATCTACTACAAACTAAACTAACTAACCTTCTTCCTTATATGGCTATGCCGTAATACCCACTTTCAGGCCACTTCTAAACACAGAAGTCGTAAGACCTATTCGGAATAGTCGGGCATCTTCCAAAAAAGTTGTAAGAATTGATATTCTAGCTACTTTCAATGAAATAAGTAAGATCCACTTCTAAAACAATCGGTCTATTTTTTGTAGAAGTCGTAAGCGCAAACCAACACAAACTAACGAGCAACTTCTAAATGAAGTCATTAGATCCAAACTAAATCAACTACTAAGTATTCTAATAAATATATACCCCAAGCCACCTCTTAAAAACTACAACCCAAATCTAACCAGCTTAGTCTAGTCATAATTCATGAGAGGAGGCAACCCATGACTTTTAATCAAATTTACTGGATATTATGATTAACAATCAACAATGTTGTTGGTAGACTGAAATCTACGATATTTTCGGGACGACGGAACCATGGAATCTTGATCAGGATTACATCCATTTTCCCCTAAAACTTAGACTAAGAAAATCTAAAATTATTCATCCTTAATCAATAGTTCTCTCTTATGCGTTAAGATGTGTAATTATCTTTAAGTGTTTGTGCTCATGGGAAGTGAGGACCTAGATCTAAATAAACCCTAACATTACCCTCAGAGGAAATCTACTTAACTACAATCTAACTTAAGAAGAATGAAATCATATACCTGCATAGCGGGATTCATGCCGACACGTCATTTTTTTTAGCCAACAGTAGCGTGGTTTCAATGTTTAGCTTGTACTTAAGGTTGATTAGTCATTAGTGGAAAATGCATCTCTTTTCTTCTTCTTTTGTTCTTTAATTAAGAGTTCTCATCAAATAGGCTCAGATTTGGTTTAAAATTAATTGATTAATTTAATTAGCTTATTAATTAAAATTTAAATTTCATCACTATCGGATTTAAACTAATCAACAGCTCTTCGATTTTAATTGCTCTCAGATTTCAATTAATCAATAACTTTCATATTTTAACTACTCTCAGATTTTAATTAATTAATTTCAATGAATTAATTTTTATTAATCAATTAATTTCAGTTAATCAATTGATTTGAATTTTAATTAATCAATGGATTTTAAATTTCTATTAATCAATCGATCTTAAATTTCAATTAATCAATTGATTTTTTAAATTTCAATTAATAAATGCTTTCTCATCTCTAAACAATCAATCAATTAATTGAATTTTAATTTATATTTGATTTCTTTCCAATTTTCAATCAATTAACCAGTTAATTGAATTTTAATTTTAATTTAATTGTGCTATAGTTTTCAATTAATACAAGCTAAACATTGAAATCACACTTCTAAAAGTAAAACTCCTGACTCAGACAAAACAACTCTCCAAAACTCCAAAAAAATACTTATGTAAGCTCTCCAATATTCCAAGCAAGCTCTTGCGGGTACAAAGCTCTAGGCACTTGCAAGTGAAGAAACAAAAAAATTGATCAATGCTAAATCCAAATTGTTGAAACAAGGAAAAAGCAGCGTACTAAAACAATTTCTATAGCAATAAAAGAACCAAGTGCTAAACTAAGCTACAAGTACTGAAAGAAAAATAAGCACTGAAAAGAAAAGCAGTGTACTATAGCAGAAACACTAGTTTCATGCTCGAGCTACTAGTAAAATAATTGAAAACTAAGATCTAGTGTCAAGCTAGAAAACAACTGCAACTAAAAATACTTGTAGTTAAATCTACCACAAAAACTAACGTGCCTCCTTGCTTGTAGCGTTAGGTTATAAAACTCTCCTTCAGGCTACTTCTAAACATAGAAGCCGTAGGACTTATCCCAAATAGCCAGACATCTTCCAAAAGAAGACCTACTATTTGGGCTACTTTCAATGAAAGCCGTAAGACCCACTTCTAAAATAATCGGACTACTTCCTATAAAAGCCGTAAGCCCCAAATCAACTCAAACTAAAGGACAACTTCTAAATGAAGTCATTAAACCCAAACTAAATCAACTATTGAGTATTCTAATAGATGTAAACCTCAAATCACCTTTTTAAAACTACAATCCATATCTAACCACCTTACTACTCAGGATCTCTGAGAGAAGACAACCCATGTCTACTAATCAGATTCCCTAGGCACTCTGAATATTCTCGGGAGGAGGAGGCAACCCATGGTTTAAGTTGTGCATGAGAAAAGAAATCTAAAAATCTGTAGTGATAAAGATTGTTTAAATGAAAGTTTCTCGCTTAATAAGCTATGGTATCACAATTACAACCCTTGGTTCATGCCTTGAGAATCTTTAGACTAAGCCAGTGATGAGTTTGCGTTGTAATTACTATGAATGCTGCAAAAGATATGATAGCAAAAGGCTTGGGTGGAGATCAGGAAAACTGTAAGAAAATTTGGGAAATTATAGAAGAAAAATGGGAGCTTCAATTGTATTGATATTTGTATGCAACTATATTGTCTAAACTCTCAATATCAATATAATGATATTAAGTCCAATGATTAAACTTGACTTGCACCATTGCATAATTGTAATGATTGTTGATTCAATAGAGTGGGAAGATTGGTCTCCTGCATGCAGTTGTTAGAGACAAGGAAGGATTCTTTGAATTACAACATGCTAAAGACATTATAGCCAAATGTTCTGGTGGCAAGTAAAATCCTAGATTCTATGGACGCTCTTATTTGTTATTTGTTGGTGTAGTTGTTTAGATTTGTATATTATGCTGATCATGTTTTTTCTTTTAAAGTAATTAGGTGGTGGATTCAATTTGGATATGACACTCACAAATTGCAAATATTTGTAATAAAAGTATTTGGTCATACATGCTCATAATCGGTTTGTGAGCGAAATTGGAGCAATTATAATCAAATTCATTCCAAGAGAAGAAATTGCCTGGATGAGCTCATTGATTTATCTAATATATAACAAGATATTTGATGATATACATTTGAGTAAAATTTTGGAGGCTGATTAAGATCCCTTGATTTGTAATGTTGATGGGCTATCAGATGAGGAATTGTTTGTGAAGGATGAAAATGAAGTTTCACTATCATAATTATAAATATCTCAGTGTTGACTTTTTCGATGGTGTAAAGAACAATAACAACAAAAGTAAAAAAAGAAAGTAACATAAAATGTTAGTATAAAAATTTATGTAATAGAAACTATAAAAGGTCACTATAGTCTTTATTTTAAGTAATATTCATTTTGGAATTTATTATAAGGAAGAGGAAGATGATAAAGAAGATTGAGAGAATGACTTTAGAAATAAAGATGAGAGGTGCAAGAAAGCAATCAGCTATTACAATGTTTCTAATGAAGATCTTCTAAATGATTAGAGTGGTAGAGACTTTTGAATTTGAAGTCTCAAGTCATAACCAGTTTATTTTATGACAGGCTTACTTTTTATTTATGTGTCCTTGTTTATCTTAGATTTCTTGCTTAATTTTTGAGTGCTTGTATGACTTCTTATGATGATACATTGATACTTTTGGATTACTCTTAAATTCTTTATAGGTTAAGCTCAATTTCTTATGATGTTACATATTATTTTAAGGAAAATTGTGATAGAAAGTGGATGCAATTTCAACAAAATCAGAAAATGACACAAGAAATTTAGGAAGAAGAACGCACTAGAACACTTTTTTTATTGAAAGAATTATGAAGGAAAACACAAGATACAGTTGGATCTTCTGTTGGAGAGAAAGATCCGGTTCTCCCAAATCCCTAGAGCCCGCACAATCTAAGAAAAACTAATTTCAGCAAAACAAGCATACAAAAACTTGAACCCTAGGGTAAACCACCTACATAAAGCGTACAATAATAAGGAAAATCCCAAAACAGCCCCTTCATTTGAATTTTCCCTCCTAGCCACCCCCATCTCCCTTTGAATTATCCTCCTCGGCCCCACTCCAAGGGGGGAGGATCTTAATGCTACTCCCGCCTACTATAAACCATGGCTAGTCCAGAAGGAACCAACCATCAAATTTCTTTCAAATGCTTTATGTTATAGATTTTAAGTGATTTAATTATTTAATTTTGAGTGTTATGGTTCAAAATGCCTATAGGTTTATGCCCCACCTCATAAAAAGAAAATACATTATCTAATTTCACAATTTTCAAACCTTAGATGCAATATTCTATTATTATTAACAAAATAGAAATAGCTTAAATTTAGGAAAAGGAAAGGTAATGTTGGGAGAAAAGAAGAGAATTAAATTCAAGAAAACTATCGCCAACAAAAACAACAACAACATTAAAACTTTATTCCACTACATTGGGTCTACTGCATGAATCTTTTTTCTCTATTTTGTCCTATTATGTAATACAATGCATTAATTGATTTGTGTTATGATTGTTCAACAAGTTTTATACTGGTTGTTGACTACTTAACACAACCTTTAATTTTTTTCGTCTAGGACTTGCCACCGACAACAACATTGTTAAGAAAATTATGGCCATTAATAGGATTTCAGAAATCATTAAAAAGAAAAATTACAAAATCAATCAGTATTTTGAAATTATTTTTAATTTTTTCCATTATTTATTCCCTTCTAAATTAGAAGTTTAAGTAGCATTAGTACGCATTTATTCTTGGAGTGAGGTGTCTACATCCATTTCTATGAAGTTAAAAGGCAAGAAGGAACTATGAAATTAAGTGAAGGGCTAAGATTTTATAATAGTAGAATCACATGCCACTTTTTAAATAGTAATATAGATATATGAATACTTTGCATAATTATAATGGTGTGGGCATTTAAATGTATTTTCTGTGATGCTTATTCTTAGTGGATTATCATAGCTAGATATTAAGACAATGCATTGAAGCATGTGTTTGTATATGTGCAATATAAAAATCATCCTAAGTGCTTGCTTGCTTGCAATCATGGGTAGATGCTTGCGGATATGCACTATTAGAAATGCATTGAGAGGCGTGTAAGTGTGGCCTGCCCAACCTTTGATTTGTGTGCACGCACATGCAGCTGCATTAACGTAGTGTATGATGCACAAATACTTCTCCTCAAAGAGGCATGTCATGTCTGGCACCTATCCGACACCACACGTGTCTGACACGCCTCTAGCACGTGTCAGACGCGTCAAAAACATGTTCGATTAAAAAAATTATTAAAAACAAATTGGACAAGCGTGTTCGACACTCGTGTCTTAAATATATATTTTTTAAAATATAATATCTTGTATTTAAAAATTTTAATTATTGAAAATATAAAAACTAAATTTTTTATCACTAAATCAATCACCCGCACTTAATACCTCATTCATCGAATATTCTCATTTTCATTTCTCTTTGACGGGTCATTACTTTGGTTTCACAACAATGTCCGATGGCATCTCAACATAGATGTCTTATGTCGTTACATCATCGATATTTCAAAACCATCTCAACATTAAAGTCTGATACTACCTTGACATTGATACTCGACGTTAACTATTTCTACACCCACAACTTGACAGCTCATTTTTATCCGTCATCTTAACATTGACGACCAACGCCTTCTCAACATTGATGACCATTGCCCTCTTAACATCGACAACCAATGCCCTCTTAACATCGACGCCCGATACTTCATAACATCAATGCTCGACTCTCGACAACATTGTCTCTCTTCTCTCGATGTCTGATACACGGTATCGAAGCTCGACGTCTTAATGTTAATTATTTTTAGCACAAATTCTAGTTAAATGGCTTATTATTTCTTTTTTTTTTTTGATATTATATCTATCAATTTTCATACACTATTTTTAAAATATAAAAATTATAATATCGTGTCCAACCCGTGTCCGTGTTCTATATTTTAATAATTGACTTGTTTTGTGTCTGTGTTATGTCGTATCCGTGTCGCCGTGTTTGTGCATCATAGAATGTAGTAAAAAATTGCATAGGGAAGACATGTGCATGTACGCATACTTTTGTACATGGATATGCTCATACGCATATGCAGTTGTATATTGTGACTTGCACATCTCGGCAATACATGCATAAAGAAGATGTATTATGAAGGCGTGTGTGTGTATATATATAATGTTTGTAACTATGCTGGCATGCATGTGCATATGCTTGTCATTTTCAGTAGGCTTTACCTTCTTTCATGCATTTATATCTATAAAACATGCAAGTTTGTTGCACATATGTTCTTACGGATGGATCCAAGCATAATTTATCTGTTTTAGTAGATTCTTGTGCCTTAATATGCAAGTAACTTGTAATTTTAATGTTTTCATTCCAGACTGATCCAGATTTTGATTTGGATATTAAAGAAGACGTGCAAGAAGAGTGCTCAAAGTTTGGTACGGTAAAGCACATCTATGTGGAAAAGTAAGAAATAATTGTTCACACTTCTTGCACTTGGTTTTTGTATTCTTTTTTTTACTCTGAAGCAATTCATTGTGTCATTTCTATGAATGTTAGTGTTGCCTAATGAGTTGTGTGTTTTGAACCTAACACCTTGAAGCAAGTTACCAATATGATTATTGATGAGTAGGTTTGTTCTAGAAAATCTTGCACTTTATTCTTTATTTGTTTTATAAAGCATGTATTTTATAACTTTGATTGTTACGTACTTATTAAGAGTTTAGTCGTAGAAAATTCATGTGTCAGCACTATGACGGGATGAGAAAAGTAATAATTAAAATTGAAACTTCTAAGCTTTGATACAGCATAATGAATTTAGAAACCCAAACTCAATTTCTGTGTAAAATTTAATAACGGCCAAACTGGTTTCTACTAAAATTATGTCAAATGTTGATGGAAAGAAGGAAAGAAAAATGCAATACCTTCTTAATTTTGCTAGAGAAATATGAGCTTAATTTTTTGTGAAAAATTGTTGCTAGATTTAATCAATCTTAAATCAGGAAAACATTTGTTTCCTAATTGCAGCAAAATTTATTAGAAGGTTTTAAATCAAAATCCTATCTACAGCTTCTTAAATCTGCGACAGATTTGTTTCTGAACATAGTAAAATTTATCACAATGTTTTAAATCAAAACTCCATCTACTTTTCTGAAACAAAACCCACTACCTTATCTTATAAAAGCATGATTAGAAGTCACTTGTTGACTAATGAAAAACATATCTGTAGTTTTTTGGTAGAAGTCTGCTTTTCTTAACTTAGGCTATCAACTCCATAAAAACATTCCACCAGTCTTCCCTTTCAATCTTGATGACTATCAGAAGGTTTTCGGGGATTGAAGCTTGGAAGTAGGTTAGAAGATTGCAAGTCGAGGATCTTCTCAGGTGGTCCCTAGGAGACTAACGGTGATAGAGACTGATGATGAGACTGCTGGAAGAAATTGATTGCAATAGGGACAATGACAGTTGGGAGTGAGCTTTGCACCATATTTCTCTTGGAGTCTTGGTAGCTAGCAATGCAAGGTTTTGGGTGTTGGTGGTTGGAGACTGTGACATACTGAGATGGTGAGAGTGTTTGGTGGCATGAGCAAAAGAGTGAAGTTGGTGGATAGTAAGGAGGATTGAGGACCAGTGTTTTCTATGTAGTTGAAGAAGGAAAGAAGTTGACAAAAAAAGTGTTAAAGGAAAAGGATAAATTTTATTTTATATAATAATATATTGTGTTGATATTGGCTTACTCATGCAATCAAGGATTACCATTCTAAGTTTTATTTTTCTATATTTTTTATTTATATGTTTTGGACTCTATGTAATTTAGACTATTTTTTTTTTTTATTATGGTTACCCTATGATGGAAGTCAACCAATGATCTTGCTAGATTGGTGCTCTTAGGAATATCTCTCCCTATCCTTCACTTTGTCTCTTTTGTTTTTCCCTTGGTGGGCTGCTGGTTTATCCCCTCATGGGCCTTTTTTCTCCTCGGCTTTTCCCCCTAGCTGCTGTCCCTTCGGTTTGAGCAGTTGTCCCTTCAATTTTTGTGCCCATTAATTGCTATATTAATGCCTCGTTTACCCCCTAGCTACTATCCCTTCGGTTTGGGAAGCTATCCCTTCGGTTTTTGTGCCCATTAATTGCTATATTAATGCTTCGTTTACCCCTAGCTCATGTCCCTTTGGTTTTTATGCCCAATAACCGTTGTATTAAAGCCTCGTTTTTCCCCTAGCTGTTGTCCCTTAGGTCCCTGTTTGATGCGATTTTCAAGGGAATTCTACTGGTTGTTTGGGTGGTGCTTTAATTATCTTGCATTAAATATTTTTTTCCCTTTCCCCCCTATATATAGTGGCTGTTGCCCTGCAGTTGGAAGGAGTTTTGGTGAAGAATTTGCATACAAATCTACGGGTCTTTTAGCTTGCGAGGCTGCCTCTTTTCTCCTTCCCCTCTCTTACTTCGTCTCGGTCTTTTATCTCTTCTTCTCTATCCACGGTTCCCCCCCCCCCCCCCCCCCCCCCCCCCCCCCCGCTTCCCTCCTTCCCATCTGTATCCTTCTTCTCTTGTGACCTTGGTGGTGTCTGCTGCCATGTTTTGGTTGGTATTTGCCGGATTGTTCCTGTGGTGGTTTCCGTGATAGATCTATCCTTTGAGCACCTATCATTTATAATTCGAGCATTGCATGTGAGGTGACCGCTCGTTGGTAGTTCTGAGGGTAGCTTTATTGTTGTTTCTTTTTATGGATTTTATAAGTTGTTTTCTAGAACTTGTTTCTATGTTTAGAATGTTTCGTCTTTACTGAAAGGAAGAAGTTTTTTAATTGTTTTTCTAAGTGTTCTCCATCATATATTTAGAAACTTAGGTTGCACCAATTTGGTATCAGAGACCTTGGTTGTCGTTATAATCTTCCTTTCTTCTTTATAAAAATATGGATAATCATCAAGCTAAATGGCAATGCATGTTTATGCAACAACTGGTTAAGCTACAATAACAAATGGAAGCAATGACTAATACCTTGGCCGCACTAAGTCGAAAATGCAAACCTATTTTGAAACAAAATGCGGGATCCAGTAAGGTGAAATCTATATTCCAACGAGCGGATTCTAGTTATTTGCAAAACTTACTTTGGAGAATGCTATTAATGAAGTTGGTTCTTCAATTAATATTGATTTAGTTCATGATCTTAGTTGTAAGTTGCCATGTTTTTCTTCTGGGAAGCAGCATCCTAAAAAAAAAGAAATGCGGCCAGATTATGCTCTTCAAGATGCTCAGTTTACCATTTATCCATTCAATGATATTGTGGATAAATTTGGGCTCAAATAACAGATAAAGTTGAAGTCGTGAATAGGTTGGTAGCATGTGAGAAACAATGTTTTAAAAGAAAGAGTAAGGTGCAAAGACTGACTAACAAAGAGATGCAAGACCATGAAAGACACAATGGAGAAGTTGTTATTCTTGAAAGTTGATCTGATGAAGTGACATTGCAGTATGTTGATCAACCTGTGTGCTGCAAAATGCTGCTGATTGAAGTAAACATAGAAGAAGAGAAGGTGAGACAGCCAGAAGAACTGTAATTGTGGACAACGTCCATGGAGGAAGCTGCTGATACAAATTTTATAGCTCATCAAAATATTGAAGGGAACATGCATCTTATAGAGGATGAACAACTTGAATTGATGAATCTAGCTGTGTCAAGTAAATGTTTATCATCCATTATTTTCTTTGACAAGGATACTTTGGTTAGAAGTATTCTATCAAAAGATGTTGAGATTTTTGAAAGAGTTGGTTCAATCACATATCATGTAAAACCTTATTTTGAGAAAAATACTTCCATTATTGAAAAGATATTAATAGGTGCTGCTAAAAGCAAACAGTTGTGTGGGACTTTGTCCACTGTTCCTGATAAAGTTGTAGATATCCGTACTACCCAAACAAAACAGAGTGCACCGACGACTCTTGGTTAGATAGAATGACGTCCCCTTGACTGACTGTTGAAGATGTGAAGCTGCAACATTGTCATCCTGATACCTATCATCGAATGACTGAGGCATTCTCATCAGGAGATGAGATTCTTGCGCCAGGGGAGAATTGATGCAATCAAGGATTATCATTCTATGTTTTATTTTTCTATGTTTTGGACTCTATGTAATTTTGACTCTATGTTTCTTTCTTTCTTTCTTTTTTTTTTTTAATTATGGTTACCCTATGATGGAAGTCAACTAATGATCTTGCTAGGTTGGTGCTCTTAGGGATGTCTCTTCCTATCCTGCACCTTATTTCTTTTGTTTTTTCCTTGGTGGGCTGCTGGTTTATCCCCTTGTGGGCCTTGTTTTCCTCAGTTTTCCCCCTAGCTGCCGCCCCTTCGGTTTGGGCAGCTGTCCCTTTGATTTTTGTGCCCATTTACTATTGTATTAATGCCTTGTTTACCCCCTAGTTATTGTCCCTTCAGTTTGGGAAGTTGTCTCTTTGGTTTTTGTGTCAATTAATTGTTGTATTATTGCCTCGTTTACCCCCTAACTGTTGCCCCTTTGGTTTTTGTGCCCATTAACTATTGTATTAATGCCCATTTTCCCCCGAGCTGCTGTCCCTTCGGTCCCTGTTTGCTGCGGTTTTCAAGGGAATTCTTGTGGTTGTTTGGGTGTTGCTTTAATTTTCTTGCATTAAATATTTTTTCCATTTTCCCCCTATATATAGTGACTATTTTCCTGCAGTTGGAAGGAGTTTTGGTGAAGTATTTGCATACAAACCTGTGGGTTTTTTAGCTTGCAAGCTAGCTTCCTTTCCCCTTCTCTATTGCTTCGTCTCCGTCTTTTATCTCTTCTTCTCTATCCACGGTTCCTGCCCCATTTGTATCCTTCTTTTCTTGTGAGCTTGGTGGTTTCTGCTGCCATGTTTTTGGTTGGTATTTACTGGATTGTTCTAGTGGTGGATTCCAGGTTAGATCTATCCTTTTAGCACCTATCCTTTATATTTTGAGCATTGCATGTAAGGTGACCGCTTGTTGGTTGTTTTTAGGGTAGGCTTGTTGTTGTTTCTTTATGTTTACGGATTTTATAAGCTGTTTTCTAAAACTTGTTTTTATTTTTAGAATGTTTCTACTTTACTGAAATGAAGAAGTTTTCTAATTGCTTTTCTAAGTGTTCTCCATCATATATTTAGAAACTTAGGTTGCACCACTTACTTTGTATAAATGTTATTTAATATTATAATATATTGTGTTATTATTTATTGGCTTACTTTTGTATAAATGTTATTTAAAATAATAATATAGTGTTATTATATAGGAGTTAGGTTAATGTGTCATACTTTAAAACTATGGGAGAGAGTTATGGAGCATAGATTGCGGCGTGACACCAATGTTTCTCAAAATCAATTTGGATTAATGCCAGGTAGGTCTACTATGGAAGCTATACATTTTTTGAGAGGTTTGATGGAGAAGTATAGAGAGAACAAGGAGGATCTATATATGATTTTTATTGATTTAGAGAAAGCATATGATGAAGTTCTAAGAGAAGTGCTATGAAGAGTTCTACATAAGAAAGGGGTTAATAATAATTATTTTCAAGTCATTAAGGATATGTATGCAGGAGCTGTTACTTGTGTTCAAACACAAGATGGTTTGACCAAGTATTTTCCTATTTCAGTTGGATTACATCAAGGACCAGCGTTAAGCTCATATCTTTTTTGCTTTAGTCATGGATGTTCTCACTAAACATTTGTAAGAGGTTTGATGTAGGACATAAATGCAAAAATGATTGGAATAAGAAATTTGCACGTTTTAAATTTAGAGAAACAATAATAAGCAAAACTTATATTGATTTAAACGATAAGATTAAATACTAAGGTGATAAAATAAGCTTAGGTCATAAAATAGTTAATTAATATATTGTTACATACATGGAAGGTTTTCAACAAAAGCCCTATGCTAACAATAAGATTAGTCACTATGCAAGGGTCCGTCACTCAACTCCCTAAATGACTATGCTTTAGCGGAGGGATCAACAAGAATCTTTGCGAATCAAACTATAAACCACAATTGAAAGGTGAATTAGGAAGATATAAGAGTAGGAGGAAAAGTTCATCCAAGGGAAAGACAAGTACGGAGCTCCGGCATAGTCGTTTGGATGCTTGGAAATGAATGGACAGCGGCATGATCCTCCTAGCTATCTTGGGACAGCATTTTGGCATCTGTAGATCTTGGACAGCAGTTTTGATACTTGGAAAAATTCTGGACAGCAAGAATCTTGGCTGGAATTTTCTGGCCGGGGTCTTGGCTGGAATTTCTGAAACAGCAAGGAGAGGTCTTCAAATAACGATTTTGGACAGCAGTGTGGATGTTGAGACAGAAGGACAGCCACTTTTCTTGGCTGAAATTTCCCAGTTCGCAAGCAGGAGCTTCAGGAAAATAGAGAGAATTGTGGAGGGAAACTTGGGTTGTAGGGTAGGGTTGATGTGGAGAGGTGGCGGCTGGATTTGGGGAAAGATTAAGGGAATTGATTTGAGAGCTTAATGGAGAATTAATTAGACAGGGGAGATAGGGTGGGCCGGCCATGCATGGGGAGTTAATTGGGGAATTTATGATTCCTTCCAAACTTAAGTTACTAAATGTGGAAAGAGAATTAGATAGAAAATCTCTAATCAATTTTAGATTTGAGAGGATTTGGGAGTTTCCAAAAATAAATCAATCTCATTAGGAAGGGATTTCAAATTGAATTAAATTGAAATTTGAATTCTTTCTAAGTTAAAATGATCTAAATTAGGAAAAATATTTAATTCTTTTCCAAATGAGAGGTTTTTATTTTGGAAAGCATTAAGGAGGTGGGGACGAGGAGGGGCCGGCGACATCATGGGGAATTGGAGAAATTTTGGTAAGGTTTTGATACTTAAGTGGAATTCTCAACTTAAGGAAGAGTTTAATTCCAATTTAATTCAAACTTAATTTAGATTTGATTTAGAAACTTTCTTAAAATAGGATTCTATTTTAGGAAATGTTTCAAAATTCAAACTTGATTTGAATAATTGAAATTGAAAAGCTTTCCCAAAAGAGGTTAAGTAAGAAAGGAAAGTATTGATGAGGAATTTAAAAATTTGGAAGCAAGGGGCAGGGGCTATGACCGGCAGCTAGGTTAGGGTTTTGGTATGGGGGCAGCGGCTAAGGTTGGGAGGATGTTGGATGGTGGTGTTAGGCCGGCGACTATGGGGAGGGAAGGGAAGGCTGACCGTGAGGTAGATGAGGAAATGGGGAGGGGCTTTGCCGGCGGTGGAAGGGAAGGAAGAAAAGAAGATAGGGAAGAAAATAACCATGAACCCAGACTCTTCCAAGGTTGGTGGGTGATCCGTTTACCCTCTCCTAGGATTTTCTCTCCAAAGCTCTCAAGCTCTCACACAAACACAAGATTGCAGAAAATTTTATTATCATTCATTCATTCCCCTCAAAAGAAACATATGGTGCTTATATATAACCTCCTACAATGAAAGGGAAATAAAAGACCACATTGCCCTAGGGCGTACATACGACAAAGTCCTTAAGGGCAAAATAGAAAAAGTTACTAAAACAAATACATAAAGCAAATAAATAAAACAAATACACATGAATACTCAAAAGTAGATTGGCGCGATCGAGGCCGTCAATCATCGATCACGTCTCTGAAAGACCTTTCATGATCTGATGTCCGCATCAAGGTTCTACCCTAGTGTATGCTTTTTGCAGATGATATTCTTCTTGTTGATAAGACTAGGTAAACTTGAATTATGGATGTCAATCTTATAAGAGTCTAAAGGCTTTCGTTTTAGTAAATCTAAAATTGAATATATAGAGTGTAATTTTTGTAATAATAGATCTAGTGGGGGATTGTGCCTTAAGGCAATGAAGTCATTAATAAAAGCACACGTTTTAGATATCTTGGGTCTATTATTTTGCATGATGCTGAAATAGATTGGGATATTTTTAGTAGAATTCAGTTGGATGGTTGAAGTGGAGGAATGCATCGGGCTTGTTATGTGATAGAAAAGTCCATCTCAAACTTAAGGGAAAATTTTATAAGATGGTAGTAAGACCTGCAATACTTTATGGTGCAGAATGTTGATCATTAAAAGAGAAGCATAATATTAAGTTAAGTGTTGTAGAGATGAGGATGCTTAGGTGGATGAGTTGTTTTACTCATAAAGACAGAATACGAAATGAGCATACATGTGAAAAGGTTGGAGTAGCTCCAGTGGAAGATAAGATTAGAGAGTCGCCTTAGATGGTTTGGTCACATAAAATGGCGGCCTTCTGATGACCTAGTTAGGAAAGTAGATGTATTAGATTTGACTTATATTAAGAAAGGTAGAGGTAGACCTAAAAATACTTAGAAAATATTAGAAATAACATTTCTTTATTTGATATAGATGAGAATTTGACCCTTAACAGACACAATGGAGAAAAAGGATTCATGTAGCCGACCCCACATAGTGGGATAAAGGCTTGTTGTTGTTATTGTTGTTGTTGTGTTATTATATATTGGCTTACTTTTGTGTTATTTATCCTTTGGAGCTTTGGCTTTCGCTAAGCGCAAGATGAGAGGAAAAAAGAAATAATAGAAAATAAAGAGAAAAAGTAGTAGTGAGATAGAAGTGAGGAAAATATTTGAGTGTCAAATATTTGTAATGTTGTAATTGTCTAAAAACATCGTGTTATAGGTGAATTTTCCGAACTTCTCATTCTTGTGTTTTCATTATTTTTTACTTGCGTATTTGTTCCCAACAACCTGTATGAGACGGGCCTTGAAATTCTATGTTAGTGCGAGCAATGTTGTTCGGGAATGGGAAGGTGAAGATTGACAAGATCATGTCAAGTGCTTCAGGTACTAAAAGATGCGGATCATGTATTGTTTGTAGCAGTAAAACCTATATTCATTGCTTTTGGAGATGAAAGTAGCTACCACAAGTTAAGATGTTGACCTCTACCATAGAATAAAAAAAAGAGATAAAACAATATAACTTAAATCATCACCTGACCGAAGCTCTGCCACAAATCCTGCAGATATCTCGCCTTCTGCTACAGGATCATTCCCTGCAGATGGCCCCGAAGGGTCCTCTCACGCGTGCCCAATCTTCCCCCGATTCGCCCTCTACGCTCGCCTTTAAAAGCCGACTGGATGGAGGCTTCTGGTCCTGCTTTTCGCTTCCTCCCCCTAACACGACACATAAAACTCCCGCTAGTCCTCCATCCCGATCGAAGCCTCCTTCCCAACTCCTGTCGTTGTTATCGAACCAAAGACCTTGACCCCTCCTTGCCTCTCATTCATGCAACCGACAGCAAGCAAGACCATGTCCCTGCTGTAGCCGAACTCCCTAGTCAGTTCTCTGCCCTTACCCTCGCGCAAACCTCCCAACTCCTTCTGTCCAGAGAAATTGAGAGAGAGAGAGAGAGAGAGAGAGAGTTCCCATACCTCTTGCCCTAGCCTCCACCTGACTCCATTCCTTCGGCAACGTTCCCTCTTGTCCGATCGAAAGTAGTGTCGTGAGCTCGCTGTGAAGGTAGCTAGCTCTCTCCATTTCGAGCGCTTCTTCGGCCATATCCCATAAACCCGCCTACCTTGCTCTTCCTCTAGTCGAACCCTTCCTCCCGCATTGTTGTTCGACTTCGCTCCATCTCCGACGTTCCCTTCCTGTTGGTTTGGAAGATACGACATTTTGAGTGGAAGCAAGATCAGGAGCTCGCTAGGCGTGAAGGTAATTTTCTCCCATCCGCTTGCTTCTTCGGCCAAATCCAATAAAGAGAGAGATTTTAATTAAAATAATTTGAGTATAATTATTTTAATTAATTATTTTTATTTTTTAATTAAATGGTTATAATTAATTTTAATTAAATTTTATTAGTATTAATTTTAATTATTATTAATTAGTTATCCTTTATTAAAGTTAATTAATACGAATTATTCATAATTAATTAAATTTAATTATAATTAATTATAGTAAATGTAATTAATTATTTTATTAATTATGCGGGACAAAAATATAAGTACCCGTATGCGGGGAAAGAACTATTTTTTCAAACATGTGCTTTTAAAGACACATGCACGTCTTTCTTGGCGTGGTGGATAACGAAGACTATGACCACAATGTCTCACAACACCGACCATGCACGTCTTTCTTGACGTGGCGGTCAGGTTATAACTGTTGGTTTTCCCCTAATCGGGGGAGACGCCGAGGATGCCCGATTTTTGTATGAAACGCACGAGGACTTGAACAAATTAATAGGGGACTTTACTTGGATTCAAATGAACAATAAGGAGACTTATTTTGGACTTACATGAGATCAAATATAAACAAATGTGATCATGAACCATGATTTGAACAATATAAACATAAATGAGAGCAGGTAATTTGAGCAAGAGGACTTTAATTCGAATGACAGAACAAAGAGCTTGAATATGAGCTTGCAATCTGAACAAACAGAGGACTCTTGGACTCAAACTCAAATGGGCATGGTGAACCTAAACTCGAACTTTATTGATTACAGGGGACTTGTTTGAAATCAAATGATTAATAATTCAGGCTTAGACTTGAATCAAATAAGCTAAGTGCAAGGAGCTCTAATTTAGCTTGGACAATTTGAACACAAACAAAGGCTTTTAGTTCGACTACATGGAACTCAAACGAATGAAGAAGACTTTGGTTTGGACTTGATCTGAGCTTGAAAGAACAATGACTCAAGATTATAACTTGGGACAAACACAAAGAATTCAAACAAATTATATTGAGATTAATCTGAACATGAATTTGAATTCAAGTGAATAATGACAAGTGGCCTAAATAAATTGCACTTGAATTTGAATGAAATGCAGATAACCTGAGTTCAAAAGGACCACATGGAGCTGGATGCAAAAGAACTTGAACTCAATTTTAAGGAATGGGACTTTAATTTAGCAAATACTTCACTATATTAATGTAAATGCTAAATAAAGACCTAGATCTTTCTAATGAATATCAATAATCAAACAAAGACTTGCGGATTTCAGCATGACTTGCTTATAATTGATTCAAAATTGATTGTTCCAAATGCAACCTATTCGCAAGCAAAGATAAAGTGGAAAGCGCAACAATATGTCTTCAAAGAGATGCATAATCTACTTACAAATGGTAACTAGCAGCTACAAATAATGACTCCAAACATTCAAGTGCATCCAAATAAGTGCCGTACAAGCAAAGGTCAACTATACTAGCAAATGTACAAGGACTTGTGATAGAAACAGAATCCCAAATACAAATTGAGTGCAAAAGATGATGCAAGACTTCCAAATAAGCATTGATGAACAAGACAATACAAATGGCAAGTAAACTCCCAATACAAATGAAAACTGAGTAAACTCTCAAAGCATACGAGTGATGAACATAAGTGAATGAAGGAGGTCAACATACAACGAATGTGACAAGTTGCAATGCATGCATCAGATCTTGTAAAAGTGAAGTTCCTTTCATTTGTAATGCACACAACAACTCTACTAGTGACATTAGAGGAGCTGCGATGAATATAACACTTTTACAATTAATGTCAATCTACTCATGGAAGAATATAATAATTCCCTGCAAATGATGACTGCCAGCATTGCATGAAAAGATTGGTGGCGAATGCAATTCAACCAACATTCAATAACATTATGCAAGCAAATGTATCATTCTTCTACAAAAATGGGAGGATCGATGTGCAGCAAATATACACATGTGAAACAACGATAATCAACAGCCACTTAATATCAGTCGAAAAGCACCAGCTCCCCACAAATAGAAGTAGATTATATGCAACAGATATAAGCTCCTACAACCTGTCGTAGAAGACCCGTTCTGCATCTAATGTATTGGTCACAAGCAAAATGCATAATAACTATAGTAAATTCAAATGCATATATTCAGTTTTAGAAGACTCTTATGCAAAGCAATGACCACGAACAAAAACATCATGTGAATGCATTTACAAATGAAAAGCAGGAGATTCATTAGTGCACTACAATCTACATGCCGAGAGCAACGAGTAGTGTACGACAGTCTACATGTACAAAGCAGCGAACAACTCAATCTATAAGCTGCTTCGCCGCCATCGAATTCGCAACATTCATGCAAGCATACAGAAGACGTTTACAAATATTTTAAAAATGCCCTCGCACATGCACCGTAATTTGTATACATATAGGTACACTAAAAAGGGGACAAGCACACTGTTTAATTATAAAATGCCCTTAAACACCCGCGTGAGCCCTGATGAGCGTGTTATGGGTACACACGTGACGTCTAGGGATGCTGCGCAGGTCAATAAGTGAATTCAAGTTCGAACTTGATCATTCTATGCAGATCAATAAGAGTCGACAGGGTTCGAACCATCAAACAAATATATGGTTGCGGCGACTGGTATATTTGTCTTAATACATTCATATTAGGCTTTCAAGGCCTATAACAATGAGAATTCACTAACAAAGGCATAAAACCTACCAAACCCGATCCTCTGTCGACAGCTCGACAGAGTCGACAAGGTTCATCCATAAAATACAAATATTTTCAAATTAAAGTGGCACAACAATCTAATGATGGCCGTGTTGAATATTTTTTTCAAACGGAAGAGTGATTCAAATACTTTCAAATGCCTCTCAAAAGTTCATTCAAATTCAAAAACTCCAAAAATGCCATTCAAAATTCCAAAACTCCAAATATTTAAAATTGAAATTCAATCATCAACCATTCAAAGTAAAATCCATCAACCATCCGCAATAGTTTGCTGAGGCGGACAAATTAAAATGTACTTTAACTTACATAGAGTTAATATCTAGTAAAAAATATAACTAGGATCTATTCTCAAATAATCTCCTGCCAGTAAGGATCTGGTACGTGTCCTCTAACCGACATTCTTGCCGCCAAATGGCACCACGAAATATTGGTTATGGCTAGAATCAATAAGTTCCTTAGTGGCATCAAATCATTGAGATATGAATCAATAGGATATAATCGATAGGGCACAAAGCTCTTTGTTAGCTAAGGTGGATTTAAATTTGTCCCCTTAGACAAACATTCATCCCAGGTCTACAAGGTCCCCTTGGATGAAGAAACCCATGGCTGCCGACAAGGATCCTTCTGTCAGGTTGGGTTGATTACCTCCTCTAACCAAGTAGACCAGGGTCTATGATGGCCCGGGTCGACAGAACCATTGGATCTTGATCGGGCCCATCATCCATTCCCCACCATCTGCTTTAAGTGCAAGATGGTGCAATTTCAAATTTTAAATATCAAACCTCCAAATTCCGAAGCCCATGCTGCTACTATATGCCATAACACGTGTCTTTACGTATCAAATTGACGACTAGCCTTAATCGAAAGTTCTCTCTCGTGATCAGGAGGGGTAATAACTATAAGGGCTTGCGCCTATAGGAAATCAGAACTCATATCATAAAGTACTCGCAAAATGAGGGCAAAATCTCTGGGTAGTGTCTTATCTACAATCCCATCTTCCTTCCCAAAATTTAACCCGGAACTTAATCCGTTAAAACTCCCCTGAAAAAGAGAAGTCAAAGCGGGCGGAGGCCGGGGCCGAATTTTCGGAGAGCACATAAGATTTTTAGGATCTTTTGGACATACTAGCTTTGGGATTTGTTCGCCTGGTACCAACGAAGAACATGGACTTTAACATATTCCACCAACGAAGAACATTGACTTTAACATATTCCACTGCAATGAAGAAAGCTCTACTAGACATATTCATGAAGCCTTTGGTGGTGATATAGTATAGCTAGTGAGAAAATTCTTTACTGAGGATGTTAGAAAACACTTTTTCTGTAGATCATATCAATAACATAAATTTTATCACAATTCAGTTGTGTTCGATTTTTATTGACTCTGATGATCAAGTTTGTATTCTAAGCTTATTTTCATTGCTATTCGAAAGCTGGTGTAGAGTTGTGCCAATGGTCAATTTTTTATGTGGTCATATAAGGCAAAGCTCAATAATGTTTAGATCTTGATCATAAATGAGGATATTAGTCTACTAGATTCAGGTGAAGTCTCTTCTATCATTGTTTTGAATCTTAAACGTGGAGGGAGAACTATAAAAGGAGCAACCATGAAGGTATATCGAAATCTCAAATGGGATCTTAATTTAAAGGTCGTAGTGGTGCTTGCTTGCAATGTGGGAAAATTGGCCACATGAAATGAGGCAAGCTTTTTAGGATGGTGGGCAAAGCTCAAGTTAGATGGATGAATATATGAATGCTACAACTAACAAGATCAATGATGTATTAATCCTTGATCCTAATAGCCTTATGGAGTCCTAGGTCTTAGCCTCTGGCACGTCTTTTTAGTTTGGTCCATATAAAGGGTTTATATTTAAGAGTTTTGTAGGTTATGAAGGAGGTTTTGTGCCCTTATGTATTGTAGGAGTTGGTGACATACAATTTATGGTGAATGAGACAACATGGAAGATTTACAACGTATGACGTGCATTCTAGCTTGAAAAAGAACTTGATCTCATTTGAACTATTGGATGAAGAAGGGTGCAACTTGACCTTCTATATTGATACTGAAAAGTGCCCAAGGGTGTTATGGTGGTAACAAGTGAAAGGAAAAATGACTCCATATATGCACGTTCAAATATCAAAACAACTGGAGTAGCTATGAACCCAAATGTTGACTCTAACAAATGCCATTGAAGGCTGGTATGTATGGGTGAGAATAGAATATGAATACCAAATTCAAAATATAAACATTTCAATTTGAAGTCTCTGGATGTTAGGCTCTGTGAATTTTAACAGTGGCAAGCAAAGGAATGTCAGTCTTGCATTGGTTGAAAGGGAATCCAAAAAAGTTGGAGCTTGTAGACATTGATGCCTAGGGACCATCTGAACTATTATCTCTTGGAGGTTGTACTACGTCACCTTCATTAATGATTCAACCTATAAAGTGTGGGTTTCTTTTGATGTGATTTCTCGGTTCAAAAGATGGAAAGATAGGTGGAGAATGGGTTTAGTGTGAATTATAAGCGCGTAAGATTAGATAGAATGGGAGGTTATTACAACTAGGAGTTCATTGAATATTTTGTAACTAGCGGAATATGATTGGAGATAGCACATTGGGAATATTGCATTGATATTGTTTTTCGGTGAACGCTGTGAGTATTTTTTTTATTTGATCAATTGAGGACCGTCAACTCTTGGGCTATGAGCTATTTGACTAAGTTTAAATTGGCAGGAGATAACCTTTTTCATTTGAAGGTTCTCGAATGTCTTTTTGATATGCATGTGAAATTTACTATACTTTATTAATGGAGTTAATGATCTTGACTGTTGATTTTGGAATGATACTAATCGAAAGATTATCAGGAGTAGGAGACTTAACTTCAATGAGATTGTCTCATATAAGATAAGTCTAACAATGCAAGAAGACATTTCTACCTGGGTGTGACTAAGTGGAGATTGAGGAGATATTTAATGATGTGCACGGAGGTGGCCAAGTGATTGAGATTATCGAGATACATGCAAATATGAAAATGATTATGGTTGAGTAGAGAGGATCTTTATAGATTCATATATGTTCACAAATATACTTTGTTGAATTTCATCACTTTCTACTAGTAGATGTGGAGAACATAGAAAAGCAAAGCAATGCAAGATAAATAAATAGATTGTCAAATAGGAGCTACTAAGAACATGGGGGAGTTGTAGGGCAAATTATGTTTCGGGTCAATAAGGAGCACATTAACAACGCAATATGAAAATTAAGCATTTAATTTGATCTGAAATAGATTTATAGGTTACCACTAATATATTTACGTAACAAAATCCCTCGTTCAACTTTCATGGATGATTACTAGAGATTGTTGTAAGAGATGCCTCTCAAGACAATATTTATTACATCATGATAGAATTTACTAAGTTTTAATCAAAATCCTATTTAGTCTATTGAAACAATACTCTTGCCTTATTATCCTATAAAAGTAGGAGTTGATGTTATTGGGTGATAGATATTTGGAGTTTTGTATTAGAACTGTAAGGCTTTCATCTTAACTCTGATGATCTCTGATGAGTTGGCTGGTAGGTTTTGAGGAAGAAGTTGATAAGTGATTTTATGTAGTGCTTATGAATGGAAAGGTGGCTATCACAGATGATTTCAGGTTCAAAAGACTTTGAGCAGTCCAATATTCTTGGGCAGCTGAGAGCAATGAGGGGAAATGGTATTTGATTCTTGTTTGAGTGGTTAGAGTTTCTGGGATTAATATGTAGGACCTATAATGGGTTGAGGGAGTTTTGTAGTTGAACTAGAGGTCTTGCTTCTTAATTTCGATCTTTTATAATGCCATGGTGATTATGCTCTGAGGATGTGGATGAGCTTATTGTCTCGATCATATTACGTTTATCTCAATGGAACAAAAAAAAGTTGCGCTGAGTTTTATCTAGATGATAATGAAAGTGATGTAAAGCTATTCGGGTTGTGTAATGTAAACATGGTATGGTTTGTGGTGGTGGTGGGTGCGGGTTAGAAGGAATCAACTTTTTGTCATTCTAGTAAGGTAAAATTTTAAAAAGGAGCTTAGGGATAATTTAATTAAGTTAAAGGAATGAGATTAGTGGAAATTTTAAAAAGGAGTAAAAAATCAAAGCAATTTGGCGTTTTCTTAGAAAACACCAAATGATTTGACCTTTCTATTGAAAATACCAAAAATGGTTTTAGGTATTCTAATAATCCCTGATTTAAATATTCATAAACAGATTTAATATAAAATTAATTAAAAAAAGTAAATAAGAAATAAATTTAATTAAAGTGATTATTACATATTTTGATTAAGATTAATTAAATTTTATTTTACTTCAGTTATAAATTAAATAATATTAAATATTTTTCGTCGATTTGATTATAAATTATTAGAATAGATCATCAAATTATTTTTCACCTATAGATTAATATCAATTTTTCTTTACAGTTATTAATATTAGAAAATTAATTGTATTGATATTAAACATTTTATCAAATTTGATAGTGTCACTTTTTCCTTGAAAGCTATTCAAATTAGAAAGAAAATTAAATTTTGAGAAAAACGACATGGTTGAAATTCAATGATATTATTTTCTAATATTAATAACTTTATAGACAAAGGTGATATTAATCTATAGGCGCAAAGTAATTTGATGATCTAATTTAATAATTTATAATCAAATTTGTAAAAAATATTTAATATTTTTTTATTTATAACTTAAAAAAATAAAATATAAAATTTATCTTAATCAAAATATGTAATAATCTCTTTAATTAAGTTTATTTCTTATTTAAAAAACTTTTTATTCATTTATTTTACATTAAATATATTTATGACTGTAAAATCAGGAATTATTAGAATTGCTCCGTTTTAAAATTTTCTCTAATCCCGCTCCTTTCACTTTATTTGAATTTCCATTGGATTGTGTGGCAGCTTTAGTCACCTCAATGAAGTATCTTAGATGGTATGGCGAGAAGGCCAGCGTGGTAGTTGTTCAGCTTCTGCATATGCTCCATGCATCAAACTTTGGCCCTAGTTTTAAGCTTTGCCATCTAGAACATGCCCAAGAATGTGAATGCAGACCTACATTGGTTTTCTGTTTTGTCTATTGAAAAGTAGACGGTGAACATGCATGTGACCCTGATTTTGTGTGCTATGTAGTAGTAGAGAAGGTGTGGATAAATTATTTGGAGACCGTGGGGAATCATTTTGTCGTGAGGGACCAGGGAGACGATGTGGCTGACCTTGTATGTTTGAGGTTGCATGGCCGATCAATTGTGATGGCGCTGGGATGTCTAGTGTTGTGGAGCAGAACAACGTGGAATTGATGGAAATAGAATGTGAAAGAGAGATTATTATAATTCTTTGTTTTGACATTGTAAGGTTCTGACTCTCTCTCTCTCTCTCTCTCTCTCTCTCTCTCTCTGTGGAATTTTTATTGCCTCAGGTTACCTGACGTAGAGATACATCAGGTAGCCTATAATATATCGCCACGTGCTCTTACTCTTTACCGCGCGGCCCGACGACCCAACCCGAAACGAATCCGGGATTACTATGTTCGCATATTGCTCGGTATTTGCTTGGTATTGCTCGGTATTGCTAGGTACTACTCGGTATTTGCTCGGTACTATTCGATATTTGCTCGGTATTTTCATCAACGACTGGGAACCTTGAAGAGAAAGTGATCAAGCCGCTCCTGCGCGTTGAGGAATGCTGCGCGGACTCGTCGCCGGGCGGCGACAGTATCAAGGCTCTGAGACGCCACTGCATTGAGCTCTTCACTCACGCCTTCGATTGCACGCCGCTCGGCGGCGATCCTGACGACGGTCGGCGTTCTCACACCCCAAAGTAGCAAAAACCTGCAACGGCGTTGTGAGATCGGAGTACTGGCGTTGATGTCTCGACGCTATCGGCTTCTCACGCTGCCTGGCGAGACTCGTATCTGAAGCACCGTCCCGAACTCAAGCGACGAAATGCCGCAAATACCGAGCAATACAGAGCAAATACCGAGCATATTCGTTCCGGGTTGGGTCGTTGGGCCGCGCAGTAAAGAGTTAGAGCACGTGGCGATATATTATAGGCTACTTGATGTATCTCTACGTCATGTAACCTGAGGCAATAAAAATTCGTGTGTGTGTTCAGAAAGGGCAGGTTTTGTATGGAGAGAAAAAGCTGGTTCTTTGTATTCCGATGCTCAAGGTTTTTGGATTCAAGAGAAAATCTGAGATATTAAAAGCCTTACCATTTTTGCCGAGGAAACAAAATTTGAGATACTGAATGGGTCAAAATTTTCCCAGAGGAAACAAAATCAGAAATCCTGGATTCATCTCCCATTCTTACCCCTCTTATTTTTAAAAGAAAAATTATAATGGAAATGTGGATTGTTGTGAAAAGTTGAAGTGCTTCATTTTGAATTTGTGCTCTCATTTTTATGTTCTATTACAGTGCTTTCAGATTAGATACTCTCTTCATGCCCAGATTATAATATATAAGGCTAAGTATTGCTGCTATATCTTGATGCTTCGAGCTTATCTTGTGTTACTTGCCTGTCCAATAACAGAAATAGTGCTGGTTTTGTCTATCTACGATTTGAAAACACAAATGCAGCCATGAATGCACAGCGTGCACTTCATGGAAGGTGGTTTGCAGGAAAGATGATTACGGCCACTTTCATGGTATGTTATCTGCCATAGACTTGTTTTTCATTTGATTCGTTATATTTCTGACTGTGTTTGGTATTTACATTTTCAGCTTCCGCAGAACTATGAAGCAAAATTTCCCAATTGATTGATGTCAGATATCATACCATATTTGAAATTTGTGCCCTTTTCTCCCTCAACAGCTCTTTTTTGGTGAGAAATTATATGGTATGATTCGTCCAACTCATTCTTTATCTGGTTTGCGTAGCTGCTGAGCTTTGATTCTCCAGTCCTCTTCGGCGACGCTCTTCCACCCAAACGTGTTAGCCTTGATAAATAAATACAATGGAAATGGGCTCAGCAATGTCTCCTATGTTGTACTTGTTATTTAAGTTTTCTGGCAATATTTTTTTTTCTTTTTTGTTTTTTTTGTTAGAGGGGTGAATATGGGAATATTTCTAAGGTCAGCTTAGGGTACCCAAGCTCCTAGAGATTCTGTAAGAACCCATTGAACTGTTAGCGTGCAGTTTATTTTCTTTTTACTTGATAATTAGTATGTGGAAAGCTAAAAAGTAGGTTTGTTACTCATTTCACTTATTATGTGGTGCATATTTCTCCATTTTATTTAATTCTCTGTGCTGTGTGTTTGGAGCATAGTTTCATGCACAATTAAGTTGGGTTTCTGATCTTAGATATGCAACTTATTCTGAGGAGGAGATGAGTTACTTGATGGGATTAATGATGTGTAGAGAGTAGGGGTTTATAATGAACCTCGTTGGGGAAGGCAGGCATTGATAAGATTGAAAACTTGTAAGGGAGAGGAGGATTTCATGATGACTAAAAAGGTTCTTTAAAGCATTTTTAGTTTAGAAATTAAGGCTGTGGAAGTGATTATTAGAGTGAGGAAATGTATGGTTATGGTAATGTGTATCTTTGCATTTTAAGAAGGAAAAAAATTGCAAGAAATACTATGAAAAATTTTTCAATTATTTCTAGAGTATCAAGATTTTTGGTGTTTAAAATTTGCATATGGATGTGAAAGTGTTGTGGAATTAAACAAATTGGAAAGCCAAGGGTAGCCAAAGGCACAAATAACCTCCTTAAAATTAGTCTGTTTAGTGGGTAGCATATTTATTAAAAAAAAAATAATAAATATAATTTGATCAGAACCATATCTTGATCTTGCTCACATGCTGGTTGTTGAGGGCATTGATGGGAAGGACAAGAAAGACAATGGCGACTCAATTTTGTGTGAGAAGAGGAATTTGCGGATGGGATCAAAGAAATGTGAAGGAGAATAGGGAGTTTTAGGGGATTGGTGGCTTCTGAGGAGAAGGTGAGTTACTTGATGGGATTAATGATGTGTAGAGAGTAGGGGTTTATAATGAACCTCGTTGGGGAAGGCAGGCATTGATAAGATTGAAAACTTGTAAGGGAGAGGAGGATTTCATGATGGACCTTGTAAGGGAAGGTAGATTTGATTTTTGAGCAATTTGTGTTGACATAAATTTGGTTCATGGCTTATGATTTTGTTTGGGATGATTTTTTTATTGTTCTTGAAGTAGTTTTTTAGTATAATTTTTATACTAAAAAATTATTTTAAAAAACAGTAATAAAATTATCATAAATAAAGTCTAAATCTTGACTCAAAGAATTGAGCCAATGAAGATTTAAATTGAATTGGTTTTATAGAAATAGAAAAATGGGGATCCTTAACTCTTTCCTAGGAATAGGCATACTTGTCCTCTCTTTCTCTAGACATGGTTCATGATCCTCTCAGTGCCAAACTACTATTATCCAATAACTTGCAGATCTTAACTTACCTTATCTTTATTCTTCATATCTCAATAAATAAGACAATTTTAACTTTTTTGTCCCTTTTATATATTATTAATTTCTATGATTCTGTTTTCATTATTTTTCTCAGTTCTATGAGTTGTTTTGTTTATCCTCTCTGACACAATAAATTATACCTTAAAATTTTATAATACATATAGGTCGTTTGATTGAACCACTCAAAATTTTTGCCATAATTTTGTCTGGTCCATTTGCATGTTGCTTTCCTTTTAATTCATTGAGCATTCTCTAGAAATTGTGTATTCTCTTTTCTTTATTAACCTTTAGACATATATTAGGGGTGTAAACAAGTCAAGTTAAGAATAAGCTACTGTTGCTTTAACTTAACATTAATTGAGTTAATATTATTTAAAATGTATTTATATTAATATTTTTAAATTAGTTGACTCATGAGTTAATAACTCAAGTTAGGATTAGTTCAAGCTTGTTTCATAGTTTATTGAGCTTAACTCATGAGTCATTTATCAAGCTGAGACTAATTTAACTTATAAATTAATTTGACTTAGTTACACATCTAGCTTGTACTCTTAGTAGCCACCTCATCTTAATATTTTTTTCTCCTTAATAACCATTAAAAAAAATCTTGTCCTCAAGATCAAATTGAGAAATAAAAAAAAAAAATCAATGGCCAACCATACTTTCTCAATTGAGTCTATATATTAGATTAAAAAATAAAATTGCAAGAGATAATCTTGATTAGTGGGGAATTGAAAAAACTTGGTCATTACTTCAAAAGAAAAAATAATGCAGGTTTAAACATACATCTCAAAATTTATAATTATTAGCATATCCAACATAGTGCATGAACCTTCATAAGGAAGCTTACTTGATTTTATCCTTAAGCTTGATGAAAAAGAGAAATGAATTGTCCTCCACCTTATCTTTGCTTCCATAATTAAAATTTATATTAAATGAGAAGTAGTTAATATAAAAACTATGAGTGATGCGCATGATTTATGTTAAAAAAGCAATTCAAGGTTCTGAAAGTTTGTGAGAGGTGTTAAACCCTAAAAAACTAGTGCCGAGGCTAACCGGGGGGAGGGGGGGTGAATTGGTTATTTAAAAAAAATTCTTAACGAATTTTGTTTTTTAATCTTTTTGAATATTTTAAAACCAACGATTTATGCAGAAGTAAAACTAATTTAACAAGAGCAAAGATCAAAGATTTTGACCACAAAAGAAATCACATAATAATGCGAAAATTTAAGTGTGGAAAAGTAAACAAGAAGAACAAATCATAATTTATATTGGTTCGGTCAACTTGACCTACGTCCACTCCTTGGAGACTCCCTCTCCAAGTATTGCACTAAACTGAAGTGACTCTCATTTTGCTCCCACAGCAAGGCAGAGAAACTCTTACAAAATCTTTCCACCAACATGGTGAGATAGAGAACCTTGAATCTTTTACTCCCTCTTGGAGTAAGCAAAGAACTTGGAAATCCTTTTTTACCCACCTGGTGAAGGTAGAGAACTCGGAAATCTTTTTACTCTCACTTTGAGTAGACAGAAAACCTTGAATATAATGCTGAAGAAAATCTCCCCAGAGCCTCCAAGGAATAGAAAAGCAACTTGAAGAAGTCGACGAACACCTTGCTTGGAGCAACCTTTATGATTCCCTCACAACTCTCTCTCACAAGGATCTCTCTCTCTCTCTCTCTCAAGCTCTCCCTCTTCCTTTTTTAAGCTCTCTCTTGGATCAACTCCACAACAAAAGGTTAACTCAAGGGTTAATACAATTGCTAAAATAGAGAGCCTCCCAAAGAAGCCTTAATTTCAATTATACAGAGCTGATCGTCCAGTACAATCGATAGATCGTCCTGTATGATTAGTTCAAATAACCCTTTCAGCCAGGACGATCAGCTTTGCCCTGTATGATTAGTTCAAGAGAAATAAGCTGATCGTCCCAAATAATTTGAATATCATCCTGGACGATTAGTATAAAACTATAGAACTTCATCTAGTACGATGCTCGGCAATGCAGATGATTAGTATAAAACTATTGAACTTCATCTAGTATGATGCTCGGCAATGTGGATGATTAGTATAAAACTATTGAACTTCATCTAGTACGATGCTCGACAATGCCTAATTTTCCCAAGAACTTCTTTGTCGTCCAGTACGATATGGGTATATCGTCTTGGTCGATTAGTTGAAAAAGTATGGTATTCATCTGGTATGATAGGTGGCGATCCCTTATCATACCAAACATGTTTCTTAATCACGGATTAATTTAGGCACGAATGTCCTGAATCGTTCAGGATGATGTACATAATCCTATACGATTAGTACAAATTTGAGAATTAAAACATTGCCTAAATTATGTTGGCGGCTATTTTTCATCTTCCAAGCTGATTGTTCTTTTACAATATGGATCATCCAGTATGATTAGTTTAATCACTTATAATTAGCATGGATGTCCTAATCTGAGTTTCTAATTTTAACTAATCGTCCAGTACGATTTGACATCATCATGTTTGATTAGGTCAAAAATAGAAAAGATCTCTAACACACTAAATTTCTCTCCCTAAGTGTATGCGTGCAAGTTTAATTAGCTTGGGGTCCACGAGATATATAACTTGACTTAAGAAAAGTAAAAAGTATATTAAAATTTAGGTTATAGACATACTCAATCTTAGTCTACCTGATCTTGAACCGATTTGCATTGCAAGTGATCTTATGGACCTGAAAGGTTAGTAAGTAGGGCAAACAAAATAGATCTCTGATACAAGTCAAATTAGAAAGAAAGCAAATTAAAAGATCTACTGCATTAAAGTCAATCTGAGCCATTATGAAATAAATTGCAAGAGAAAGGACAAGAGTGATGTTGAGTCAATCACGAGCTTTAGGAATAATAGAATTTCTAAGTATATGCTGGATGATGTAAGCATCATGACCTAAGGTGCTAACTTGGGCAACATGGAAGTTATTGGTGGATCCTCTAAGAGTGGTGTCGAATCGAATTTTGGATTTGCAGCTAAAATATGAACTTTTTCACTAGTAGTGGAAGATGTAGAAAAGCATGAAGGTCTTGATAGATGATTTCTACTGGACGCCTATTGACATATAAATGAAGGACAATACAATACACTCATTTTTTATTCACAGACTTGCAACGAAATTAAGGAGTAGTTCAGAATAAAAAGGACAAGCAATAGTAAGAAGGAAAATCAGAGTTGTGTGAGCAAAAAGGGGTAATACTTTAAAATGGAGTTCCTCCTGATTTATGATTTTAGAGGGTGTAATTCGAGCCTCCTTATATCTACTATAGAATCTTCATCAGTTGCCTCAGTAAATGGTGGATCAACTTGACATCTAGAAGAAATTCTTATAATTTGTACTGATTGCTTGCCTCTAGCCATTATAAGGATCAGAGTTCTGAGGATAAGGGAGGAGTGTTGAAGAATTGGAGTGAAGAATACCTTGAATTTGGGCTATTTAAATAGGATCGACTAAATCGTCTAGGATGATAGTTTGAGATGATCAAGTGTAATTAATTTGTACAGACGATCAGTCAAAAAAGTCAGTCATATCAACTAGGATCATCTAGGATGATAAGACATAAGTGATCATCCTAAGGAACGCTCATGTATAATCATTAACTAAACATATCATACAAGATAAAAACATGGATCATCTGGGATGATGGGCAATAAACGATTGACCTAACAACATTAAAATCATCAAGTTGTTTCTGCCATGTGGATCGTATAGGAAAAAATGAGAATCGTCCATTATGATCTCTAATAATTGACTCAAATTAGTTATTGGATGTGTGGTGAGCAGTTATTGGAATTTTTGTTATGTTCGTATAAGATGATGTGGATCGTCCTAGACGATGTGAGTAAAAATTGAAATTTTCAGGAGATGGAAGAGGATGATCATGAGTTCTAAAAAAAATAAAAATACTAAAAACATAAAACAATGTAAAAATAAAAAAAAATCAATCATAAATAATTTTTTTTAATCGATCAACTCTAGTAAATGATAAATTTTCCTTGTGAGTGGATTAAAAATTAGTAAGAAATGAATTAACAATGCTGAAAACTAGAAAAGATAAAAAATTGATATTGTTAACCCTAGCTTAGACTCCTTACAGGTTAAAAATCTTTTTAAAATAAAAATCTAATTTAGAAAAGAAATCAGATAAAAAAAGTGATCTAATCAAATTTCATTTCAAAAAAAAAAAAATGATAGAATAATAGTGCAAAGTAATCAGCCAAAATCATGATTTTTAATATTTAAGTGTTTGAAGACATTAAGTGGCAAATGAATTTTTCAAAGATTTAAATATTTGAAAGAGAAGGAAGCTTATTTTTTGTGGACTCATTTTGTGTATCTTTTTTTATTATCTAGCGCACTTTGAGCATCTTTTGATTTTTGATATATTTTGGTGTATCTTGTAATTATTTGGTGGTTATTGCACATCTTTTCATTTTTCTTTTGAGCTAATGTTGTGCCTCTTGTCACTTTTTGCAAGCTGGCTTCCATTCAAAATCTTTAATGACTCTTAGTTGTGAGATTATCTTCCAAATATAAGAGAATACATCTCTCTCTCTAATATAAGGAAGAATAAACCACAAGTCAGAATCATATCCATATGATAAATGCAACAACTTGATTAAGAAAATTTGAAAGTGGTTTAATAAGTTTGAGCCTTATTCATATGAGATAGATTACTATAATAAGATAGAAAGATCTCAATTTCAAAGTCTATTTTTTAATTTAAAATAGATTTTGCTACCAAAAAAAATACACCACTAAAGGAGTTAGAAGAAGAGAGACAATCATCGATTTTTCTTTCTTTAACTGATTTAGGGAAGTCAAACAACACTTACTAATTTTTCAAAACCAAAAACAAGGTAAAGATGTTATTTAAGAAATCAATATTAGCAGTGACTAATGATCTGATTCTTTAAAAAAATATTTTAAGAAAAAATAGAAATTTAAAAACATAAAATTGAAATACATAAACAGAAACATACATGCAAATAAAACAAAAACACAACATTAAAAAAAAAAGAAAGAAATCATTTTAGACATTAATATATATTACACCTAATCTGATTCTTAAGATGATGAAAGTTTCAAAGGCCAGTAGTTTTGTAAAGATATCACCAAGTTGGGTTTTAGTGGCTATATGATGTAGCTCTATGTCTCCTTTAGTAACAATGTCCCTAATGAAGTGGTGTCTATTGCAGTCCATGACCCCTAGCTTGAGATTTTGATGATGATAAATAATGTCGATTAAATTATCTCTTTATTCATTGAATATTTTGAAATTTACCATTGTCTGTGAGTGCTAACATTTCAGAGATATCACATATTACTCAAGATAACAAGAAGACTCAAGGTTGGATAGAGTAGAATGTGAAGTCTATAACTCTGTAATTTTCATTTATTTTTGAAAGTTCGTTCGGGATGTTAAGCCCTATGAACTTAGTCCCAAGCTAACCAAGAGGGGGGGTGAATTGGTATTTTAAAAACTCTTTTCACAAAGAATAAAAATTGAATAAACCATATCACACCACAGAAATAAATGCAGAATTAAAAAGTGCGGAAGCAAGAAAAAAAACACACAAATTTATAGTTGTTCGGTCAACTCGACCTACGTCCACTCCTTGGAGGCACCCTCTAAGTATTGCACTACAAAACGTGACTCTCCTTTAGCCCCCACGGCTAGGCGGAGAAGCCCTCACAAGAACCTCCTTTTTGCCACCCCGGCAAGGCAGAGAACCTAC
>NW_021318618.1:9312296-9318885 GCF_001605985.2 Dendrobium catenatum | reverse complement strand
ATCAATGATCGTCCTGGTCGATAATTTAAAAATACAGTATACCTTAATTGTCTATGGCGGCAACTTCTTTCTGTTTTGAGCTTATCGTCCTGGCCGATACACGTATCGTCCAGGCCGATATGTTAATGACGGCTGCCTTAATTAAGAATCCGTATTAGAGTCTCTGTTTTGAACTCGATCGTCCAGGACGATCCAATAGATTGGCCGGGGGCCGATGTGAGCAAAAACAGAGATTCTAAATCTCTCAAGTGTGTGTGTGTAGGGTTACTAAGTATCAGTCTTTTGACCATTACAAGTAGACTCAAAAAGGTGAAAATAAAAAGTACAGACTTGACTCAACCCTATGCTATCCACTTCTGTATTTGCATCGTTTGTTCGTCCAATCTTCGATTCTTGAAATGTTAGAAAAAATAGGCAGACCAAGATAATCAGTAGGGTTTGCCAATCATCAAAACATAATCCATGAAATAAGGTTTGCAACAATTTTTTGTTCTTTTCTTTTCTTGTGTCTGACCACAAAGTGTATGCAAACTAAGCAACTATGCACACACACAGGGGGAGAGTTTTCTTTCAAAGGAAAAAAAAATTATTCTTTGTAAATCGTACTATACGAATTTAGATCGTACTGTACGACCTATTGTGGCTCAATGGCTATTTGTGAACTTATCATACTATACGACCATTATTGTACTATATGATGCATTTTTAAATTGAAACCCTAGTCGCCAGATTAATTTAAGTAAGTTTTAAATCATAAATTTTGAATTGGTCGTACTACACGATCGAATCATACAGTATGAATATTTAAATACTTACTTAAATTAACCCCCATGATTAGTCAATTAAATCAAGGATTAATTATTGATTGGTGATCGTACTGTATGACATGATTCATACCGTACGATGAACCGAGACTATTTTTTATCATCCTGAACATTATACCAGACGATCCCTTGATTTGTGAACTAGTCATACGAGATAACATAAACATCATACTGGACGACCTGAAGCTTTTAACTGATCATACTATACAAAGTGGTTCATACAAGACGATAAATAGAGACGAGTTTTGGTCGTCCCATCATTCGTCCTGACAAATGGAAGAAATATAATATATCATATTGGATGATATTTGTATTGTACTGTACGATAATGCATGTTCGTACTCCTTCATACCAGGATGAAGGCTATTTTGAACTGATCATACTATACGAACTTGGAGCATACGGTACAAATAGAAACAGCTAAATTGAAAATTTAGGGTTTCTTGGAGCCTGATTTATATATGACACTTGTTTTTTGAAATAACATATGAGAGAGGAACGTGATAAGAAGGGGACTTCTTGAGAGAGAGCTACTTGGTGAGATTTTGGGTTTGTGAGAGGTAGGAGAAGGTGAGTTTGTGAGAGAGGAGCGTGAGGGGATCACACGGTTGCTCCAATCCTGCTTCACGCTTACTCCACCTCTGACCCGAGAAGATCTTGTGGGAAGCTTTCTAAGGGGGAGATCCTTCAAGGTTTGTGTCCTGTATAATACTCTGCCTTCTACAGGAGGGAGAAAAATGATTAGGTTCGCTGCCGTCACCGGGAGGGTGACATAGCGTTTTGTACTCCACCACACCGAGGAAGGTGAAAGTGAGGTTTTGTAAAGGCTTATCCACCATTCTATGGGGGAAAAAGAAGAATTACTTTTGAGTAGTAAAATTCTCGGAGTGGAGGACTCCGTAGAGTGGATGTAGGTCAAGTGACTAAACCAATATAAATATTCTGGTGTGATTTTTCCTTTTACTGCACTTTACTTATGTTTTGCATTTTACATTTGTTATATCTGCTTGGTGAAAAATCTATTCTAGATCTTTTATTATGTGATTAAAATTTTATCACTTATGTGCAATCATGTTTTAATCATTCACTTCTGCATCAACTTAAATTTTTGTTTAAAATTTAAAAACAAAAAAATTAGAACTCCTGTTTAGAATTGTTACTTTATTCTAATAATTTTCCAATTCCCCCCCCCCCCCCTCTTGGCACATCTCGTACTTTCAATTGGTATCATAGCAGGGTTTCAAAAATAGTGTTTTAGAAAAGCTTGAAAAATTGATCATGGCACATTTTGGTAACCATAATACTTTGGAGGGCTATTCTATAACTCGTCCACCCCTATTTTGACAACATACCGTTTGATATATGGAAAATTAGATGTCTACATTTTACAGTTTATAGACTATTGTATGTGGATGTTGGTTCAAGAAGGTTACATTGTATTGTTTAAACTTGTGATTGACATGAAAACTCAAACACCTTTTAGTGAATGGAGCAATGAGGATAGGGATCTAGCGCAATTAAATTCAAAGTGCTTGAAGTATTTATTTTGTGCATTAAAATCGGAGGACTACATGAGAGTGTCTACTTATGCTACTAGTAAGGAGATATGGGATAAATTGTGTATCATGTACGAAGGAGCTAGTGAGGTTAAACAATATAGATTAAATATTTTATTGCATAATTACTAATTCTATATAAAACCTAGCAAACTATATCTGACATGTACATTAGGTTCACCCAGAGAGTTATATCCTTGCATGTACTAGGAAGAGAAATTTTAAATTTTGAAAAAGTTAATAAGATTTTAAGATGCTTACTGAGTTTCTATGATGCTAAAATTACTACAATTATTGAATTCAAAGATTTAAATGTTTATTCAATTTACAATTTGCTTGGGTCACTCATTGCTTATGAGCAAGGAGTGAGTCAAAGGAAAAATGATGCAAGAGAAAAGAAGGAGCGCACGAAAGCATTAAAAATAAATAACTCAGAAAGTGAAAGTTCTGTAACGGAGGAAGATGACGATATAGCCCTGATGATCTAACAATTCAAGAATTTTTTGAAAATAAAATAAAGGCGTCATTAAAATAATTGGAACAAAGGTAAAAGCTCAAAAACTACTAAAATTTCATCTAACATGATTTATTTTGAGTGCAGGAAACTAGGTTACCTCCGAGCTAATTGTCCCAACATAAAGATCCAGTCAACTAAGAAAAAAGGCAAGGCGAAAGTGAAATATAAGAAAGGGAAGATGAAGACACAAAAGGCATTTTGGGGTGACTTTGCCTCAAAATCGTTAGAAGAAGATGCAGAGGAGGAGGTGTTTGATTAAAAAGTGTATTTTTTTGAAAATTGTTAATTTTCTTTGGTTAAAGATCAAATTATGAGATTTTAGTTTTTAAATCAAACTCTTTATTATGAATAATATATCGCCTTGGGAGGCGATAATATAATTTCATAATAGGTTCAAATTATAAAACTTTGAATTCATCCTAATTATAATAGTGAAACATAAGAGCGAATCACATATGACTCCGGAGGGTCAAAATGAAATTTAATTGAGTGTTTGATTACATTAACCTGGATAAAAGATCATTAATTTAATAATCAACATTACGATAGTAATTAATATATCTCTCCAAGGAAAGAAGTTATCAATCACTATTGATCATTTGAAAATGACGATAATGATCATTGAATTTTGAATTTTCCCAAAGATAATTAATTAAATGTTTTAAAAATTTTAATTTTAAAAATATGGTATGAGTTTCTAAATCTCCTACGACTGTAAGCTCTTGTAGTTAATTACATCATAGGAAACCGGAGTTTCCTATGAATACTCTTGATTAAAATAGCGGTAAAAATTTTATTTAAGATTTTAAAGTTTGATATCAAAGGAGGTGAGGTTGGAAATTTCAATTGGGAATGGTTCAAAATTGAACACTTATATCTGGAGTCAAAGAAGAAATTGTAGAAGGCACTTGGGATTCTGAAACAATTCAGAAGTGCCTCTGTCTATCCTAAGTGTTGGGCTTGAATTTGATTGAAAAAGATGTTTAGTTTGAATGCTCAATTTTATTAGAAAGCTAGGATTCAATTCTTGGAGGTTGAGGTCTTATAGCCTGTGCCAGCCTCAAAACCTAAGTCTAAAGTGGGTACTAAAAATTAGTTACCTGAACTTATCTAGTGCAATGCAAATCTGGACTTATCCCGGCTTGTATTAGGGAGCCAGCTAAACCACCTAGACGTTTTAAAATCATGAGTCCGATCTTTTATGTAAGAGTGGTAGGGACGTTAATTATATTAAGTTTCGAGGAGTTGGGGCCGACACATCTAGAGCAGATCCTAATTGGCCCCTTGACATATGTTGGATGTTGATGCTTAAGTAAATGCAATTAAAGATTTAGAGATTTTTAAAATTATTACTAATGCAATACATGCATATCGACTTAATTAAATGATTTAAATTTGAAATGAAGAAGTTTTAAAAAGGCTTAAAAAATTGGTTTTATCCTAAAGATGCACAGATTCCCCTTGACAAATCTGCACCCTCATAAGCCAAGTGGTCTGCCAAAACCCACAGGTCAAGACGTGCCAAGCAAAAGGAAAGAAGATGCAATAATTATGCATGCGAACTTTTGATGGTCCTAGACTTACTATGTTATCTTAAACATTTTTAATTTTATTTAAGTAGAAATAGTTTTAAGTGAGTCCTTATGAGCCTATGAATGAATTTCAAGCTAAACCAAATACGACATGCAAGTAAAAGACTAGAAAAATAGGTAGTTCTACTACATAATCAATTAAATAAATCAATTAAATTAAAAGCTCAAATTAAATGTTTATATGATAAATGTCACTTAATATTACATCCTAGAATTACAGAAAAGTAAAGCGGTCGAGCACCTCTAACAACAACCCGAATTCTACTCCTAAGACTCAACTGACTTTGAGATTTGGGATTCTTCTCATTATCCACTTTTTCGTCCTTCTGCAACTCTTTGGATCGTCAGGTCCGGATATCTAAATGAAAAGAAACTCCCCCTTGGAAGGGGTGTTATCTTTCTTCTTTGGAAATTTTTTCAAAGTCATCCAAATTTGGAGCTCCAAATGGAGAGAGACTCTCCCCTAAAAAAAGTCCCTTCCTCTTTTGATTCCAAATTAGATGTTTTAACATCTCATTCTCAAGTCACTTAAAAGTACAACTCAATGCTTGAAATTAGATTACATTTAAAAAATAGAAAATCTAGACAGGACACCTATAGGGTTATCCTAGTAATCAACAGTTAAAATATCCCAAGCAGTTGATATATTTGAAATTTAAATTCTTAATCAATCACAATTTAGAGTGCAGTAAATAAATAAACAATATATCAATTCTAACCTAGCAACCAGCATGCAGTGAAAATAAAAAAAAAACTCAACACACAACAGCAGAAAAATAAACACCCGCCTAACCTAGCACTAGAGTTGGTTATTCTAGCAAACCATCTAAAGCGTGTGATGTAGGTTGTGTGGGTTTGATATGTCTTATATAGGGAAATTGGTTGAAGATGCTTAAGGTTCTGATTGGTTGAAAGACTTAAGGAATTTAAGTTTGAAATTAAGTATTAATGGCTTAAAATTGATTTTAAAGTGTTATTGATTATCACCTTTGTTGCTCACCGAGGCCGTGAAATTTATTTAGCATTCCTTGGGGCTAAACTAATAGCCTCGTAGGCCTGAGTTATCTAGTGGTAACTGGTATGATTGAGTGATTTGATTTGATTAAGGTTTGAATCTTAATGAATTTTAATTAAAGTTGTTTGAATACTGGTTTTAAGGTTGATTAAATATTTCTGAAACTTAAAAGTGTTTTTCGGGTTTTAAGAATTTTCTGGATTATTTTAATCATTTAATTAAGGAGTCAAAAATTAGTTTTTTAATTAAGAGTAATTTCCAGAATGTTATTATTTTTATAAAATACTAGACCTTAAGATGAGTTATTAGATATTAAGTTTGATGGATTTAGATTTCTCAATATTTTATTATGAAGGTTTGAGTATTTGACTTGATTTTGACTTAAATTTGACCGGTTTGTTGACTTTTTTACTTTGACTTATTTTTTTTGAAAGATTTAATATTTTTTATAAATATTAGATTTTATTTTGAGTTGAATGCCTTTGAGTTTGTTGAATTTAGAATTTTTGAAATTAATTATGATTTTTTCAAATTTTCAGCATTATTTAATTTTTTAAATTGGTTCAATTAAGGGGGCTTTAATGATTTTCCTCCAAATAAATTCCAAACTTCTTGAAATCAACTTCAAAAGTCAGGAATGACCTAATAAGAGATTCCCAAGTACTTAAAAATTTTATGGAATTTTTAATTGAAAGTTCGTTAGGGATGTTAAGCCCTATAGAACTGGCCCAAGCTAACCAAGAGGGGGGGTGAATTGGTATTTTAAAAATTCTTTTCACAAAGAAGTAAAATCTCATAAACCAAAATCACACCACAAAAAAAATAAGCGCAGAAATTTAAAGTGCGGAAGCAAGAAACAAGAACACCGAAATTTATAGTGGTTCGGTCAACTCAACCTACGTCCACTCCCTAGAGGCACCCTCCGAGTATTGCACTACAATTGTGACTCTCCTTTAGCCCCCACAGCTAGGCGGATAAGCCTTTACAAAGAACCTCTTTTTGCCACCCCGACAAAGCAGAGAACCTATCTGCTTTTGCTTCCTCCTGAAGCTGGCAGAGAACCATAATTAGATGCTGAATCCTTA
>NW_021318618.1:9310007-9312189 GCF_001605985.2 Dendrobium catenatum | reverse complement strand
AATCATCAAAACATAAGTCATGAAAATAGATTTGCAACAATCTCCCCCTTTTTTATGATGGCAAACACAAGTAGGAAAATCTCAGTAAAAACAACAGTTCATTAAAATTTTAAAGTTACAAGCACATCAACTTTTCCTACCACATCCTACTCCCCCTTTTGTCATCACAAAAAGAGGGTCCTAGACACACAAAAAGAAAAAGGAAAAAAACATAATATAAACTAAAACAAACTACGAGACAAACTACAGAAAACAAAAAATCTGAAAACAAAAACTAAAAAAATGAGAGATCCTGATCATTAGATGGAGGTGGTGGAGGTGGCTGCTGAAAGTAGCTAGCTAGCGTAGTGAACTGAGCATTGAACCGGGCGATGTCCTAGTCATGCTGCTGCTGCTAGTGAGTAATGAAGCTATCAAATCGGGCTAAGTTCTCTGTGCGGTGCTGCTCGTAGCGGGCCATGTCCTCAGAATGTTGCTGCTCCTGTGCAGCAACGTAAGCATTAAAGCGGGTCTCCCATCGATCAAACCTCTCCACTAACTGGTAAAGCTGAGAGTGCTGGCGAAGAGGAGTAGGATTAGGAACAGGAGCGGGAGCTGGAGCCTCCTCCTCTTCAGCCCCCCGAGGTTCCTCATCTCCTGGGTGGAGACGAGTACTGTGAAGGATAGTGAAAGAATTGTTTAAGAAAAAGAGAGCTGGGAGGTTGGGAGGAGCAGGATATTGAAGTTGATATTTGGTTTCAAGGACATAGGCTATGAGGTGTCCTAAAGCCAGATTGGGTTTCCTCTTATGACATGGATCACGGATTATGGTTAAATGATTAATGTACCGAAAAATTAAGTCAGCAGTATTAAATTCTTTATGAGCCATGATATAAAAAGTAGTCAGAGAAAGTAGAGGAGTGATGTGGATTCGGTCTCCAGCTTTTGGAATTATGGAAATACGAAGGACATGTTGGATTGTCCTAGCATCTTTGACTAAAGAGCTAGTCTCTCCAACATGAAAAGGTGCATTGGTCTGGCGAAGGAAATGATTTGTCGTGGACCAGTCAAAGTCAAGATCTGAAACGATTATGTGCAGCTTATCCCCGGTGGTGGATAGCTGTAAAAGTTTAACACAGTCTTGATATGTGATTTCGACTGGGCGTCGATTCACATAGGAGGTCAGGGATGTGAAAGTAGGATTTATGCGAAGATTTACGAAGAATTCACGAAGAAGCTTAGTATGAAAGGGAAAAGCAAGAGAAATAATGAAACAAAGAGAAGTGTGAGCAAAGAGATTCATTATCGGATATGAAAGGTGGACAGGATTGATGATTATGGAGACAGATATCCCACATTCTTTATATCGATGGTAAGCAGCTTCATCTTCTGCCTCCCTGAAATGAGGATCAATCCTGGCCCTCGAAGAACTCCCAGAAGTTTGTCGGACTTGCTTCCCACCAGCCATAGCAAGAGACTAGTAAGAAAACACAAGAGAAGAGGAGATGTGAAGTGAAAAACATGGCTGGAACGGCCTGAATTTAAAAAAATGGCCATATCGTCCAGGCCGATCGCATAATCGTCCAGGACGATATGGTATAATAATTGCGTATAGGCCGATTGGTCAAAAAAGCGGTCTGATCTGCCGGGCCGATCAGATATCGGCCAGGCCGATTAGAGACAGGCGGTCGTCCTGAGGAGTCAAGCCGAACGACCGTTGAAAAAGCAGATCGTCCTGGCCGATTAGGTGTATTGTCCCGGACGATGAAAAATAATTGATCGTACCGGTTGAAGTTAAAATGTTTTAAATCTGTGCCATGTGTATCGTCCAGGACGAACAATGGATCGGTCAGGACGATTGTCCAATAATGGATCGTCCAGGACGATCTAGTGTATCGGCCAGGACGATGACCATAAAATGCATCGACCAGGATGAAATGTGTTATCGTCCAAGACTATCAACAGAGTTTGATCAGATCGTCTAGGACGATAAGTTATCGTCTAGGATGAAGAGTTATAGCAAGCACAGAAAAGTTCAGCAGATGGAATTTTGAAGAAAATTTGTCCTATCGTCTAGGACGATATGATAATCGGCCAGGACGATGTGACAAGAGATTTGAATCCAAGGAAAAAGTTGATGATCAAAGCCCTCAAAGAGATAAAAGACTCACAATACAAAGCTAAAAAAGGAGAAAAAAAAAAC
>NW_021318618.1:9282148-9306712 GCF_001605985.2 Dendrobium catenatum | reverse complement strand
CCGACAATATCGTCCAGGCCGATATGGACATCGTCCTGGCTGATCAGTACAAATCTCAGAAGATCGACTAGAGCATCGCCCTGAATACAAACTGGACGATTAAAAATTAGCTTGATCGTCCATGTCGATTTCACGATCGGCCAGGCCGATCAGTTCAAATCAGAGGAAAATCATCCAGAGCATCGCCCTGAATTTGCGCTGGCCGATATTTATCGTCCAGAAGTAACTAAGGTTTTTGAATAGATCGTCCTGGCTGATCCTGCGATCGTCCAGGCCGATGTGATTGTATCAATCATCCTTAATTACTTCCTTGATTTGTCTGATCAATTAAGGCATAATTGTGAATATCGTTCAGGCCGATCAAAGATCGTCCTGGCCTATTTCCAAAAATAGAGAATACCTTAATTATTTATGACGGAAATTTCTTTTTGTTTTAAGCTTATCATCCTGGCCGATACATGTATCGTCCAGGCCGATCTGTTAATGACGGCTACCTTAATTTAGAATCCCTGATTAGAATTTCTATTTTAAGCCAGATCGCCCAGGATGATGTAAATATCGTCCTGGCCGATTTGAGTAAAAATAGAATTTCTAAGTCTCTCAAGTGTGTGTGTGTAGGGTTACTTAGCATCAGTCTCTTTGAACATTACAAATAGACTCAAGAAGAGAAAAAGCAAAGTACAGACATACTCAATCCTAACCTACGCAATCTTGAACTGGCTTCGTTTGTTCGTCCGATCTTCTTTTCCTGAAAAGTTAGAAGTAACAAGCAGTCCAAGAGAATCAATAGTATTTGTCAATCATCAAAACATAACTCATGAAAATAGATTTGCAACATTAATTATTTTTAACTAATTATATTAATTAAATATTTAATTTCACTTAAAATTAAATTAAGTTAAGATTTACGATCAAATCAAAATGATTTAATTTTTTATTGATTAAGGTTCAAATTTTGTCTAGTTTGAGGTATTATATTTATTTTTTTATTTAAATTTAATTTATTGTAATTTTTAGAAGGTTTAATTCTTAATTAAGGGTTTAAGCTTAAGAAAATCAACTAAGGGACTTAATGAATTTTAAAACCAGTGAGAAAAATTCTATGGGTTGTATATGTGTCTTTAAGTTTAAGTGTTCAAAGTTTTGTGTCAAAATGATATGTATCCTAATTACTAAAAATTTTCTAAGGTTTTTAAACATGCCCTTAATTATTATCCTTAATAGTGTCTCCAGTGTTTAAATAGGTTTGAAATGTTTGTCATCTAACCCTAAAACATATGCAAGCTCACCACAACAATTATGAAACTTAATTCTAAGAATTTGAGGAGTTATGAATTTTCAAAATTTTAGGTCCAATATAAACCTATTACTTTGAAAATTCACATCACATAAATCCTTTGAACATCGGATCCTAATAATTTTACAGGTGATGCTTAAGTTGTTCAAAAATATATCACCAAAATTTGGGCTCAAATTGATAACAGGATTATGAGAAAATTGCTAAAAATGAATTTGAAATAATCTAACTCATAATTCGGTAATCAAAACACTTGGATTTTAATTTTAATAAATATTAGGGATCAAGACCTTTCCAACGAGCCCAAAAACACAAAATTAGGTGATGAAATAGATTTTTTATGAATTTTGGAAGTTTTGGCTATTTAATTTGAATTTTTAATTCAATTTGACTAAAATTCAACGGCGGGACACATGTCAAAAGCACAATGCGCCACATCATAGCCCGTGGTCTGGGATTAGATCCGGTGTTTGGATTGTTGGACAAAGTATGCTGTCCGACGCTGCCCAAGATGTCCGATTGTGCATAGGGCATGATCGGATGGCTCTGATTAAGCCAAATTCAACAGTTCAAAGTTGAACTGAAACTTCAATTAGCCATAACTTTCAAAATACTCGTCCAAATTGGATGAAATGAAACACTTCTTTATGGAAGCCCAACACCTGAAGTTTGGAGGCTTCATGTGTTATAGATTTGATGTAGTTTGAAATTGAAGTTTTAGAGAAAAGTTAAGATATCTTACAATACTATTGACAGATTTGGATGATCTTGGGCTTATTAGAAAGGCATTTCAATCCTCTACAACTTCCTTCAAGGGTCCAAGATCTTTTGACTGTTGGATCAAATTTTGTTACAGTAACTATCCTTTCTCTCTCTCTCTCTCTATTCTCAATTTGGGCTCTCAAGAATTTCAACAACCATTTCAATAGTTGTGGGGTCCTTATTTATAGATTGAGGAGCTGAGGGATGGATGGGAGAGGATAAATTTAACTGGAATTGATCATTTTGGATGGTTGGCGAAGATTCCAAGGATTTGAGTGAAGAGTGAGCCTATTCCACTCTTCCTAATGATTACTATCCTAATCAAGAGAAAGAGGAGATCTAAGGTGCTGCCAAGTATCTCTCCCAGCCACTAAAATGCATGAGAGCATGGATTATTAGGTGGCTTTTGCTTGCCAAGGTGGCAAAGCCACCTAAGCATGTAATTTGACTTTGTTGACTACTTTGATCAGTCAACTATGCCTTTGACTAATGAGGTGGCATGGAGGAAGTAGGTTTGAGCTGGTTGGAAAGAGCTTGAAGCTAAAAGCTTAAGGGTTGAATGCATACATATGCACGAAGGAAAGTTTGACCAAATCATAAAGAGTTGACTTGGTCAAATAGCCATGGCTTGATTAAAACCCCATGATATGACTCATAATAGGTTTAGGGATGTTTGAAGTATGCATTTGAATAGGATTGAATGGTCTTTGAGGTTTGAAAGGTTTAATTACAACAGGTTTGAATATATACACATGTATAAAGGAGGCTTGACTAAGTCAATATAAGTTAACTTGATCCAACCAATCATGACTATGATGTACTTGAGCCATGATATGTGATTGGGTTAAACCTTAAGATAGTTTTGATAAGGTGTATATGGTGGTAGGACCAAACCATAAAATTTTTGACCAAACTTGATGGTTTGACCAAGTCAAATAAAAAATGATTTAACCCCTCACAAGTTTGAATATATTTGAATCATGAATTGCAGTGGGTTTAAGAGCTTAAATAGTTTAAAATGATTAAATGGGTTGGAATGACCCATTTAAACCCTCAAGGGAATATTAGATCAACCTAGGTTAACTTAGTCAACCATATTGATCTAGGGTCTAGTCTTGGGTTCAACAAGTTTGAAATAACATTTAGAGGCCAATGGAGCTCGTCATAATGTCTGGAAAAGTCAATTTGGTCAAAATTTTTATTTGAACCCTAAAGGGCCTATTTGGTCAACCTAGGTTGACCTGGTCCACTAGGTTGACCCAGGGTCTGGGTTTGGGTCCAACAATTTTGGTTTGATATTTGAAAATTGTTAAAGGTGGTTCCAAGCAATTTAGAGGTTATTTGGTTTGGAATGAGTATTCAAACCCCTAAGGGGTATTTTGGTCATTTTGACCCCTGGGTCAACCGAGGGTCGAAATGGGTCCACCAAAATACAGTTTAATGTTCAATAAGTTAGGATTAAGGGTCTGGAAGTAATTGGAGGCTTTGAATAATGCTTCAAGGTCAAAATCCACTGGTTGGCAAGTCTAGTGGCATAAGTTGTAAATATTTTAAGGTTTTATAACCTTTAGATTTTAATTCAATTTCTAGGATTAGAGACCTCAGAATGGGCTCAAATTTAGAGGGTTGCCTCTAGAAACATGTCATATCAATGTGCAATTGATAGACTCTGAATTAGAGGATATTTGACTGAGTTTTGAAGTGTTTGAAAATTCAATGGAAAAGGCTTTCAGGACTTAGCCTTTTATCCTTGAATTTTAGTTTGAAATTCTATATTTGAACTGGGTTTTGAGTCTGGATGATTGAATTTGAATTATCCATATAATTTATGATCATTTAGGATGATCATAAGTGATAGGATAGGATTGAAGTTGAATTAGAAGCAGGATCAATGCTTGAATTAGAGTTTGGATTTTGATTGAGGTGTGAATTAAACTAAGGTCTGGATTAGCTTAAGGTCAAGATTGATTTGAAGTCTAGATTGGTCATAAGAGGAATTTTAGGGTCTAGAATCTAGAAGGATTCTAGGGTCTAGGATCCAGGAAGGGGTTAAAATGACCTCATATAAAAATGTGGTCAACAAGAGGTAACAAATTTGTATCTAATGGCTAACGATAATTTTGATCAATCAGATCAAGACGAGGTATGTCAACTTTCATATGAAGATTTATTGATCATTTCTGTGAAAATTCATGATTCATAGAAAAAGTTAAAGAAAATGCATGCTAATTTTAACGCTGAATTTAGTACTTTACAAAGTGAGCATGCTAACTTAGTTAAAGAACACTCTGATTTAGATAGAGATCACATGTCACTTCTTGATAAGTTTGATGCATTTAATAAGAAACATATTAAATTATCTGATGAATATGAATCTTTGAATACATCACAAATTAAATTAGAAAAAGTTTTTAAAAGGTTAGAGGAACTTGTATGGGAAATAGATAACAATGAATATAAGCTAAAAGTGGAAGTTGCAGCATATGAATATAAAAAAAATGCATTAAAAGTAAAAATCATAGCATTTGAAAATGATAAGACATCATCCAAAGCCTAAACAAGCAAACCCCCGGCATTGCATGCATTATACAACTTTAAAAAGAGGCATCACCACCCACATAGGTTAGTGAACCCATTTCCCAGTGTTAGGTGCTTTTCTTGTGTCATGCTAGGTCACATAGCCTGCGCTTGCATGATTCACCGTATGACACACCTAGTGTGGAGACCTAAATTACATTCATCACAGCATAGCATGCATACATCTCATTTATGCAATCATAAGGAAGAACCCAAACTCACTTGGGTTCCCAATTCTAACCCTTAAATGTCCTTGTAGGGGTGCTTTCACAAAAGACCTAGTGAGAGCATGTGGTAGCTTGACAGTGGCTGCTTGAGACATATGATTGGAGACATGAAAAAGTTCATTACAGTAGAGACCATGACTGGAGGCAAAGTGACGTTAAGAGATAATACCACCAAAAAAGTGGTGGGCTCAGGTATTATTGTAAATGCTAAAAAAATTTTAATTGAAAATGTCTTATTTATTGATAGTTTAAAGCATAATTTGTTAAGCATTAGTCAATTGTGTGACAAAGGTTTTCATATAAAATTTCTCTCAGACAAATGTTTGATTAGCTTAAATAATATACTTGTATTAGAAGGAATACGAATAAATAATGTTTACAGGTTATATCTTGATTGAATTGAAAATTCAAATTTACTGTGTTTAAAAATAATAATAGACGACACGTGGCTATGACATAGGAGACTATGCCATGTTAGTATGAAAACACTTAAAAATATCACCCATAAAAACTTAGATACAGGCATACCTAAGTTAGACTTCGCTAAGGACCACCTATGTGATGATTGCCAACTAGGAAAATAAGTAAAATCATCATTTCCTTTAATCAAGGATGTGAATACATCTAGGCCACTAGAAATCCTTCACATGGACCTATTTGGACCTGTTAGCACAACTAGCCTAGGTGGTAAGAATTATGGATTTGTAATTATAGACGACTTCTCTAGATTCACTTGTGTAAGATTCCTAGCACATAAGAATGAGTCGTTTGAGGATTTTAAGACTTTCTCCACTTGGATTTAATAAAAATTAGGATGCAAAATCTCAACAATCCATAGTGATCATGGTGGAGAGTTTCAAAATAAAAAATTTAAATCCTTATGTCAAGAGATAAGAATAGAGTATAACTTCTCTGCCACTAGAACTCCTCAGCAAAATGGAATAGCAGAAAAAAAAGAATAAAACCTTGGTAGAAGCCGCTAGGACAATGTTAACTGAGTACACTATTCCTATATATTTCTGGGCTGAAGCGGTAAATACAGCGTGTTATGTCTTAAATAGGATGAACATTAGGTTAAAGCTGAATAAAATGCCTTATGAACTCCTTAAGGGTCAGACACCGAATCTTTCGCACTTGCATGTCTTTGGTTGCAAATGTTTTATCTTAATAAATAGAAAACTTCCCTTAGGAAAATTTGATCTCAAGGCTGACGAGGGTTTCTTCTTAGGTTATTCATCTATAGGTAAGGCCTATAGAATCTTTAATAAGAGAACCCTAATAGTAGAAGAGTCTACCCATGTAGTGTTTGATAAATCAGATAAGTCCTTGGAACCTAAATTTGAAGAAGATGAAGTAGAGGCAATCCAAGGAGTAGAAACTATAACCATAAGAGAAAGGGGAGAACCTCATGAAGATTTTCCTTGAGAATGGAGATATTCTTCTAGTCATCCTAAAGAATTAATTTTAGGAGACCCATCGGAAGGTGTGAGAACTAGGCACAGACTTAGGAAGGAGATTAGTCATTTTACATTCATCTATGATAGAAATCACAAGTGTATATCAAGCTTTAGGAGATGAATTTTGGATCCTAGTAATGCAAGAAGAATTGAACCAATCTACTAGAAATTATGTTTGAGAATTAGTCAAGCGACCTAAAGAGTATAGTATAGTTGGAACAAAATGGGTCTTTAAAAATAAGGTGAATTACTCAGGAACCATAGTAAGATATAAGGCTAGACTAGTAGCTAAGGGGTATAACCAGATTAAAAGCATAGACTTTGAAGAAACCTTTGCCCCAGTAGCTAGACTAGAAGCCATAAGGGTGATCTTAGCCTTTGTTTGCTTCAAAGGTTTTAAATTATATCAGAAGGATGTAAAGAGTACTTTTCTAAACGGGATAATAAAAAAGGATAATTATATTAAGCAACTCCCTAGATTTGAAAGCTCATAATTTCCAAATCATGTATTCAAATTAAAAAAGGCACTATATTGGTTAAAACAAGCACCTATAGCCTAGTATGAAAGACTTAGCTCATTCTTACTATATAGAGGATTTGTAAAGGGTAGTGTGAACACCACTCTCTTTTTATAAAAGGTAAAAGATGAAATTCTCATTGTTTAGATTTATATAGATGACATTCTGTTTAGATCTCAAATAAAACTTTATGTGATGAATTCTGAAAAATATTGAGTAATGAGTTTGAAATAAGCATGATGGGAGAGCTTAATTACTTTCTTGATTTTAGTGTAAAATAAATAAAAAATGAAATATTTTTTAGCCAAACAAAATACATTAAGGATATTCTGAAAAAAATATGAAATGGATAGTGTTAAGCCCATGAACAATCCAATCAGATCTACGATTCAACTAGATAAAGACCCAAATGGAAAATCAATAGACTAGAAAAATATAGAGGAATAATTGGATCTCTCCTCTACTTAACTGCCAGTAGACCATACATAATGTGTAGTGTGTTCCTTTGTGCCTAATTTCAAGCTGATCTTAAAGAGTCTCACTTAACTGTAGTCAAGAGAATCATTAGATATCTATTTGGTAACTCGAACTTAGGTATTTGGTATCCTAGGCATAGCACTTTCTTTAAAATATTAGGATACTCAGATTCTAATTTTACAGGATATAGGATAGATAGAAAAAGCACCTTTGGAATCTACCAATTTATAGGACAATCTTTAGTTTCTTGGTCCAATATGAAGCAAAATTTTAGTAGCCCTCTCCCCAGCTGAGGTAGAATACATAGTAGTATGAAGTTATGTTGCATAAGTACTATGGTTGAAACAACAACTTCTAAATCTTGGATTACTCGTAGGAACCATCCCAATCATGTGTGACAACACGAGTGAAATCTAAATATCTAAAAATCAAATTCAACGCTCTCGAACAAAACACATAGACATTAGACATCACTTCATAAGAAAACATGTAGCTAAAGAAGACATAGAATTATAACATATAGCTACATGAGATCTATTAGTAGACATATTCACAAAACCACTAGCTTACGACACTTTTAGCACTTTGAGGACAAGACTTGGTGTCATAGACATTCATGCGTAATCCAAAAAAATACTAGTCTAAGGTGTTTCCTGATCGTCACACACTTACCACCCTGAACCCCAAAATTAACAATTTTTTTCCATCGTACTATACAATTCACTTTCGTACTATACGATTTATTAAAACTACAAAAATCACAACCCTCTGTTAAACCCATGGTCTAGATTCAATTTTGTATATGCACATCATATGGTATGATTCTCATCGTACTGTATGATCCACATGGTTATGCATTCAAATTGTTTGAAATGATATAATTGCACTTCGTACTATACGATTTCTCTTCTTCGTACTGTACGATCCACATATACAAATGGATTGGGACAAATTAAAGTCAGTCGCTATGATATAATTACGATTCATACTATACGAACATACTGTATGAAGATTTTTGTCAAAGGTCGTACCGATGACCCCTCGAGATAAACATAATTCATTCATATCGTACTATATGATACTGATCATACTGTGCGATTTGACTACCTTTTTTTCAATCATTCTTCCAGACGACATAATTGCTTATCATACTTTATGATCCTTGATTATACTATATGATCATCCTAAAATTCTATAAATTAGAAGGCACCTAAGATCACTTCACTCATTTCCTTCCCACTACACTCACTCTCACCTATTCTTACTCGGTGGAAAGCAATCACAGATGACTTGTCCTAGGAAGCTCTTCATCCTCTCGTCACCATGAAGATCATTTTTTTATTGCTAAGGATGAGGAAGCATATTATAATATTAAGGCTTGCAAGAATCCCCCATCTCGAATGCTAAATCAAGCCATCTTAAACATTGAGGTGATGAGCCTATTTGCGTCCACTACTTTATAATTCCTACTCATCTTGGAATTCCCTTACAATTCTAAGCTCCTCTTTGAATTTCTGGCAAATCTAACTATGTATGTAGAAAACTGGACCCTCACCTCCTTTGTCTGCCATCAAAAAGTAGAAATCACAAAAGCCGATCTTGCACAGTACATCAGATTTTCTACTGAAGGACCTAGATCCCACTCATTTATCACAAATGAATTTGACTAGTGTTATGTCAATATAGTTCTTAGGAATGGTGCCTTAAACCAACACCAATCACTTGTCCATTCTCAAACCCAAAATGCTTGCATCATTCAATATGTTATTAGAACATCGATCATACCCAAAGCTGGAGATAGGATTCTTATGACCCTGATATTATTTGTTGTCACCTACCTGATCATGTCGAATACTAAGTTTGATGAAGCAGACTTAATTCTTGACTATATCTGGAATGACCCTAGTTCGTCTTCATACCACTCGTAGAAAACTCAACTTAGCTCTTAGCCACCTCATAGGTTATATTCTTCACCACAAATACCATTTAATCTATCCTGGGGAACCCGAAAATCTACCAATTTTCTATATTGATGCCTTCTTCCGTATTTTGTTTTATCAGGGGCAAGTGCATGATGAGTCAAATTTTTGATGAAGAAGGAGAGGCTGCTCTAGCAAGAGAACCTGCTCCACCAAGATAACATGCACCATAATGACGACCTTCACGACTTATCCTCATCATGATCTAATCAAACGATTCGACCAACTCTAAACCAAACTTAATGCTCACATCCAAGAACAACACCAATAATAAGAGGAGGACATGCGATGGTTTGGGGAAAGATTCTCTTTAATTGATCAACAGTTCACATCCATCCACCGTTACTTTCAGTCACCTCCATCACCACCTGATACGGATCCTACTTATTGACTTGTCACAGTCTTATATTTTTTATGTTTTAATTGTTACTCCTCTTTTTGTTGATGTCAAAAGAGGGAGAAGTCTGTTATGTACTTTATTTATTATGCTTTATTTAGTTAGTATGTACCTTCAATGAAATGCATGTTTGTTTATTTGTCCATATTTTATGTTCATGCTTTTATGTTTATTTAAAAAATTAAAAAAAAAATAAAAAAGTAAAAAAAAATTATGCTAACTTGCTTATCGATAATATTATTTGACATTAATAAAAGGGGGAGATTGTTGCAGTCCATGACCCCTAGCCTGAGATTTTGATGATGACAAATGATGTCAATTGAATTATCTCTTTATTCATTCAATATTTTAAATTTTATCATTGTATGTGAGTAGTAACACTTTAGGGAGATCACATATTACTCAAGACAACAAGAAGACTCAAGACTGGATGGAGTAGAATGTGAAGTATGTAACTCTATAACTTTCATTTATTTTTTATTCTTTTCTTTTGTTGAGTCTAGTCACAAAGTGTATGCAAACTGAGCAACGATGCACACACACAGGGGGGGAGTTTTCTTTCAAAAGAAAAAAATTATTCTTTGTGATCATACTGTACGACCTATTATGGCTCAACGGTTATCTGTGAACTTATCATATTGTACGACCATTATCATATTATACGATGTGTTTTTAAATTGAATCCATAACTGCTAGATTAATTTAAGTAAGTTCTTAAATAGTAAATTTTAAACAAATCATATTATATGATCAAATCATACAGTATGAATATTTGAATACTTACTTAAATTAACCCCCCTAATTAGTCAATTAAATCAAGGATTAATTATTGATTGTTGATCATACTATATGACATGGTTCGTACCATACAATGAATCGAGGCTATTGTTGATCATCCTGAACAAGCTGTATTCATCACTTCTGCCCAAAAGTATTTTGGAGGTGAGTATTCAGCTAATATGTCTCTAACGACTTCTACCACGGTCTTATTCTTTCTTTTAGTAGTAGCTCTGTTCTACTGAGGGATTATAGGAACTGAAAAGTTATGATTTATCCCTGGCTCCTTATAGAAAGATTCAAAATTTTCATTCTCAAATTCTCCATCGTGATCGCTATGAATGATTAGAATTTCACAACCTAGCTTCCTTTCAATCAATATGGAAAAAGACTTAAGCTCCTTGAATAATTCACTTTTATGAGATAGCAATCTAACTCAAGCAAACCTCGAATAATCATCAATAATTATATAGCCAAAGACTTTCCCTCCTAAGCTTGCGATGCTGACAGGTCCAAAGAGATCAATGTTAAGTGTTTTCTAGTGTTTATGTCATTGAGTGAGTGGAAAGAGGATTTGACTTGTTTTCCTAATTGACATGCATCACACATGTGGTCTTTTGTGAACTATAATTTGGGAATTCCTCTCACTGAGTCTTTTTAGGTGATTTTCCTAAGGTTTTTCATGGTTTCATGGCACAATCTCCTATGTCATAATCAAGATTCATCAATAATAGTTTTTAAGCAAATAACAGTATCAGATTTAATACAATTTACATCAAGCTTGTAGACATTATTGATTATGCTTCCCTACATAATAATTTTGTCATTTAAGCTTATTATGTACCTGGTAGATAAGAATTTGATGCTGAAACCTTTATCATAGAGTTGGCTTAAGCTAAGCAGATTATATTTTAAGATATCTACTAGTAAAATATTTTTAATGATGAAATTTTTAGAATTGCCAATTATACATGACCCCACTACTCTCCTGATGGTGTTATCTCTAAGTGCCTTGCCTCCTATCCTAGCCTCTAGCAAAATGAATTGATTTGCATCTCCATTCATATGTCTTGAACATCTATTGTCCAAATACCACATTCTCTCATGAGGCCTTCTATGATAGCACACCTATAAAATCATCATATGTTATATTTGGGAACCTAAATAGTTTGGGTCCCATCTTATAGAAAGAAGAATAAAATGCATGCATGTTATGATGTAAATTTTAAAGTTTTGGTCTCCACACCAAATGTGTTCTATGGTGAATGGTCCAAGTGTGGGAGATATATCCTAGCATACCACAAGCTAAAAATATCTAATACCAAGAAAAGAATTTACTAATGTATTTAGGCTATGGTGTATCTTCCTAGGTTTGAATGAAGCATGTTGATGTGATGTTATGAAACTCTTCCAGTGTATGTGATTTTTAATTTTTTTGAAAGCAGTTAGTTTAGCTTCTAAAAACTTATTTGCACTTTCAAGAATTGACTCTTCTACTTGTAATGCATGCTCCCTACTATCTAAATCAGGTACAATAGTATCTATGTTCTTGTATGCATTTTTTAGTTAATTATATAAACTTTTCAAGAAATAATGCTCATTATTTAAATCAAGATGCTTTTTATTCAATTCATCAAATTCATCAACTAAAGTCATATGATTGCTATTTAAAGTGGAATGATCTTTTCTTAGGCATTCATGCTCTTTCTGCATAGTTAAAAAATCAGTTTTAAGGCTAGCATGCAGTTTCTTGAGCTTCTTATATAAAGAATGAATTTTTTCAGAAATTTCAAGCAATTGATCATAAGTAAGCTCACATACCTCCTTTTGATCAAAGTGATCAAGATGATCATCATCCATTAAGTATAGGTTTGTTACCTCCTCTTCTGCTTAAATTTCAGAGGAGCCTGATGCTAAGTCCGCCTAGAAAGCCTTTTGGGTCCTTTTCTTGTCCTTCCAAAACTTAGGTTTTCCTTTAGCCTTCTCATTGCTTAGGTGAGCTTTAAGAGTTTGGTACTCATACTTCAGATGTCCTGGCTTCCTTTATTCAAAATAAATAACATTAGAATAAACTTTAAAATTCTTATTATTCATACCCTTGTTCCATTTCTGATGATGCTTTTATTTTTTTCCTTAAGAAGCTCTTGAATTGCCTAGTTATTAAAACCATGTCATCATTTTCAGAACCAAAAGAATCAGTGTCATAAGCAGTAGCCTTTAAGGCTACAGTTTTCTCAATTTTCTTCTCACATGCATCAAGTTATCTTTGGTTCACTCCTTACTCATAACAATGAGTGATCTAAGTAAGTTATTAATTAAAAAAATATTTAAATCCTTAGATTTGGTAATGGCAGTAATTTTTCATAAAAGGAAGAAGGTAAACATCTCAAAATCTTGTTAACTTTTTTATAGTTTGTTAGTTCTCTTCCTAAGGCATGTAGGGATGTAACAATTTGTGTAAACCTAGTACAAAATTCAGAAATAAATTCATTAGGTTTCATGTAGAAAGTTTATAATCAAGCAGAAGAATGTCCAGTCTAGATTATTTAACTTTGTACCTTCATATATTATGCATAGTTTGTCTCAAATTTCCTTGCAAGTTGAATAAATGGAAACACACATATAATTTTCAGATTTTAAGGTGTGAAAAAAATAGTTCAAACACTTAGCATTCAATTGTGTTAGATCTCTATCATCAAAAATCTAATCAGCAAAAGAAATTTTAGTTTTTACACCATTTACTAATCTATAAGGAGCATAATAACCTTCTTTAACAAGTATCCACAAACGATAATCAATTGATTGTAAAAAGGTGGACATGCGAGTTTTCTAAAAATTAAAAGACATATTATCAAAAGGATGTGGTTTTGTAATTGAATATCCTTCTGCGGTATTTCTATTTCCAAAGTTAGCTATAGATCTAAATTCAAAAGTTTTCTAAAATTTGATCTTATGAATCCCTCTTTGATACTACTTGAAAGTTCATGAGGGGTGTCAAACCCTAAAGAACTAGTCCCGAGGCTAACTAAGAGGGGTGAGTTAGTTATTTAAAAAAATCTTAATGAAAAGAAATTTTATAAAATATTTTAAAACCAAAAACTTATGCAAAAGAAAAACTAATTTATCAATAGTAAAAATCAAAGATTTTGACCAAAAAAACAATCACAAAATAATGCAAAAATTTAAGTGTGGAAAGGTAAACAGAAAGAACATACTAAAATTTATAGTGGTTTGGTCAACTTGACTTATATCCACTCCTTGGAGACTCCCTCTCCTAGTATTGCACTAATCTGAAGTTACTCTCCTTTTGCTCCCACATCAAGGCAGAGAAGCCCTTAAAAAATCTTTCCACTGACACAGTGATGCAGAGAACCTTGAATCATTTTACACCCTCCTAGAGTAGGAAGAAAAACTGGAAATCCTATTCACCTACCTAGTAAAGGCAAAGAACCCGGGAATCCTTTTATTCCCACCTGGAGTAAGCATACAACCTTGAATTTAATGTTGAAGAAGATCTCCCTAAAGACACCAAGGAACTAAAGAAGCAACTTGAAGAAGATAATGAACACCTTGCTTAGAGCAATCTTTGTGATTCCCTCACAACTCACCCTCACAAGGATCTCTCTCTCTCTCACTCTCTCTCAAGATCTCCATCTTCTTTTTTAAGCTCTCTCTTGGATCAACTCTATAAAAAAAGATTAACTCCAGGGTTAATACAATTGCTTAAATAGAGAGCCTCCAAAAGAAGCCCTAATTTTAATTATGCGTAACTGATCATCTAGTATCATTGATAGATCATTCTGTATGATTAAGACAAAATAGCCTTTTTAGCCAGGAAGACCAGCAATGACCTATACGATTAGTTCAAGAGAAATAGGCTGATCGTCCTTGATGTTTGAATATTGTCCTGAACGATTAGTATAAAACTGTTGAACTTTATCTAGTATAATGTCAGGCGATGCTTTATTGTCCCAAGTACTTCTCTATCATCAAGTACGATATGGGTTTATCGTCCTCAATGATTAGTTGAAAAATTATGGTATTTGTCTGGTACGATAGTTGGTGATCCCTTATTGTACCAAACATATTCTATATCATCCAGGATGATCGTCAATGATCGTTATGTATAATCTTATCAAATTAAGTTTTATTATATGTATTATCATAAACATGGGATTAATTTAGACTTGATTGTCATGAATCATCCAATATGATGTGCATCGTCCTGTATGATTATTACAAAATTTAAAATAAAAATATTTCCTAAATTATGATAGGTGGTTGTTTTTTCATCATCTAAACTGATCATCTGGATAATATGGATCATCCAGTATAATTAATTTAATCACTTATAATTAGCATGGATTCCCTAATCAGGGTTTCTGTTTTTAGCTGATAGTCTAGTACGATTTGAAATCGTCCTATATGATTAGGTCAAAAATAAAAAAAATTTATAACACACCATATTTCTTTCCCTAAGTGTGTGTGTGTAAGATTACTTATATTGGGGTCCACCATATATATGACTTGACTCAAGAAAAGTAAAAAAGTACTTTGAAATTGAAGTTGCAGATAGACTCAACCCTAGCCTACCTTATCTTGAGCTGATTTGCATTGCAAGTGATCTTGTGGACCTGAAAGGTTAGTAAGCAAGACAAACAAAATAGATATGCAATAATAGTAAGTAGGGCAAACAAAATAATATTTTTATCATCAAAATCATAGTACTTGGATCCATATTTGCAACAACTCCATCTATTTTAGTGTAATATCCTTCAACCCCACAAAGGTTTCTTTGGGACAACTTTCTTATTGCTTTTTATAGCAGTTTTCTAGTACAAAATTTTTAATTTAAAAAAATGTACTAAAATTTGCTTTAAAAATAGTAAGAAAGTTGTCCCAAATGAAAGCAAAGGCAAACACTACTTTATATTCATGATCATTGAGTCTCGCACAACAATCCTTAATCAAGTACTTATCATATTCAATGAACAAAAATAGTATATGACCTACTGCAATTGATTAGTTTCAAAAAATTTAAAATACAAAAAAATGTATTAAAATTTTATAAAATATTTGAGATACGTATGTGAAATATGCAAGTTTAATTTATTTTCGTATTTTTATAATATGACACTTATTCGATCAGTGTATCTGATACATATAGAAAGTGTGTCAAATGCATGTTATATTCGATATGTTGAACACTATATAACTCTTTGAGGAAGAATGAAGGTGCATCATAGTGTAAAACATAAGATAAGAAACCCCAATATAAAAATAGCCATTCCACTCTCCAAAGCCAAACTGTAAAAGAGAACATGGAGAAATTATTCTCAGTTGAGGTAAAAAAGTTATAAAGTTTTTATTTAAATTTTATGGTAAAAGTATAAATACATAACGTTTTTATTTTAAATCCATTTGAACTGATTTGGTAATAATATGGTTGTTATAAAAGTTCTAATAAATGCTTGCTACTCTAGGAAATCTGAAGAAGCTCAATTATGGGTGTGAACGAGTTGAGTTGAGCTCGAGTCACCTCAGGCTATAGCTTGATCTTGAGCTTGATTAAATAATTGAGTTTGAGTTTAAGCTTGAGCGAGCTCGAGCTTTATTTTATGAGTTCGAGCTAGCTCACGAGTCATCTCTATTATTTTGAAAGAGAGAAAATGCTTATGATTCAAACAACAATTATAATAAAATGATAAAATAATTGAGATATTAAAAGAAAAATAATGAAGAATTGCCTAATATAAGAAAATAAGATGTAAAATATAAATATTTTTACAACTTTGTACTTAAAATCTTGAATACTAATATACCTTGAGTTCATGTAATATTCATATTCTTTAAATGATCTGGATCGCAAACTAATGAGTCGAGATAAGGCTGGCTTAAACTTGACTCATTAGTGTAACACCTACATATTCATGTATAGTTCCACATATTCTGACCTAATTTGATTCGAGGTAATCCATTGAATTTCTGCATTTTAATCATTCTGTATGTATATGAGACTATTTTGTATGCATGTGAAAATTTGCTTGGGCTCTAAAGCGGGTGTAAAGGTCTATACGCATGTTTATGAAATCTAAAAATTTTTCTCTACGGTGGTATTGGATCTAGCGACACCACCCTTTGAGCTCTCTGGAATTTAAGAAATTATTTCAGCGTCGAGGCGCTGGGGTGGCGCTATGGCGCACGTGATTAGGTGTCATGATGCTTAATCAAATTTTATATAAAAAATACATTTTCTACTAAACCATTTCATTTCACTCCATTGAGACAGTCATCTAGATAAGAGAGAGGGGGAATCCTAGAGAGAGAATGCTATATTTTGGGCAACTCCAAATCATTTTAAACTATTGGGCAAGTTCTGAAAAAATGTCCGTCACGAGATAGGCTGCATTTTGTTTATCTTTGTTTTAAAAAATATTAAAATAACAAAAAAATTCTAATTTAATTTATAATTCCATCAGTAAAAAATGCAGATAACTTGATATCAACAAAACTTCCGTAACTTTATGTATATTATAGATATAATAGTTTTGAGCATTTACGTATTTTTTTAGAGAATTTTCACAAAGTAAATTAGATTTTTTTTTATTTTTTTAAAGTAAATTAGAAAATATGAGGTTTTGACAAACTAAAAAATAATTATAGTCCTAAAATATTGATGTAGTATAATTAAAACTTTAAAATGATGCTTTGAATAATTTATATATATTATGAAACAGTACATGTTTGCTTAGTAGTACATTCCACTTTCTATAATTAAAACATTATATTAAATTCTAAATGAGTTTATTTATATTTATTTTATTACAAAACAATGAATTATATATTTATCTGCTTGTAATGTGTGATTCTATGGAGATCTGATGTGAGTGGAGGAAGTTATGTTCTTGTGTTGAACATATATTCTAGTGTCAAAGGAACATTATGGTACCATCACAACAAAAACTTGTATTTTTGGTGGCTAAAATTTGCTAGAAATAAACATTATTTGCTAGAAACATTGACTTTATGGCAAATTTATAGCGGAAAATGGTTCAATAGGAAAATGTGTGTCGGAAATACTTTTCTAATGCAAATGAGTCCGCCAGAATTATTTCTGGCAAATTTACCAGTGGGCTTTTGGCGGAAATGTATTCCTAGAAATGATGTTTCCAAGTTTATTTTTCTGGTGGGTTTTCCATAAGCATTTTCAGTGGAATATATTTTTTCGGAATTACCGACCATCAAATTGTTGGTTATTTTTGTTGAGCTGATTGATGGACCCTACCGACAAATTAGCTGCTTGAATGTCCAATGGAACTATTTCGCTAGAAATAGTATAGCAATTCATCGTATCAACGTGTCTAGTGGATAATCTACTAGAAACATGTACTAGAAAAATAGAACTTTCTCTTAATCATTCTGCAACACAACAATCCTATAAACTTACATATATCATCCTCACATTTCAATATTGAACAAAAACACTAACGCTATATGTAATAAGGCATTTGATTACAAAAAGATATTCTACAATTACAAAATATGTCTAAAATAAACATCAAGTTTGTTACACCATAAAAACAAACCATAAAATGTACAAACATATAGTAGCCTAATGTCCAATAATAATAAAAAGTTAAATCAAACTCTATTTTTTTCATTCTCCTTTGTCGGTGCTAGCTTCTTTCCATTGAATTGCTCTATCAGTCTCTACAACTCCTCAAATATCTGACTTTGTTGCATCTTCATCTGCATTTGCATGTCAACTTGTGATTTTCGGACATAATCTAGCTCTGCTGTAAGGGTAGAAAACATGTTAGCCATATAAAGTCTCCTAGCTGTTTGCCAAGAAGCTGGAGCTACTAGAGATCTTCCCCTTATGCATGTAGGCTTGTGAGCCTAAACCATAAATTTGTCCTATCTGCATTCCACCTACTGCTTGCGACCAATTGCGGTAGTCAGAATAGTCTGTAGATCCATATAAACATTACAATCTAAGAATTATGTGTAAGTAAAATATCCTACTAACTAGTACATCCTTCTACTTTCCTTTCATCCCAAACTTTGGTTTAACTCTTGGTGTAGTGTAATAGCGATATGTAATCACTAATAAATCATCTATATAGTATAGCTTGCATCCATTAACTCAACAATCTATTTTTATATATGTCAAACCAACTTTTTAGTCTGATATAAATCTGTATGAATTATATTATCTATTGGGTTGGTCTCCTTAAGTAGCCCAATGAATTGATTAAAACATTCACAGAGATATTATAGTATGTATTAATGCTTAACATCTTAACAGTAATAGATAACTCTGAGTGGGTAGTGCACTCCTTTCAAATTGATTGTTAAGAAGTATATAAAAAATCAAAGAAGTTCTTTGGCTCCTTATGTAGTGACTCTTTTGCATATTATTAAAATTGTGTCCCATTTACAACATAAACTAAGTCCTCAAGCATTATGATATTTCATTCCTTAGTTATATTAGAACATTTAGACGAGCCACATCGAGAATTGAAATGTGGTTCATACTCACCATGAGAAGTTCAATACTAATATTCTGATAGGAATCATCTATGATATAAATCAATAATTACCTTATCTAGTGTAAGGTGTACTTGATTTTTATGTTTAGAATACGAACAATGAAACCTTCCATTCGAGATAAAGAAAGGCAGTTGATAGGTTGTTTGGATAAAAAAATTCACCTCATTAATGAACTCATCTATTAATATCTTTCATCATTGTGTCAATCAGTTATGAATTTATTAGAGATTAGAGTGACATCTATTGAAGAAAAAATGATTAAAAAAGGCTTTAATTAATTTAAGCGTGTGTGAAGAAGGACAAATAATTTCATTCTATGAGTTGATAAAACTAATGTCAGAGGATTGTGAAGGAAAATGGATAGACCTAGAGTTACATTGATAGAATTCAGAATGATATGCAAATCAGATGGCGATAGTTACTAGTCAACATAACTTAGCTCACTAGGGCTTTTGAATTATGTTCTTTATAGCAGTAAGATATTATTTAGTATGCATTTTTCTCACTTCTTTAATATTATATCTAGAATGGATGGACCTAGAGTACACATTTTTTCCTTAAAATGGATAGACCTGCAATATGTATTTTTCTTGACATCGATGGCATTGACATGTAATTTTCATATGGACATCTATCATTACATAAATAATAACAACATTAAGCCTCTATTTGACTATATGGGGTTGGCAACATGAATAATATTTCTCCATTATGTCCTAATAAGTTAAATACTCATTTAAATCTAATAAAAGGTCATTTCTAATATTTTTTGAATAAAGACATTTTATGTTTACCTCTATCTTTCTTGAAATAAGCCAAATGTTATACACCTAATCTCATAATTGAGTCATCAGAAGGCCGATGTTTTATGTGACCAAACCATCTTAGGTGACTCTTCTTAATCTTAATTATCATTGGAGCTAGTCTAACCTTTTCATGCATATGCTCTTTTCTCATTCTATCCCTAAGTGAAGCCACTCATCTACCTAATCATCTTCATCTCTGTGACACATAACTTAATTGCATGCATCTCTTTTAATGGATAACATTCTACACATTCTGCTTTGATGTTAAGTATTTGGAGTCATAAGTTCCTATTTTTGATATGTCAGCATGAGAGTCATAAGGTCCAGAGAGTTCTCCAAATTCTATTCAAATGGGAGGCATGAGGGCCTAAAACAATATATTATTTTTTTGCTCTCATATATGAAGTACTTGTTTATTTACTTTTATATATTGGTATTTACCTTTTTGATAATTGTAAGCACTATGTTGTTTAATATTGTGATGCCCCAGAATCGAAATTGGAAGAATTATTATTTAAATCTTTTAATAAATAAAAATTAGAGCTACCTAATTTATTTTATCAATATCAATAATAGTAGAAATAAAACTATCGATATATATATATATATATATATATATATATAATTATGAAAAAATTATATACACTAATCAGGATCTATATAATCATCACATATATATCATATCCTAAGTATAAAATAATAACTAAAACAAAAAAATAAAAATTAAATAATCCTAATTAGCCTTACACTCATGATCCTCTACTCTGACCTGAAATCATTTAACCACATATAATGAGCTAAAAAGCCCAGCAAGTCATAAAACCTACAACTGAATTCAAAGCAAGACAAAGGAGAAATATGTCTATCTGGGATCAAATTATAATAGTAGTATTCATATGATCATTGAATTAACATAAAAATAGTAAAATCTATATGCAATAGTTATAGAAATTTATAAATAGTAAAACACTATGGTACGGAAGCTAGTAAACCAGTATGAGTTCCAAATTTATAAAGCAATTGTCGTATATGTAATATCAATTAATGCAAAAATTAAATAAAGCATCAAATTAAAACATTATAAAAGGCTGTTAAAATCAAATCAATATAGTAAAATAATATATGAATGTACACATGCTATCCTGTTATTCTATATAATTATTAAATTAATATCTTAATCACATGCTCAATATATCTCATATATCACATGCTCAATAAATATATCATTTTTTTGTATAAATAAATCATTAATAGTGTTAATAATAAATCCATACAAGAATATGGATAATGCCTCATTAATAATCATTTTAGTATTCATACTAAACAAATAAAAATTATGGCTATCACGATGTTTTTTAGTATTGTATTAGTGTCAGTATCAATAAATTATTGGCTTAGTAAACAGAGATGTCACTCTTTGTCCATCGGAATAATAATCATTCTCTTATAACTCTAAATTAGTGTATCACGTGAATCAATATAGGATAACATAAAATCATAATATTTAAAAGAAAGTCTGTCGGCCTATATAGGTCAATCAGTCTCCAACCATGGGTCAACAAGTTTTAACATGTCTTTTACACATATTATTATGACAATACTATAATAGTAATAGATGTTGTAACTTGAGCTCACAAATTTATATTGTTGATGATAATAAACATTATGGCTTACATCTTTATGTCTAATTATATTTGCAATGTATTGTTATTTGTTTGTATAGTAAATTTTATGAATGTTATGCACCATCCAATAAAAAGATTTAAGACTTAAGATTGGGTAGAATAGGTTATGTTGTAAAGTTTTTGGTAATATTTATTGATGTATTTTTTATTTCTTGAGTCAAGTCTTATAAGGGCGTATGCTAACTTGGTGACCATGCACACATATACTCATGGGGAGTGAGATTGAGTCAACATTAGAAATTTAATTTTTGAATTAATCATATTATATAATTCATATAATATTGTATGATAAGCTCATCTAACTAATTGTACTGAATGATTTGGATCATCCAAGATAATCAGTTATGATCATGAAAAATAACTGTCAATTATAATTTAGACAAGATTTTGAATTTCATATTTTATTAAAATTGTCCAAGATGATGTACATAATAATGGATGATCTATGAAATCATGCCTAAATTAATCCTATGATTAGCCATTCAAATCTGCATACTTTTGATATTTTAATCATACTGTACAATCTGGATCACATTGTATGACTAACATAGATGATTTTGGTCGTCCCATATTTCATTCTAGATGAATTGCATGTCAGTTGAACTAATCGTCCTAGACAATCTGAAGATCGTACTGGATGATCTGTGTAAAAACTTGAATTGATTGTACATGACAATGCTGATCATACTGGCTGGAAGGGCTATTTTGTACTAATCATACAGGACGATCTTAGGATTGTACAGTATGATCTTTGTCAATATAATTGATTTTTAAAAATTTTCAAAACGCTCTATTTAAACTTTCTCCAAAGACATTATAAGTATCTTTGGCAGCCATTGTGTCTTTATTCTTCTTAAGAAAACTTAAAGAGATAACTTTAAAAGGAGAGAGGAAAGGGTGGAGTTTTAGATTGAGAAGATTCTTGGATGGGATTTCAAGGGAGTGTGGTGGGGATTTCACATGGTTGCTCTTCCAAGCTTGCACCTTGAGGGAAGTTTTGGAAAGAAGAAGATCTCTTTGGTTTCAAAGGACCTGGCTACTCCGCCGCACCATGGAAGGTGAAAGGGATTCGTAGTTTTCTGCCATCTCCTGGAGGGAGAAAAAGGTGTAAAGGTTCTCTTCCTATGAATGGAGTGTTGGTTCTTTATTGTACCGGGTTGGTGGAAATATTTTATAAAGGCTTCTCTACCTTGCTATGGGATCAAAATGAGAGACACTAAAAATTTTTAGTGCAATTGTCAGAGGGTGCCTCCAGGGAGTGGATGTAGGTTAGGTCGGACCTAATCACTATAAATATGATGTGTTCTTTCCTTTATTATTTATACATTTATTTTTCTTGTGATTAACTACATGGGTGAAAATATTGATTAGTCTTTTTATTATTAATTTAATTTATTTTTGCATCAAGTTATAAAAAGATTTTTATTTATAGTTAAAGAATTTCTTAAATACCAATTCACTCCCCTCTTGGTTAGCCTAGGGACTAGTTCTTTAGGGTTTCACAACCCTCACAAACTTTCAAGTGGTATTAGAGCCAGATTCATAAATTAAGTTTTTGAAAATTTTTGAAAAAAGATTAAAGTCTAACTTTTGAATTGTAACACTGTGGAAGGACATTCAATCACATGACCACCTTTATTTGAAAATATTTCTTTTGATTTTTTAAAAAATTGCATGTCTAATTTATTATAATTAATTGATTATTGAATATGGTATATGATTTAAACTAGTTATTATGTATCATCATGTATTATAGATTGAGCCAAAATTAATATTTCTTTTTCCGAATGGAGTAGAATAAAACAAATTAATGCTCAATTGAATGTTAAATACTTGAATTATTTCTTCCATGCTTTGAATTCTAAAGATTGTATGTTAATATCCACATGTATTACTGATAAGAAATTTGAGATAAATTACACACTACAAACGAAGGTACTAGTGAAGTCAAATAATCCAGGTTGAATATTTTAATGTATGATTATAAACTATTTTCATGAAACCTAATGAGACTATTCTAGACATGTATACTAGATTTACTCAAATAGTGACAACATTACACGCCTTAGGTAAAGATCTTTTAAACTTTGAAAAGGCCAATAAAATTCGACAATGTCTATTTGATAAGGTTGATGCCAAAGTAATTGCTTTTTGTGAATAAAAAAATTTGGATGAATATTCTATTGATAATTTGATTAGCTTTCTCATTACCTATGAGCAAACTTTGGGCCAAAGATATTTTGATGCAGGTGAAACAATAGTGCTAAAAGTTGAAGAGATGGATAATAATGGCTTAATAGATAATGAAAGCAAGGAGATAACCTTAATAAGAAGTAAGCTTGAAAAACTATTGAAGCATAAACATAAATATCAATAAAAGTGGAATAGAGGTAAAAATTGTAAGAATGCTAAGATTTCTTCTATCATTATTTATTTTGAGTGTAGGAAATTTGGACATATGATAAATGAATGTCCTAATTTAAAACTCTTCCACCAAAGAAAAATGATAAAAATAAGCAAAATGCAATAAGGGAAAATGATAAAAAGCAAAAAATCTCTAAGATATACCTAGTTTCTGAATCATCAGACCGGGAGCAAGATGATGATGTATATATTGACCTCCATAGATAAACCCAAAAGAAGAAAATATATACCTGTAGACCATCGGATCCACAAAATCCGCCGAAATTGCCCCGAGTCAGCGCCGTTCGCATCACTTCTCCACGACTCCTGCTCAAAATCCGCAATCTCACCTCGATCGCATCTCTTTAGCGTTGTTAAATACCAAGCCAAACATAGCATTCAGGGCTGGATCTCCAACTTCACTCCACGCATGACTGCTCTTTTGATCTTGTTCTTCTCCCGCAATCGACCCCGGCAATAGCTCTTCCTCATGATCTCCCCACTTCTCCCTCCTACACGATCCCAACCTCCTACCTCTAGTTTGCAAGCCTCCGGCACCCTATCCCACCTACCTCCACACTTCCTTCAGCCCAAACCGAGAGAGAGAGAAGGAGAGAGAGAGAGAGAGAGAGAGAGAGAGAGAGAGAGA
>NW_021318618.1:9270043-9282045 GCF_001605985.2 Dendrobium catenatum | reverse complement strand
ATAACTAATTATTGATTAATTATAATAAATTAATCTTAATTAACTAATTATTAATTATAATTATTTAAATAATTATGAGTAATTATTTATAATTAATTAATTTATATTATAATTAATTATAATTAGTTAATTAATTAATTATAATTAAAATGAATAATTATGGTTATTTTCTCTCTCTCTCCCTCGGTCCACGTGCCAACATCTACAACTCCGCGAAGGTACGAAACTCCCTAAACTCAGATTCCCATTTTTGAAGTTAGCGACAGATCAGAAAACAGCCCATGCACGCCTTTATTGCGCATGGTGGGATGGGACCCCGGTGTGGCGCCTACGACGAGATGGGTAATCACCTAAAAAAGCCTTACTTCAATGTTCATGGCGGACCGGAAAATCGTCCATGCACGCCTTTGTTGTGCGTGGTGGGATGGGACCCCGGTGCGACACCTAAGGCGAGGCGGGGTCACTCATAAGTACCCCCGAGCAGGGGGAAAGAAAACTGCTTTTCATAAAACACTTTTTAAAACTCCATGCACGCCTTTGTTGGTGTGGTGGATGAAAAACAAAATCACCGCCGTGGTGTCTCACAAACACCAACCGTGCACGTCTTTGTTGACGTGGTGGGTAGGCGGCCTCTTGGTTTTTCCCCTAAACGGGGGAGACACCGGGAGGCTGCCGAAATTTTGTCTAAAATCAAACAAGGACTTGAATAAAAAAAAATGAAAATGATGAACTTGGACTTGTTCGAATTCAAATGAATGTAGAGAACTTGGAATTGCAACAAATGACTTAAGTGAACTTGAACACAAATAAGCTTAATTCAAGTGAACTTGAAATTGATTTGAACTCAAATGAACTTGGTGCAAAGAGCTTGAACCGAACAAAGACCAAAAGGACAAGGACTTGAATTCAATCAGAGGACTTGTGGACATGCATTTGAACTTGGTTTGAACCAAGTGAAAAAGGCTTGAACTTAAAAAAATTATAAAGAACTACACTTGAGTTTAAACTCAAGTTGGACTTGATTTGCATATTAAGCATGACTTGAATAAATAAACTTGAGCTTCATTTCACTCAAAGTGAACCATGATTTGAACGCCATGAATTCAAATCAGACGAACAATAAGAGATAAGTAAACTTGAATCTGATCACAAGAGAATTTAAATTTACTTGGACCACAGAAAATTCATGCAAATAGAGCTTGAATCTGAACATACACAAGGTGCATTCATGAAACTTGGGAACCAAGGAAACTTATGTTTCAAAATGCATGATTTGATGACTTGTTCATAGGCAACAATGCAAGCTCTCAATGAATATAATAACTCACCTACGATAATATACAAGGGATGTAACATGTTAGTGAGCAACATTTGAAGAGCTATAATGAATAGAAACACTTATAATGTGCAAGAATTCAATCATCATTTGATTTCAAACAATGACTCATAACATTGGAAGCTAGTTCATCCTTGAGCAACATTCAATGAAAATCACAAGACAACAATCATTGAGAGCATTCTGAAGCTACTGCCAAATATAAAAGAACTATGATGTGTATGACAAGCCATATGTTAACACTGATGGCATAATAGATATGGTGGTATTTCAATCAATATGCTTACAATCAAGAGTATGAGGCTCACAGTAAAAGTTAAGAGAGTTTCAAGTCGATCAAGGTGCAAAAACCAACGAACACTCAAAATCCATACACAAGTGAATAAAAAAAGATCTGCAATACATACAAGCTCTCTACAAAGATAGATGTATGTGCCACATGCCACTTATGTATAGATACAAAGAGACTTCAGTAAATGTAGTATCCTGAAGTCAATTTCAGTCTGTGAAGGAATACATCTACCTGCCCACTTGTAGCAGTAGTGAATTACTACATAAGCCAAATACCACAACAAGGTGCATGAAGAATGCGACATATACAAGCTCCCACGAGCTTCTGCTGGAGCACACTACGAATATTACATACAATCTATGAATAAATGCCAAAGGATTACAAAAAATGCAAGCTCTTACGAGTCATTCTGGGAAATTCGTTGTATAGTACATTATCTGAAAGCAAACATAAAAGAACTACAATGAATACAAGCATCAACAAACACAAAGCAGGAGATTTGTTAGTGCACTATGAGGCACCTACAGAAAGTTATAAGTAGTGTACGACAGTCTACCTGTACAAAGCAGTGAACAACTCAATTCAGAAGCTGCTACGCCATGCCATCGGATTTGCAACATCTATTCAAGCAGACAGAATCTGTTTCTAAATATTTTCAAAATACCCCTACACATCACCGTAATTTGTATACACATAGGTACACTAAAGGGAAAAATAAAATCTCAACCCGCATGGGCCTCGACGAACATGTTATTGATACACACGTGACGTCTAGGGATGCTGCGCGGGTCAACAAGTGAATCCAAATTTAAATATGATCCTTCTATACAAGTCAATGGAAGTTGATAAGATTCGAACCATTAAAAAAATAGACAGTTGTGGGGATCGGTGTATTTGTTTTAATACATTCATATTAGGCCTGCAAGGCCTATAATCAAGAGAATTCACTAATAAAGGCATAAAACCCATGAAACTTGATCCTCTGTCGACCAGTAGACAGAGTCGACAAGGTTCAATCCAGAAAATGGAAATGCCCCCAAACACCCCGATGATGGCCATGTTGAATGCTAATCTCAACTGGAGGGTTTTACAAATATTTTTAAATGCCTCCCAAAAGTCCATTCAAAATCCAAAACTCTACAGAGTCCAAAATCTAAAATCCCACAAATTCCAAATCCAGATATTTAAAAATAAAATTCAACTATTAAAACACTTAAAGCAAAATCCATCCACCCTCCGCAATAGTTTGCCGGGGTGGACAAATTAAAAACTAATTTAGCTCACATAGAGCCAAATGCCCAGTAGAAAATATCACTAGGATCCATTCTCAAACAATCTCCTACCAGTGAGGATGTGGTGTGTTTCCTCTAACTAGTAGTTTTGCCACCAAATGGCACCGCAGGATAAACGGTTATGACCCGGGGCCCTCTGAACCAAGTGGTTTTACTGCCAAATGGCATCACAAAATACCGATTATGACCAGAGCCAATACACTCCTTATTGGCATCAAAATCCTTGAGATATGAATAAATAGGATATGATCGATAGGGCACAAAGCCCTCTGTTAGCTAAGGTGGATTCAAATTTGTCCCCTTAGGCAAATATTCACCCTAGGTCTACATGGTCCCCTTGGACGAAGCAACCCATGGCTGCCGACAAGGATCCTTCTGTCAGGTTGGGTCGACTACCTCCTCTAACTAAGTAGACCAAGGACCACAATGGTCCGGGAAAACAGAACCATGGGATCTTGATCTGGTCCATGATCCATTCCCCCACCATCCACTTTAAGTGCAATATGGTGAAATTTCAAGTTTTAAATATCAAACCCTCCAAATTTCTCAATATCCAAACCCTTCAAATTCCAAACTTCCAATCTTCAATACTAATACTCATTGCTGCTACTATATGTCAGATACCATGTATAATCCACGTATCTGATTGACGACTAGCCTTAATCAAAAGTTCTCTCTCGTTATTGGGAGGGGTAATTAACTATAGGGGCTTGCGCCTATAGGAAACAAAAACTCATATCATAAAGTCCTCACAAAATGAGGGCGTAATCACTAGGTAGTGTCTTATCTATAAACTCATCTGCCTTCCAAATTTTACCCCGGAACCTGTTCCGTTAAAACTCCCTCGCCGAAGAAAAAGCATTAATCATCAGCCGCGGTGAGAAGGTTGGGGCCGAATTTTTGGAGCCCACAGTATAAAGTTTTGTTTGTATATTTATGTATTGTAGTTAATACATGTGTATATGTTCTTTATTTTGTTTTATTCATTATAAATATTTTCTGTGATGTTTTTGATGTTTTTTTACTTGTAATCATTTTATTTTATTTTTCATGTATATTTTTATGATTTATCCCTGGTCAATACACATAAATCAAAATTCTTATTGTATTTGCATAAGGGAATCAATTAACTTCTCTAATTTTTTTTTTTTATGAAAATTTTACCTTATTTTTACCAAAAAAATTTAAGTGATGATTGTCTTTTCTAAATTATTAAAAGAAAGAAATTCATGATTATATCTATCCTTCTCATTTTTCTTAATCAGATTATTGCACTTTTGAATAAAAAACTATATCAATTTAAGAAATGGACTTTGAATTTAAATTGTTTTTATCATCCTACATTTCATCATATGAATCTTTTGCAAACTGATGAATCAACTTCATAATTTTCTTAATCAAGATATTTATTTTTATCATTGGATTGAGTTTACTTTGATTCGTTAAAGATTAAGAAAGGAAGTAAAATTATAAAAATGAAAAGAGGCACAAAATGAGCCCAAAGATGAAAAGATGTGTAATGTACACCAAAATTGAAAGATGCACAAAAGCATATCAAAAATAAAAAATGTGCAAAGTGCGCCAAAAACTGATAAAGAAGCATAAAATGACCCCACAATAAGTTAACTTACATTTCTTATAATTTTAATTCTAATGATACATTCAATACTTGAGTTTGAAAATCATAATTCCTGACTCGTCATTTTTGTATTGATATTCTATTAAATATATTTCATGTAAGAATATTAAAAAAGATATTTTTTCATCTCTAACTCTTTTTTATGAATTAGATTTTTTATTTAGAAAGGACTTGATCTGTAAGGAGCCTGAGCTAGGATTTATAAAATTCAAATTTCTAACATTTCTAGATCTTAGTACAATCAATTTATTTCTTACTAAACTTTTGAATAAAATTAAGAGGTAACTTTCTCATTCTAAGAAAATTTGTTGAAATTAATTGATTCTTCTTAAACATTACCACCACTTACACTTGATCAGAGTTTGTATGATCTTTAGTTTGTTATGTGTGTTATTTTTTTTCTCTTTTTTTGATAATGTCAAATTGGGGAGAATGTATTTGGTTGGTTGTATTTGTGTTTAAGTTGCATATGTTCATCTTATATTTACATTAGTCTAAATGTTATTTAGGTTCTAAATGGTTTTTTACTTTTGTTTATTTCTATATAAATAAAAAGAAGAAGAAAAATATTTTTTTTATTTATCCTGTTTAATATAATTATCTTAGTGAGGGGGAGATTAGGAGAAAATCTTTTTTAAATTTATAAATTCAACCAGTAATATTTGGCATCATAAAAAAATGGGAGATTGTTGTAACTTGAGCTCATGAGTTTATATTTTTTATGATAATAAATATTATGGCTCATATCCTTATGTCTGATTATATTTATAATATATAGTTGTCTATGTGTAAACAAACATTTTTGGAATGTCATGCACCATCCAATGAAGATTCAATGCTCAAGATTAGGTAGAATAGATTATGTTTAAATGTTTTTTGTAATATTTATTGATATATTTTTTATTTCTTGAGTCAAGTTCAGTAAGGGTGTATGCTAGCTTGGTGAACATGCACTCACACATGCACTCAGGGGGAGTGAGATTGAGTCAAATTCAAAAGTTTAATTTTTAAACTAATCATACTATACTATTATATCGTACTGTACAATAAGCTCATCTAACTAATCATACCAGATGATTTGGATCATCTATAACAATAAGTTATAATCATGAAAAGTGGCAGCCAATCATAATTTAGGCAAGATTTTGAATTTCATACTTTATTTTAATTGTCCATGATGATGTACATCATACTAGATTATCTATGAAAATTATGCCTAAATTAATCATATGATTAGTCAATCAAATATGCTTAATTTTGATATTATGATCATATTATATAATCTTGATCGAAATATAAGATCGACAAAGATAATTTTGTCCTCCCCATGTTTCATCCTGAATGAACTGGATGTTAGTTGAACTAATCATCCTGGATGATCTCAGGATCATACTGGATAATATGTGCAAAAACTTGAATTGATCGTACAGGACAATACTGATCGTACTGGCTAAAAGGGTTATTTTGTACTAATCGTATATGACAATCTCAAGATCGTACTATACAATCTTTTTCGGCATAATTAATTTTTAGGATTTTTCAAAGTCCTATATTTAAGCTTTCTATAAAAACACATTGTAAGTGTCTTTGGCAGCCATTGCATTTTCGTTCTTCTCAAGAAAACTTGAAGAGAGAACTTGAAAGGGAGAGAGGGAGTGTTGAGGGTATTTCACATCGGATTCAAGGTTCATCTTGAAGGAAGTTTTGGGAAGAAGAATATCTCTTTGGAGTCAAAAGACTCGGCTACTCCGCTACACTAGGGAAGTTGAAAGGGATTCATGGTTCTTTATCATCTCTTGGAGAGAGAAAAAGGAGCCAAGGTTCTCTGCTTGTGAAAGGAGTTTCGATCCTCTACTATACCAGGTTGGTATAAAGATTTTGTAAGGGCTTCTCTACCTTGTTGTGGTGGCAAAATGAGAGACACTAAAAGATTTTAGTGTAATACTTAGCGGGTGCCTCCGGGGATCAGTGGATGTAGGTCAAGTTAGATCGAATCACTATAAATCTGGTGTGTTCTTTCTTTTATTATTTTTGCATTTATTTATCTTGTGATTAACTGTGTGGGTGAAAATATTGATTTATCTTTTTATTGTAAATTTAATTCATTTCTACATCAAGTCTTAAAAAGATTTTCCTTTATTTTTAAAGACTTTTTTAAATACCAATTCACCCTATTGGTTAGCCTCGAGACTAGTTCATAAATATTTAAAAACTCTCAGGAACTTTCAATAGCGACTAGCTATTACTCAATCACATATCCATATTTATTTTCAATGCATTGTAGTAAATAAAGCATAATTTAGCTTAATTCAAAAAGTGTCAAAATGCCATAATGATAGACAACAAAAATCATACTAAGCAAAATTTTATATTTTAGAATTTAACCACATTATTAGAGATTGCATAAAATAACATTCTAAAACTTTAGTTGAACTAAATCATTATTTTTAGATGTCAAAATAAATTCTTAAGTAGGCAAATTATTGTATTTTCAAAATCACCAAATAAAAAATCTCAAATAAATACTCAAAATATTCATAATCTCAATATCTATAAAATATAAAATGTTACACGGTGAAAATTTTACCAATACAAAATTATCATTATTTTTGGGTAACAAAAATATAAATTTGATAAAAAAATATCAAAAATATAAAATCTTTGAAATAAAAAATATGGTAACGATTTCTTACAGTGAGACTAGTAAATTTTCCAATAGACTCAATTGACGAAAATTGCTTAACAGCCTCCAAATCCAAGAATTTCCTTTCTCTCTCTTAAAAGTTCATGAGGGTTGTTAAACCCTTATGAACTAGCCCGAGGCTAAATAAGAGGGGGGCGAATTAGTTATTTAAAATTTTCTTAAGGTAAAAAAGAAAATCTTTTTGAATATTTTAAAATAAATAATTTATGCAGAAGCAACACTAATTTCATAATAACAAAATCAGATATTTTAACCACATAACAAATCACATAATAATATAAAAAAGTAAATTTAAAGAACACACTATATTTATAGTGATTTGGTCAACTTGACCTACGTCTACTCCCTGCAAACCTCATTTCCAGGTATTGCACTAAAAGTAATGTCTCTCCTTTTACCCCCATATCAAGGCGAAGAAGTCCTTACAAAATCTTTCCATAGACTTGGTGAGGCAGAGTGCCTTGAATCATTTTACTCCCTCCTAGAGTAGGCAGAGAACCTCAAAATTCTTTTACTTCCTCCTAAAGTAGGAAGAGAACCTTGAAATCCTTTTACTCCCTTTTTAAGTAGGCAGAGAACCTCAGAATCCTTTTTCACCCTCCTGGCGAAGGTAGATAACCTAGATCTGGTGCTGATGAAGATCTCCCCTAAAGCCACTAAGGAACCAGAAAAATAGCTTGAAGAAGAAGATGGAAATCTTACTTGGAGCAACCTTTGTGAATCTCTCACAACTCCCCCTCACAAGGATCTCTCTCTCTACATTCTCTAAGCTCTCTCTCAGACTCCATAACAAAAGATTTCTCATAAGAGTATTATAAATATTTAAATAGTGGGTTTAAAAAAACCTTAAATTTTAAGAGTTCCATCTTCTGTTCATACAATATAATACATGTATCATAAGGTATAATAAGTGTAATTCAGACTCGTTCAACAAGATTGTTTAGACAACCGGTTCAACTTTTATAACATTTCATATAGTATGACCAAAACATCATACATTACAAACTATAAAAATTCCTTCTATTCATTTGGGGCGATCCTTGGAATGGCCAAGTTCATACATTGGTGATCATTCAATATAATGGACATCGTATGATATGATCAGTACAAATATCATGGATTTTGTTTAGCACAATCTCTATGATAACTAATTTTGTACACGGGTAATCATAAAGTACGAACGCTATTGTACAATATGATCAATCACAATAATTGTTCATAATTTGATTGCATGATATCAAGAAATTAATTAAAAAAGATTTTAATCATGGCATACAGTACGAACCAAATCATATTGTACGATTAGTACATAATTAGTATATTTCTTAACCTTTCCCAGTTAGAGTTTTGATAGAGCGCAACATTTTGTATAGTATGAATTAAAATCATATAATATGAATTACTTCATATAGTACAAAATCAAGATCATATAATATGAATTACTTAAAAAATAACTCTCCCAAAAATATTTCTTTCATCTCTCCCTATGTGTGTGTAAAAGGTTGCTCAGTAATGATATCCACTCAATTATATGATATGACTCAAGAAAGAAGAAAATATTTTAAGCCTCTCTCTCTCTCTCTCTCTCTCTCTCTCTCTCTCTCTCTCTTATATGTTTATATTATCATATGTTTAATATCAAATATAGTAAAGGTGGCTAAGAACAATCCTTACTCATTAGTTTGATTTCTCACATTCAATAATTTGACATCATTTATGGGATATGTTCTCACCTTTATTAACCTTAATCATGGTAGGGGCATAATCCCTTTTTTCTTCCTAATCAACCTCTAATGCAAGATGATATTGCATTTTAGCAGCAACATAAAAGGTCTTTTATTAAGGAGAAGTTAAGGCGAGGTGGGGTTCCAACATAGGTTTCAGGCTTAAACATTTATGTAAAATTCATGGGAATGATAATATGTAATACTTGTAATGGTGAGTTACACCTATTCTGACCCATTCTGACAAGAATGATGAAGTGAAACTTTTGTGTTCTTGTCTTTTGCATGTGTCTATGAGTGTTATGTATGCATGTTTATCATGAATGAAAATAATAGAAATTTGTGGATGAGTTAACTTTTCTACTAATTAGAAGCTTTATTGTATATTTCAAAATTTCAAATGGAAGAATTCTAAAAGAGCCCCTTGAACTTTGATCTTGGGCTCAATCTATCACAAGTCAACACGATATGACCTTCTTTGTCTATGGGTCATATTGGGTTGTGTTGTAACATTATAGTAGGATAAATCCATTTATTTTTCATAAGTAAACATTAGTGGATTTGTCAAGATATGTGTTGTCCATTCATGAATAAGACATGTTTTTCTCATTAATAGAAAGTAGTAATTATCATCATCAATTCTATAATGGACATAATATCTTTTACTGATTTTTTATTTATTTATTTTTTGGGCAAGGGGAGTATCGGCCCGCTACCACGTCAACTTGTGATGCGCTTGGCAATGTACACTAGTCTATTAACTTACCTCTTTCATTAGCATCAAGTCTCATATATCTCTTTAAATAGCTTTGTCACCCACTTTGTAGCTAAGTACATCACTTGGTCCTTCTTAGAAGCTTCATTGTGTGCTCTATAGTTGGTCATGCCACTTGGTTCACTTCAAGCATCTTCATTGCTTGATCAATAATAGATTGTGGAACTCTCTCCTCAAATTTATTCAATGCTCCTTACATATTTTATTTTATTATTGCATATTTTAATGTATTGTACTAACTTAAGCCTTCAACATCACTTACACCTCCACAAATAGCACTATTTATCACTCAATTGTTGGCTACATCGCTAATGCTACTTCATTAGCATATGCCACATGCATAACCATGAAAGTTTCCTAAATAAATCATCAGATTGTGGGTAACTCTCAATAACATCAAATCAACCAAAGGAAGAGAAGAAAATACTAAATATTTATTAGAGAGTTATATTCATCATTTTATAGAATCTCCTATACTTGATCAAGGACTTGGGACAATTAAGGTACCTCATCCTTGTATGAAATAACTATTGGAATACTAAAGTGGATGCTCATAACTTTAATTTGATGCCAACACATCTTGACATTGACATATTCTCTTATTAAGGTTGAAGTTTGTAAGGGAATAACAACATTGGTGTCTTGCATACATGAGATTGTAATTAAAGTAGATATAAACCAAATTATTCTTTTTCAAAGCCATATGTACATCTCTATGCAACTTTTATAGTTCCTTAGTAGACTCTTCAACCAAAAGCAAGGCTATAAACTCAATTTTGAAAGGCTAAGGCCAATCTAAAGTGAACCAAAATTTTGAATCAAAGTTGGGTTGCCCATATTTGAGCTACATCTTTAAAATGATGCAATCAACCTTTAGCATATTCAATTCACTTTCTTCCGAACAAGATTACGATTACCAAACAAATCTCTGACTAGCAATTTTAAATGATTATTATTATCAACTTGACTTCTGCTAGTGGATTATTATTATCGAGCAAGATTTTAGCCAAAAATTCTAAAAGAAGGCTAAAGCCATCGAGGATTTAACTTCACTTTCTATGTTACAAATTATAATTATCGAATAGGATTCTAATCTATAGTGTTAAAACACTATGAGCAAGACTTTATGATATTCATAGAGAAAATTCATTTTGTCAATAAGTTTGAAAGAGGCTTACTTGTCTTAATTTACCAACACTTACCATCATAAACTTGTAATGATTGAGCTATTTTTAGTTGGTATTTTTTATTCTTCAGGGATACAACTTTTTAGAGACAAAATTCAAGTCAATTAGTTTTTTTGATAAAGTTTGAACGAGTTCTACCTAAAAAAAATCAAAATTTATAAATATTTACGTGACATATAAATCAGCAATCAATCACATTAGATCCTCTTAAAAATTAATTATTTGTTTGTCCAATGAAGTATCTCCAGCAATTTCAATATTAAAATCAAGAACAAGTTGATGATCAAAATAAAAGGATATATATTTTGTAAGGAATTTACATACATACCATCATATATTGTTTAATTTATATATTTAATATTTAAAACTTCAATATTACATACATACTATCTATATGTTCCTTTCATATCAAATATGAGTAGTAGAAATAAAATATATGAGTAGTAAGAAGTAAATATGAGTGACATATTTGATATTAAAATAATAGAGAATGATATTTATATAATATTAAAATTTTGTATATTAAATATGTAAATAAGATGATATAAAATTGTATGCATGTAAAATTTTTTTTTTAGCATGTGTTGTTAGGAATTAGGATAGACGAATTCTTATACATAGAAATAAAAACATAATTTTTAGAGGTGTGAATATATTTAAATGGTAAAAAAATGTAGAAAATTTTTTCTTGGGCATAAAAATTTTGTATTAAGCCGGCAACCCGCAGAGCCGGCACATCATATGCTAAAAAAAATTACGATTTTTCGTGCCTCGATCGAGCAGAAATCATTCTTGACCGTAAACTGCTCAAATTCTCGCCACGTAATGAAACAAACCCTTGCCGAAGAAGAAGACCAATTCGCTTCGAAGCGGATTATGAAGTGAAGCCGTTGCGGGAGCAGAATTCAGGGCCGAAAATTATTACGCAGCCAAGGTACAGGGCGGAGCAGGGCAAGGATCAAATTTTCTCATATTGGATACCTAATTTTCTTCCCTTCCGACCTCATTGGTGTCAGTGTATGAGCCATCCCCTCAATTCTCTTCATTATAGTC
>NW_021318618.1:9253463-9269943 GCF_001605985.2 Dendrobium catenatum | reverse complement strand
TAACACCTAAAACTTAAATATTACACAACAACAACTCAAACACAAACTTAACCTCATATATACCACTCCGTTCCAAATAGGGCTCACTCCGTTTCATCATCCCGTAATTTCCCGCGCTTGCCATGAAATGTCGCGCGAAAGCAGCGGAATCTCGAAGGCTGGAGAAAAGCTTGCTTCGCGACGTGTTGTGACTGATTTTGCCTTCTTCTGCTTTGTCGCACAGAAGCTGTAGGTAAGGTAAATCCCGTGCCTTCCTTTTCTTGGTAATGGTCTAGACAGCTCCTCATAGCTGTATTTGGTTCCAAAAAATGCACGGGATTCTTCCGTTTTGTCTTGTCGCAGAGCCGTATTTGGACAAGTTCCGTCCAGTGGAGCTGTATTTGGTCAAGTTCCGTCCAGTAGCTAATCTCCCTCTTTTTACTTTTTCCTTATTATTTCAGGTTATATTTGAAGAAGAAATTGCTAGTGTGTGGCATACTTTGTGTAGAATGGATTGTGATGATTTATGTGGAGAGAAGGAAGGGCATTTTTTTGTTACAATTAAATATGGAGGATTTTGGGTTGATAGAAATGACAACTTTAGAAAGAAATATAATGGTGGCAAACAAAGGACTGTCAAAATTGAGAAAGGAAGTATGAATCTTTTTATGCTCAAAACAGAGATTCTTAAAATATGTCAATGGCTCAAAGGGTATAAATATAGTATGCATTATCACATTCACAAAACATCGCCGAAGGAATACAAAATTATAAATACTGACGTAGACGTGACAGAGATGGTTAAAGTTTCAAGTGAAAATTTTCGTGCTAAGTTAGTTATCTCAGTAGAAGAGGTAGATAGAGAGCAATCAAACACAAACCTCATGGGGGTTGTTAGTGCTGAATATATGGCAGAATGTTATGTGATTCATAATGGTTGTATTTCAAGTGTTCATAATACAAGTGCTATAGATATAGGTATTGACACCTTCTTCAACGATGCAAAAAGTTTCAAGAATGCTCTTCGATCAGTTGCCATAAAGGAGAACTTTGGGGTTCGAATAAAAGCCAGTGATAAGAAACGTGTGATTGCGACTTGTTCCTATCAAGGTTGTGAATGGAGAATTCGAGCTTCTTTATGTGAAGACACTCAATCTTTCCAAGTTAGGAGACTAGATGGAGTACACACATGTCCTGGTATAAATCGAGCTGGGAATAGGCTGGCAACATCTGCTTGGGTTGCCAACGAGATACAGGAAATGGTAAAGAGGTACCCAGATATCCCACCAAAAGAAATAAATAGTAGTCTAGAAAAAGAGTATGGATTATCGTTACCTTATATGAAGCTTTGGAGGGCTAGAGAGGAAGCCCGTGATGCTTTATTTGGTTCAGTTGATGACAACTACAAATGGGTTCCAACATTAGCAACAGAACTCCTTCATATGCATATAATAACCGCTGATTTATCATATTGCCTATGGTGTAGGTACAAACTAGCATATGAAGGGGCAATTTTCACATTACCCGGAAAGGATCTTTGGCAAGTAGCAGAGAATACGGAACATGTTGGTGTACCTAGTACTTGTAGGCAAGAGGAAGACCTAGGAAAAAAAGATTGTTAAATTTCTTGGAGCAAGATAAGAGGTCACATAGGTGTGGCAGATGTGGTTTATGGGGCCATCATAGGAGTACTTGCAAAAATCCATTGCGAAATAATATTAACAAGGACAATTTGAGTACAGAAGTTGGACGAAGAAGCCGGACAAAGTTGCCAAGCAGACGGAATGGAGAGGATCATCAACTTGAAGATTTCGAGTTCTCATATGTGATTGGATTTTAGGATTGATAGCATTCACTGCTCTTTAAGAAGTCCGTGTTTTGACTTTTTGAGCTAGTACATAACAGCTGTAACTTTTTTGAGCTAGTATATAGCAGCTGTATTTTTTTGAGCTAGTAGATAGCAGCTGTAACCGCTGATTTTTTGGGCTAGCAATATCAACAACTTTAAAGTATTGACTGTTATGAATTAGCCATTCTCTTGATTCAAAGAAATTTTATGTATTTAAGTTGAATGCTGTAGAACTATGACGTTGGTTGATTGCCTGACTTGACAAATCTGCACGTTCAATTCATATCTGCACGTTAAATTAACTTTCGTCTTCTCCCATTAAGCCATTATCTGCACGTTATTGACTGTTATGAATTGCCTGATTAAAGTTTGTCCGTTTTCAAATTCAAATCTGCACGTTATTGACTGCACGTTCAATTCATATATGCCAGATTAAAGTTTGTCTACAATCTTTTTGAGCTGTTCTGAATTTATACCAAATTCTGATATACAAAACTGATACAATTGTAATAAAACAGCTTAAAAAGGTTACAAAATTGATATACAGAATTCTGTCCAGCATGAAGTCCGAAATTCCTTTTAGCATGAAGTTAACATTTCCTAGCTGCAGGTTTTTTTGAGTTGAACAAAGAGCTGCTTGACAATGACAAACAGGAGAGAAAAATGCATAAAGATGATCAATAATTCAACATAACAACTTACAATACCCTTGACCAACACATCAATAAAAGGTTACAAAACTGAACATAACAAAAACAACATTTTCTGCAGTCGACACAACACGTTACAAACACAAACGGATGATTACATCAACAACAACAATTACAATGAAGACTTTCATCAAGAACATCATCCATTCAAGCATATTAATAACCTTCGCCTCAAACACTTTGCGCTCATCGTCTATACCAAAAGATGCATTTTCAACTTCATCTATCCATCTGAAGTATCTGCAGTCGTCATCAGTTCGATTATTCACGCACCTATAAAATTTTCTTCCATTATTAGGTCCACGGTGGCAAGTGTACAATACACAATTCAGGTGACAGTGACAATAAACTTCAGATCGTTGGCGTCTATCTCTCGTAGCGAACGAATTCGTAGAACTCATTTGAAACGTTTTGGAATAAACCAACCTTTTCTGTAACAAAACAGAGAATTTTTAGGAAAGATAACACTCATGACATTCTGTATCAAAAAAAAAAGTGGAAAATACCATTTCTGTGGCAAAACAGATATAATTCGTGACATTCAGAAATGATAAAACATTCTGTAACAAAAAAAAAATTGCCGCTAGCAATCGGATATACAAGGATAGAAAAAACTTATACAAGAATAGAAAAAACTTATGGAACTCTATTAATCAAAGAAGTTACAGAATAGATAAAACTCAGCCGCTATTCCTATAGAAAAACGAAAGCAAAATCGCAGATTTACCCAAAGGAGTAATACCTGATTTTTATCAAAAGAAGTATACATACGAATTTACAGAAAAATCGAACCTAAACTCAGCCGCTCCTCCTACATCGAGGAGATCTTGCTCTGCTGCCGGAGAGATCCCCGGAGATGACTAGTGCCTTTGGAAACAGTCGTGACGCTTTGTTTATGGATGGATGACCGATTTACATCAGCAGACGATTTGATGTATGAGTTGGATCCATTATCCATTAGGTTCGTCGTAATCATCAACTGATGTAAAGATCAGTTAGAAAGACTCCAGAAGATATTGATCGTAAATAAGAAAAGCTTCGGCGGAAAAACTCACGCTGGATTTTTAGGGCTACCGAAATACAAACTCACACTGGAGATCTAAAGCAGAAATAATGACGGAGACGGAGTGAGTCATGTTTTTGACGGAATGGCAGATATGAGGTTAAATTTGGATTTGAGTTGTTGTTGTGTAATATTTAAGTTTTAGGTGTTAGATATGTAAAATATAAGGTATAAAGTGGTATGTATATAAAAACCCCTAATTTTTATAGGTGTGAATAGATTTAGATGATAAAAAATGTAAAAAAAAATTTCTTGGGCATAAAAATTTTGTACTAAGCCGTCAATCTGGGCAACCCGCAGAGCCGCGCATCATATGCTAAAAAAAATTACGATTTTGCGTGCAACGATCGAGCAGAATCATTCTTGACCGTAAACTGCTCAAATTCTCGCCACGTAATGAAACAAACCCCTGCCGAAGAAGAAGACCATTTCGCTTCGAAGCGGATTATGAAGTGAAGCCGTTGCGGGAGCAGAATTCAGGGCCGAAAATTATTACGCAGCCAAGGTACAGGGCGGAGCAGGGCAAGGATCAAATTTTCTCATATTGGATACCTAATTTTCTTCCCTTCCGACCTCATTGGTGTCAGTGTATGAGCCATCCCCTCAATTCTCTTCATTATAGTCAGTCTTCTTTGGATTTTGCACACTCGTTCTTCCCCTCATTGTAGTTCTCCTTCAATTGGCTTGGTTTAAAGTGATTTAGATTGACGGCCGAGTGATTTCTCTTTGGTATTGGTTATCTTGATGGAGAGTTCTTTTGTTTTTGGTGGTTTTCGATTTTGTCACATCTAGTCGAGGGGTTTGAATCTGCTTAAAGAAATAACTTATTTGCGTTCGAAATTTTTAGATTTCAAGTGCGAGGTGGGATGGAGAGGAGAGGGAGGGTGGTTGTGCAAGTTTTATTTATTTATTTATTTTGTAAAAATATGCATTTGCGTTTCGTCAACAGACGGGCTGTTTTAAAAATTGAGAATTCTCGTTCAGGTTTTGCGAAGAGAAGATGGATCGGTATCAGAGGGTGCTGAAGCCCAGGGAAGTTTCGCCTTCTAAGGAGAATGAAATTCGTATAACTTCTATGGGAAGGATGCGCGGTTATATCACTTATGCCACTAACTTGCTTCTGGTATACATTTCCTTCTACATTCGTCTTACGTTAACGTTCTTTTTTTTTTTTTTTTAATTAGCCATATGTAGCCTTGTTTCCTAATTTTTTATGTTTGGTTTTGGGTTACTATTCATATGTTTTTTTGTATATTCGTTTGTTGTGGAATTTGTGCGGGCTGTGAAGTTTTTCTTCTTCTTTTTTTTGAACATTTGGACCAATTAAGACAAATTCACACCCACGTCACCTACGTAAGTTTCGAAGAGCTTTTGATAGCCAAAGCTCCCAACTAACAAATCAAAGTGAGCTGTGTGATCTGCCTTGGGCCATGAAGTTAGTGTCATTCTTGATTTATAAAATTTGGAACTTTATGGTGTCTTCTCCTTCCTAGTTGGCATCTGGGCATTTATGTGAAAGTTTTTTGACTATTCAGTCCAATGTTTTGGTCTCTGGGCCCTTTGTTGTGATGAACTAAATTGACCCATCATACAATTATGTGTTAAATTGATGGATAAGCAATCCACATTTAGTCACGTTAAATAAAGGGTGGGGTTTCCATTTTGTCAAATGATCTTTAGAAGAAAGTTTTGCTTGTGCTTTTTGCTGGATATTAAAGTGGCTTGTGATCCCTTAAGGAAAATTATGCTATGCTTAGAGCTTTCTTTATGAAATTTATTAATTTCCTATGTTCCCCTCTTTCCAATATTCTTTGGTCATTTAAGGCTAAGGTTGTAACTCTTAAAGATTTATGAGTTGTTATAATAATGCATTAGCATTTAAAAGGAAACTAGTTGACTAAAATTTATTATTGATGGAATCATCTGCAGTAAAAGTTTTTTTTTTTTCTTTTTTATTCATTGATTTGACTTCAGGAAAATGAAAGATTACAGTTTTTTTACCAAATGGTAAGTCCAAGATGGATTTTATCAAAATCATGCTTTGGGAATTTTTCGGCAGTGCGTTGATTTTTGTATTAACTTTCTATTAACATGGTTGTGCATCTCATGGTGTAATTTTCCATTGTTTTGATTTGATGTTCTAATGGCTATTTCTCCATTGATTTTTAAGGACAAAGATTCGAATAAAATTGTCATCAAGGCAATGGGGAGAGCTATTAATAAGACTGTCTTGATTGTGGAGCTAATTAAGGTAAATCATAAACAATTTTCATTTGAATTTCTTCCTTGGGATTATCAGGTCTTTCAATCATTATGTTGTGTTGAGATTATGGAAGCTAAATACGTCAGCTGATTTAATGATATTCTATATTTATGCTATGGCATTGTAGAGAAGGGTTGCTGGTCTTCATCAAGATACTAAAATAGGATCCACATTCATTACTGATTCATGGGTGCCTTTAGAGGAAGGCCTACTTCCGTAAGTGGATCTTATATCTTACGTTGCAAGTGCATGCCTAAAGATGTAGATGATCATCTACTGTAGCTTTCCATGTCTTCTTTTGATTATCACATATTTTCTGATTGAAATTGCTGATGGTTCTTGGTCAGACTGGAAACTACTAGGCTTGTGTCAGTAATCGCGATTACACTCTCTAAGCAAGAACTTGATAGGTCTTCTGTTGGGTGAGTACTAATTTCTGAACTTCCATCCATTACACATGTGATTTTCAGTTGTTATAACCGTTTGATGCGCATCTCCTAATCTTCTTTTTCTTGGCTCCTGTCCATGTTTACATAATCATCGAAATTACTCTGGTAGATTTCTACCTAAAAGCTTGCATCAAGCAGATTTTCTGCTCTGTATGCTGCCTGTAATTTACCATTTTACTGTGGATATCGGATTATGTTGAATGATATGTATATAATACGACACATACACTAGACATGCATAATATTAAGAATATAGATAATAATACTTAGCATGATATTATAATATTATATACAACAACAAGCCTTGATCCCACTACGTGGGGTCTGCTACATGAATTCTTTATTCTCCATTGTGTCCTGTTAAGAGTCAAATTCTCATTTAAATCTAATAAAAAAAGGTTTCTAATATTTTCTAACCAAGTTTTTGAAAGTCTACATCTACCTTTCTTAACATAAGCCAAATCTAATACATCTACTCTCCCAATCGGGCCATCAAAAGGCCGCTGTTTTAAACTTTCTCTAATCTTATCTTCCACTAGAGCTATTCCAACCTTTTCACGTATATGTTTGTTTTGTATTCTGACTCTAAGAGTAAAGCCACTCATCCACCTTAGCATCCTCATCTATGCAACACTTAATATTATGCTTCTCTTTTAATAGCCAACATTATGCACTAAATAGCATTATAGATCTCACTACTATCTTATAGAATTCTTCCTTCAGTTTGAGGGGGGCATTTCTATCACACAACAAGCATTCCTCCACATCAACCATCCAACTTGAATTCTACAAATTAAATCCCCGTCTATTTCACCATCAGTCTGCACAATAAACCCAAGATATCTAAAATGTGTACTCTTATTAATGACTTCATTGCCTAAAGTCACAAATCTCCCACTAGATCTATTACTATTAAAATTATACTCCAAATATATTATTTTAGATATAGTGAAACGAAAACCTTTAGACTCTAAGTTTAATCTCCATAATTCAAGTTTACCTTCATCTTCCTCAATAGTCTTATCAACAAGAAGAATATCATCATAAAAAGGCATACATCAAGGTACAACTTCTTGCAAATGTATAGTGAGAACATCAATGACTAAAGCAAAAAGATATGGGCTTCGGGATGATCCTTGATGTAATCCAACTGAAACAGGAAAATACTTGCTCAAACCACCTTGTGTTTGAACACAAGTAATAGCTTATGCATGCATATCCTTAATGACTTGAATATAAATATAATTAACCCTTTTTCTTTTCTAGAATTCTCTATTGCACTTCTCTTGGAACTATCATATGCTTTCTCTAAATCAATAAAAATCATATGTTGATCCTCCTAATTCTCTCCATACTTCTCCATCAAATCTCTCAATAAATGTATAACTTCCATAGTAGATCTACTCGGCATAAATCCAAATTGATTGTCAACGGCAAACTAATGACCCCTAAACCCAAATATGCGCGAAAAGAGGGAAACTGACGACTCAAAATGACAGTCGACAGACACGACACGTCACTTAAATGGTCAAACGACCTTTGATTGCTAAACGGATTGTGTTATTGCGACTAGAGCATCGAATTCACATAAGAGGGAGCACCTCAGAGTCGAATCGGACAAGACCGTTCAAAATCGGTGATCGACTCCCAAAAACGACCCATAGCGCTGTCCAAATGACGTTCGATTGCAAAACAAATTTCGCCGTTGCGCTTGGGACATTTGAGTCATCTAAAAAAGACTATAATTTTGCCTGATGAAAATTGAGCGAGGAAATCGACGCGGATTTCGAGATGAGGTAAATAAATTTTAAGGAAATTGCACTTTTTTCAAGATAAATTTTATTCTGATTTTCGTTATTAAATAATAATAATATAAGAATATTATTATTAATTTTGAATTAAAATAGAATAAAATAATCAGTCGAAATCAAATGAATACCTTACCTCGCCTGCACCTAGGACGTCGGTCATGAACTAGGCACATCGATTGCGAGCTTCGCACGATGTCCGCACGACTTATGCACGATCTCAGTTCGATGTTAATATGAGAATGAAACGAGGCTTCTGTCTCTGTTCTTCCACTCGCATTCGAAGCTTAGTATGTTGTTCATCTCAATCATACAACCGAACCTCTTGTCACCTGCCTTCTTCATCATCAATCCATCAATTCGGCTTCAACCACCAAACTCCAACTAGGGTCCTCACTTCAACCAAGCTCCTTCAACTTCTATTTGATTGAGCCCCCAACTAGCCGTCCGATTTATGTTCGAAATTCTCCCCCAGTTATATCTGAATTCCCTCACCCGTCTTTTCCTCTCAATCAGCCCGAATAAGGTTCGCATACTCCTTCCTCTATTCGAAACCTGCAGCCATATATCCCCCTTCTTGTACTGATCCCAACTTTCCACACCTACGTTCATACACCCCAATCAGATACCCACGTCGGAGCCCAATACAGCCATCGACCCACTTCTCCTCCCTACTGCAAATGCCCAACTCCATTTCAATCCGCCAGCCTCCCAATCGCAAATCGCACCCTCTCCCATCACTATCTCCCGATCTACCAAGCCTGCTGGCCGATTAAAGCTTGTAGCCAACCACTAGCCTCTGATTTTCACAAACCTCCCTCCTATTCTCTCATTCATCCGAGATCCATGAACTGCCCGTCTGATCGATCCGCAGCCGCACCCTACCTACCGAACTGAGCTCAACAGAGCTGAGTAGCTCCTGTACAGCAGGCAAAATTATTTTGGTATTTCTTATTCTGTTAATTATGATTAAATTATAATTAATTATAGTTAATTATCATCCACTATAATTAATTATTATTAATTATAATTAACTATAGTTAATTATGGTTAATTATAGTTTATTATCATTACTTATGATTAATTATAGTTAATTATCATTATTTAAAATTAATCATCATTCATTATTATTATTATTATGAAAATAATAATAATAAAGTTTAAAAAAGAGAAAAAAAAGAAAAAGGAAAGAAAAAGAAGAAAAAGAAAAAAAAAATATATATGTTTGTACGTTTGTTTTTTCATTGTCACTGCCCTCGGCCTATATCGTCGCTGTCATACCTACATTACCACTGTCGATTCGATCACAAAGATATAATCCTGAAACCCTGCCCTCGGCACTTGCAGTGCAGCAAGCAACCACCTATGCATGATTTTCTTAGCCCAATGGCAGGAAACTCGTTGCAGTATCTACTACAAGGCAAGTAAGCCTTGTGCACGATATCGACATACAGATGAGTACAAATATCCACTGACGGTTCACCTACGGGTGAGAATCAAGAACCCGTCGCATACACAACAATTCACACAAAGGCGATGATAGACAACAAGAAATGAATGCAACAAAGCCCTACAATCAACATCAACATGTGAGAAAGGCATATTCAATCATACAAGAAGCAATGATCGATCATGTAATGAATTGCCAACTAAGAGATGTTTGAAAACTTTGAAGCAAATGCAGCTTGCATGAAACTAATGTTACTGCAAATAAGCACACTAAATCATTTATAGATAATGATAGTGGATATGATGCAGATGCAATGAGTTCCCTACAAGTGTTTCTAAGGAGATTGTAATGGACGTACAAGTAGGGAATCTTTGATGTGACGGTGCGTATGTAAGCCAGAATCAAGAGCTCGCTATGAATATGAACACTTGCAAGTAATTGTAAGGAATTTGTCATGCCTACGGTAATCCATCTACTACGAGAAACGTGCATCACATGTGAGATCCTTCCTACAGTCAACAATCACTCGATGGCAAGTAGATACATTGATCCCTAGCAAAGATCAAATGACCAATGTACAACGTTCACATCGGTAGTACCTTGCAAACAAGAGGGACAGATGTGTATTGCTAGGCAGCATGCATAAGGAAACCAGTGATGAACACAGCTCAACTAGTGGGCCACCTCAACATGCAAACGGATGTACTAAACTTGCTTGCAAATGATAATATTCCTTGCAAACATCCATAAGCAGTGGTGATAGTAGACATGCTGCACGGATGCTGAGTCCCTTGTGAACATAGATACACATGTAATATGATATTTGCGAGTAGGGACTGAAGATCGTAACAAATACCGGAAGACTACAACAGATACAACTGTCTGCGAACTGTTGTAGAAAACCCTTGTAGTTAACAACCACATTGAGAAGAAGCGCATTCATTTTACATTGGACTTGAAAGTTTTGTTGATAAAGTATAACTAAGTCCTCCAATTGATAACTCCAGAGATTTTGATAGTGACAGTTGGGATAAAGGCAACTCGGTGTAAGGAGGTCTATTGATATGTTACCAGAAGGTCCTAATTGTGGCATTAAGCATGCAAGGTTGAATGATTCTATAGAGTCAAATAATGATCAGTTAAAAAATATCTTATCTCTTCAAAAATATCGGGTCTTCCAGAAAAATGCCGCACTATTTGAATGGAAGATAAATATGCGGAAACCAAGTCCCACAACTCAATGTCCTACATGCGCATCTTAAATGCATATAATGGGCTCCTCGAGTATATTATTCTGGTAAGATCTTGAAATTGGAGGTTGAACTTTCATGTTCTTCAAAGATATCAGTTTTAGCTGTGGTTTGAAAGGAGTCCTGGTTGCTATGTCAGGGGCTATAGGAGAAGCTCCTATGTGCATATAAGATACTAAAATGTCGTTGGGATACTGAAAAATATCATGTGCTTCGTCCTATCCATGCTTCTAGGAGACTACCTTGTGACAAGCTGAAGATGGGGGAGCCTATCGATACAATAACTCTAGTGGTTCCATTGAGCCCTTCCATGTATGCAACTTGAAGAACCTTGCAATTGAAGTTGGAGGTCAGGTTTTAAGCAAATTCAAGTTGCAGAAACTCGAGTTCAAAAGATTATAGGGGAAGTTGGAGATCGATGAAACATTAGTTCTAGAGGAAAGAACTGCTGATCTACATGGATTATTCCTCAATACTATTACAGTCAATGATCCGCAAATGTCATATGAAAGTACGCTGCTAAAAAAAGCTACTGGATCTATAATACTCATACAAACAAACATAAGATGTTAACGATGCCCAATGTGAAATCCTCTGCACTTGTCAACAGTATCCACCTGCATAGCTAGCTACATCTAGAAATGCAAAAAACGCCCCTCTTATGTATTAAAATACGCATTTATATATATTTTTCATAATATGCATACATTTGTAGGATATAGAGGGTTTCATTCAAGCATGTCATTTGACATTATAATTATATTTTAAAATGGCATTCTGCATGCATTTGTAGGATGCAAAGAGGGTTTCATTTAAGCATGTCATTCAATATTCCAATTATATTTTAAAATGATATCTTGCATGCATATATAAGATCTAGGGGGTTTCATTCAAATATTGTCATTCGACATTGCAATTGCATTTTAAAATGACCTCATGCATGCATCTGTACGATGCAGAGGGTTTCATTCAAGCATGCTATTTGACATGGCATTTACGTGCAAATTGTTGTATATGCATGGTCAATTAACATTAAATGAAAATACCCTCCTGCATGCATTTGTAATAAGCAGAGGGGTTCACTCAAGTATATCATTCAATATTGTATTTACATGCAAAAATATGACATGTATATGCATTGCAATATGTAGAACATTGTATGCAACCATGCAAATATTCATGCTGATGTGTATACACACATGCATATACATCATAGAAACCCAATGCATACATACAATTGCCATATAAATATATCTAATAAGATGCGTGCAAAAGTATATACCCGCATGGGCCCTGACGAGCATGATGTATGAATAGTCGTAACGTCTTAGGATGCTATGCAGGTCAAGAAATGAACTTAAGTTCAAGCCCGATCCTTCTACGTAAATAGATAGGTGTCGACACGGCTCGAATCATCAAACAAATATATAATTGCAAAGTAGATCGAGATATTTATTTTATACGTTCATATTAGGCCCTCAAAGTCTATAATAGGAAGAATCCATTAACAAAAGCATAAAGCCAGCGACAAACTTGATCCTCTGCGGCAAGTAGACAAAGTCGATAATATTCAAATAATAAGATGAAATTACTCATATACCATGATGATAGTCGTGTTGATAAAAAATCTCAATCGGAGGGGACTCTACACTTTCAAATACCTCCAAACTTTAATAAAACATATTTTTGAATGACTTCAATGTAACCCTGATGATGGCCGTGTTGACACAAAATCTCAATCGGGAGACCTCAAACATCTAAAAATGTCTCTCAAATTCCTAAATACCCATAAAAATCTAAAATTCTAAAATAATCATCTAAAATTCATATATTTAAAATGAAATTAATCATCAAACAATTAAAACCATAATACTCATCCACGCTCTGCAATAGTTTGCTACTTCATCTTACAAATAACTAATTTCTAGTCGAGATTATTACTAGGATTTATTCACAATCTGTCTCTTACCAGTAAGGATGTGACACATGTCCTCTAACCGGTGCTTTCACTATCAAATGACACCACATCGATGGTTTTTCCGCTAAATGACACCACTAGTAAATGATTATGACTGGGACTCTTTTAAACTAGTTGGTTTTGCCGCCAAATGGTGTTATTATATTACGGTCATGGTCAAAGCCCGTATGTTCCTCAACAGCTTCAAATCATTGAATAATGAATCAATATGATATAACCTATTAGGTGCAAAGTCCTCTGTTAGCTAAGCTGAATTCAAATTTATCTCTTTAGATAAATATTCATCTCAGGTCTTCAATGCACCCTTGGATGAAGTAACTCGTGATTGCCGACAATGATCCTTTTGTCAGGTTGTGTCGACTACCTCCTCTGACTAAGTAGACAAGGGCCATTATAATCCAGGATGACAGAACCATGGGTGCTTGATCGGGTTTATCATCATTCCCCTTACCATCTGCTTTATATGCAAGGTTGTAAATTTTTAATTTTAACTATCAAATTTTTAATTACGTAAATCATGCTACTAATGCTTGATACTACATATCTGTTCGATAATATGTATCTATTTGAAGACTAGCCATAATCGAAAGTTTTCTCTCGCTATAAGGTGGGTTATTAACTATAGGGGCTTGTACCTATATGAAATAAGAACTAAGATCATAAAGTTCTCGCAAAATGAGGGCAAAATCTCTGGGTAGTTTCTTATTTAAAATCCAATCTATCTTATGAAAATTTGCCTCGAAACTTACTCATTAAAATTGTCCTCGACGACTCAACAATAGAAAATGGAGAGGCTGGGGCATGAATTTTTGGAGCCCACACAAACCATCCTCCCTTTCTTCCAACCTTCAGCCAGTGTTCACTCTCCATCATCCTGTCGATAGCCTCTCTTCAAGCATTAGTAGCCCTTGCCTAAAATTTATTTTATCTTTCAACTGAGGAAACCCAATGATGTCCATGGATAGCGAGATCTCATCCTCCTACCCAAATATTACTGATTTAAACACCAAAAACTCTGGACATGTAGACAACGCTTCTCATCTTTCTCCTCTTATAAAAAACCACATATTTAATGGACAAAATTTTTTGTAATGGTCTCAATTGATGAGAATGTTTATTTGTGGGAGAGAGAAAGAGGACTATCTTTCTGGTGAAGCCCTTATACATCCTCAAATTGATCCTCTCTATAGAAAATGGAAAGCATAGAATCATCAAATCATTTATTGGCTCATCAACTCCATGAATGTAAAAATCAGTGAGAACTTTCTTCTTTATGAGACTGCCCAAGAAATATGGGAGGCTGTTAAAGAGACCTACTCCAGTTCTGACAACACTTTTGAGATATTCGCAATTGAGACCATACTTCATGACTGGTGATAAGAGGACCTAATGGTAACTCAATGTTTTAATACTTTAATCCATTATTGGCAACAATTAGATATGTTTGAATAATATCCATGGAAATTATCAGAAGATCATGCACTTCACTGGAAGATTGTTGAAACAAAAAAGAACATTCAAATTCTTGATGGGTTTGAACAAGAACTTGGATGGCATAAGAACTTGGATGGCATTAGAGGATGGATCATGGGAACTAAATTTTTCCAAATCTCTGGGATGCCTTTTTTTAATTGAAGGGAAGTGAGCAAAAGAAAGGTCATGTTGGGAGGCCTATAAGGATCTCCAAAGGTTGAAGAAGGAAATGCTCTTATTGTCTGCAACAATCGAAATACCTCAACACCATCATGATTCTTCTTTCCTTAGCAACAAATTTAGATTGAGCCCTAAATCAACTAGATATCAAAAATGCATTCTTGAATGGGAACCTAAAAGAAGTCTACATGGAGATTCCAATGGGGATTCAAAAGTCTTATGGAAAGGATAAAGTGTGTAAACTGTTGAAATCCTTGTATGGATTAAAGCGGTCTCATAGAACATGATGATTCTCAAAGTATGTAAAATAGATAATGTCAAGATTATACCTTATTTGTCAAGTAGTTAGAAAGAACCAAGGTAACATTACTCATTATATATGTGGATGACATCATCCTTGCTAGAAATGATATAGATGAAATAATGAAGATCAAGTAGGCTCTGTCCAAGGAGTTTGAAGTTAAAGATCTAGAATCACTTAGTTACTTCCTTGGTATGGTTGTAGCTTGATCAAGTAAATGTATATTTGTTTTCCAACGCAAATACCTTAGAACTACTAAAGGAGACCATCCTTCTTGGATGCACACCAACCATTATATCTATGAATCTTAAGAAGAAAGTTGGGATAGAAAAGGAGGGGTTTTAGTAGATAAAGGAAGACATCAATGTCAGGTAGGGAAGCTTTTATACCTCTCTCACACTTGTCCAGATATTGGGTTTGTTGTGAGCATAATGATCCAATATATGAGTAATCCTATTATCACATTCCAGAATATATCTTGAAAGAATTACATTTATTTTTTATTTTAATCGTTTAACTAGAGCTTACTAATGAATAACAAAAAGAAACATAATTGCTTTTGTCTATAATTGCACATAGAAAAATTATGCATGTTATCTAGAGCCTCATATCATAGGATCTTTATCCTTTCCTGAAATTATATAAAATCACATAATGAGCATATAACACAGCAAGTAATTAAATCTCACAACTGAAATTAATGTAAGATAAAACAGAACAATATGTTATAAATCATATAAAGAAATATATGCATAAATTTTTATACTTATTATTGATATCAAATTATCCTTCTATAGTTCATCACATCTTAATCCATTACACTATCAGTCACCATATCAATAACAGTCAACAATAATAATGTCAGTAATAATATTAATATCATGATCAATAATGTTAAATAGTGTTTATAATAGTAAATAATATTAATTTCATTCACAATATCAGTATAATATTCATAGCAGTGTCAGTATCAGTATTTAGATATTCAATGAGTGTATCTTAAGGGTATTTTACTCTTGCATTTATGACTCTCAATCACTCGTCCACTATAACTCCCAATCAATGTACTCCTTATAACTCCCCTTGAATCACGTGAATTAGTCGTCCCGACTCCTTATAACTCACAATCAATCTCTGCTCCTAATAACTCTCAATCAGTGAATCACGTGGATTAGTAGGGTATCACGCCGAGTCATCATATCATGTATCTAACATCATTCAGTACTTTATTTAAAATATAATAAAATTATATCAAATCGTTCAGAATGAACAAATCATTAATATATCCAAACTTGCACGGTGAAAGCTTGTGAAATTTAGAAATAATGCATTTTATTTTGCAGATGTAATAGAGATAAATCCATAGAAATCAAAATCATCTAAAATAAATGTAAGAAGATAGTTACTTATGATGAATAAAATAAAATATGTAACAGGAATGACTAACAAATATGATCCAAATATATTTCTCTCTTCTCTTTTCTTTCCTTCTTTCAATTTCTTCTTGGCCAATGTGGGCTCCAAAAATTCGGCCTCGGCCTCCACTCGCTTTTCTTATTCGGCGAGGGAGTTTTAACGAATTAAGTTCCGGGGTAAATTTTGGAAGGCAGATGGGTTTGTAGATAAGACACTACCTAGAGATTTCGCCCTCATTTTGTGAGGACTTTATGATCTGAGTTCTGGTTTCCTATAGGCGCAAGCCCCTATAATTAATTACCCCTCCCGAT
>NW_021318618.1:9219221-9252838 GCF_001605985.2 Dendrobium catenatum | reverse complement strand
TATATATATATAATGTTCATTGCCTAGCATCGTAGCGCTCATCAGATCAACGTCAAAGCACTCTACTTCAGAATTTTTATGATTTTTAATAAATTTATTTCACATATTTGAATTATTATAATCTTTCCACCTTCGAAAAATTTTGTCCTCAACATTTCTATATCTGTCCAAGATAGAGTAATAGAGAGCATGCTCAAAATAAAATTTCAAACTCAAATCAACTAATTATAAACCAGAATTTACATTTCCATTCCGCTCATAAGCTCTAGTTATATTTTATTTCTTCCAATAATCATTGCTCTAATATTATTTTTTCACACTCAAGGATCAATATTGAAAGAATTATATATGTCTTTCAATTTAAATCATTTAACTAGAGCTTACCAATGAATAACAAAAAGAAACATGATTGCATTTTATTTAGAACTGCAGGTAGAAAAATTATGCATATTATACGGAGCCTGATATCATAGGACTCTTACCCTTTCTTAAAATATGTAAAAGCACATAATGAGCGCATAGTTTAACAAGTAATTAAAATGTTACAACTGAAATCAATATAGATAAAAAAGAATAATATGCTATAAATCATATAGAGAAATATATGCATCAATGTATTTATTGATTATCTGTGTCAATTGATAATTCTATAGTTCATCACATCTTAATTCATTACATCATCAGTTATAGTATCAGTAACAATTAACAGTATTAGTTATAGTATCAGTAACAATTAACAGTATTAATGCTAGTAATAATATTAATATCATGATCAATAATGTTAAATAGTATTGATGATAGCAAATAATATTATTGTCAGTCACAATATCAGTAATGTGTTCTTAGCAGTGTCGGTATCAGTATTCAAATATTTAATGAGTGTATTTTAAGGGTATCTTGCTCCTGCACGGCTACACTTATGACTCCCAATTAGTCACCTTTTATAACTCTTAATCAATGTATTCCTTATAATTCTCCTTGAATCACTTGAATCAGTCGCCCCGACTTCTTATAATTTACAATCAATCTCCAACTCCTTATGACACTCCTAATCAGTGAATTACATGGACCAGTAGGGTGTTACGTGGAGTTACCATATCATGTATTTGATATCATTCAGTATTTCATTTAAAATGCATTAAAATTATATCAAATCCTTCAGAATGATCAAATCTATAATATATTCAAATTTATACGGTGAAAGCTTATGAAATTTGAAGATAATGTTTTTTTTTGTGTAGATTTAAGAGAAATAAATTCATAGAAATCAAAATAATCGAAAACAAAAGTAAGAATATAATTCTTGGAATGGGGCTAATTCAAGAAGAATAAAGATAGGAAATTAATCATTTATTCAAATGCAGATTGGGTGGGAAGCCAGGTTGATAGTCGATTGACCACAGGATTTTGTTCATTTGTGTGGGTGAACCTAGTTTACATGGAGGAGCAAAAAATTGTATGTTGTTTTTAGAAGCGGTGTGTAATCTAAATTGAGAGCGTTGGCAATTACTATTTGTGAAGGTATTTGGATCAGACAAGTATTGATTAAATTGAAGATAAAGATTAAAGGCACGATAAAGTTAAATGTGACAATCAACCAGCAATCAATATGGTACGACAGAATAAAACATGTTATCGTTGATAGATACTTTATATCTGAGAAAATAAAGAACTCGAAAATTGAAGTAATATATGTACCCCAACTCATGAACAACTTATTAATGTTCTAATAAAGGCACTACCAACCTCTCTGCTTGATAAATTTGTTTGCAAGTTGTGATTGTACAACTTGTACAATCCAACTTGAAAGGGGGGGGGGGTGTGTGAATCGCGCGGCAAGGAGGGGGCTTGCGCCTTTGACAGGTTAGCAATTCGTGGGCAGCAGTTTGAGATTTCTTCTTCCGACATCAAGATCCATGGGATTAATTACAAGATCTGTGGGATATAATTATTAGAATTGGTTAGATTAAATGTCTTTCCTCTTTTGTTTATTATAATTAATTAGATTAAATATCTTTTTTTTTTCTATTTATTCTCCTAGAGTGTATATATATGTAATGATTCTAAGAAATAAAATTTGAATTCAATTTCCCCTAAACAATTTCCTTAGTTTCTAAAACCGATTTTCATTTTTACTTGAAATTTGTTGATGATTACTCTCATTAAAACCTTGATATATCCTCTTAAAACAAAATAAGAAATTACACAAATAGTTATTCATTTCAAATCATTCATTGAAAAATACTTAACCATACCATACAAATTCTTTGTACCAATGGTGGTAGTGAATTCATCAACCATGCTCTAAAATCATTTTTAACTCAACACGGCATTCATCATCAATAGACATGTCCTCATACTCAACAAAATGGTGTCACCGAACGCAAGCACCGTCGTCTCCTTGAAACTGTTCGTGCCCTCCTCTACGAATCACATTTATCATCCGATTTCTGGGTTGATTCTATACTTACTGTTGAATATCTAATAAGTCGATGTCGTCTCCCACCACTTCCTCTCTCTCTCTCTCTCTCTCTCTCTCTCTCTCTCTCCATTTTAGTTACTCTACAATAAACCTCTATTTTTGGATGTTGCTGCTTTCCATGGCTCCAACCATATGCTTGTTGACCTTCATATATGTGACATGGTTAACGCAAGCAAATGAGATGATGATCGATTATTGCTGGTAGACAAGACATCGTTTAGAATGAAGATCGAAGTGTCATTCAAGTTTTGTCCAATTATAACCGCATCAATGCATTCAGGACATCAATTTTATCGAAGAGGAGATATTTGTGCGTAACTCGGTCGAAAATGATGGTGAGCATGATTTTTGGCAAGCATGATGCTATAAAAAAATTGTCTGAATGGCTTCTGATTGCCAAATAGGTTGTGTTGATGTGTTCAGAATATCAAATTTAACTAGTAAAGGACACCTTATATTCAAATCAAGCGAAGGCCATCGATATTGAAGGACAATGGATGGAACGTTGCTCGATATTGATTGAATATCGTCCATTTGCAAAATGGACAACGTCGTAGTATCCGAAATGTCAAAAATAAAAATAAAAATATTGTAATATTGTTGTAGTTCTCAGACTAGAAAAAAAAATCCAAAATTGGCATGTGTTTGAAGGGATGACGACACATGAATTGGTTCGCATGATAAATTAAAAAAAAAATTGGAGAGTGGTGAATATGCATTAAAAGAGTCGATATCCTATTTTATAAATATGTTAAATAAGTTATAATATGATTACTTGCTATATTATATAATCTTATACTTTATTTCAAATTATATAATCATGACATTTATAATTAATTATGTAAAATAAGTCATTTAAATTTTCTTAAGCCTAATATTGTAATTATCCCAAGAAAAAAATGTGAAACTCATGTTGCTTGTCACGTTATCCTGCATGCAGCCACTTACACTCCTTTTTTTTTTTTTTTTTACACTCCCTTAAATTGTCACATGTAATTCATAAGTTAAATTCATATGGCATATAATGATTGTAAAATTTCAATAAATGGCATATTATATACTTATGTTAAATTGCTCATTTTTTTCTCTCTCTCTCACAAAAACAAAAAGGATGATTTCCTTACTTTCACCAGTAAGTTGTTTTGCTTGTAAACACGTCTCAATCCACATGTTGAGCATAGTGCCATGCAAACAATGCTTCACATAAACTTTGCACCTCAATCCACTCCCTGTGTTTTCCTTGGCTATGCTTCCTCTAAAAAAGTATATAAATGTTACAACCCAGCTAACGGTTGCATTCTAATTTCTTGCCATGTGTAGTTTGATGAGTCCACAACATTTCCACTATCACCACAAACTTCCACTGCAACATTTGAGCATACATTAGTTAATTTTCCACCAATTATTTCCTCACCTCCGCCTGAATCAACGCCTCAAGCTCCACTCTCGACGAGCAACCCACAGACTTCATCCCCATTACTACATTGTTCTCCAGTAACATCCTCTTCTTATTCTAATCCAACATATTCTGTTTATCAATTTTCATATCCTCATCTCTCTACTTTCAAATGTATTTGTATCTGATGCATCAAGTGAAGTGATTAGGTATTTCTACAGATGGCGTATCCGACACGTGCAGAACATGTGTCGGGTAATTGCATGTGTCTTGTAAGTATTCGACATGACATGCTTTATTATTATGAAGTATTTGCGCATCGTAGATACCTGATTTATTGTTTTGATATGCTTTCACAAAAAACAAAACAGGGGATCTACTTTCAAGACATTTTTTGTCGCACACTTTTTTTAGTTTTTATATATATTTATATATATATTTGATAAAACTGTCATAAATCTCTAGAAGTTATTTTCAACTTGTTTTATTGCCAAAATATTCTTTCTTGATCTTATGCAATTGCTCAGGACACATTAATTTTGCTTGTAGATACCAATCTACTTTATCTGAAGATCAGGTGAAATTATACGCTAAATATGACAGCGAGAGAGGTAAAAACAGCAAGTGATCGGAATTTTCAATCTTTTCCCCCATAATGTTTTGCATTACTGAATATTGCTTTCTTTCCATCATAGAGAGTTATCCTGCTCGTCGAGGTAGAGGCCGTGGCAATCTCAGCAGAGGCAAGAGCAGAGGTGCTATTAATTTGATGCTCTAAATGTCTATTATAGGATTTAGCACAATATATGAAACGATGTATTTTCATCTCTGTACCAGGAAATGGACCTTCTATGGTAGATTCCGGGGATGGAGGTGAAGGCAACAGGAGGCGCGGATATGGCAGGGGTGGTTCCGGCCGCCGCAGAGGCCGTGGCAACGGAGGCTCTGGCGGCCCCTCAAACAATCAGCAGGAAGCTCCTGCAGATATAAAGGGTCGAGGTAATATCATCCGTTGAATGGCTTTGTTATTGTAAAATTATCTTCAGAGCGTAACATTTTTGAAATCTTAGAATTGTGATCTCATTAGCTCTGTCTTTTACAGATCCGCAACAGGGCGGAGGGCCGATCAGTGCAGGTGAAGGTGCTGGTGAAGCTTAATCAATCGCCAGTGACTTGTAAAGTTTTTCTTCTTTATTTGGGATCTTTTAACGGCATTCTGCATAAGATGTCAGGCTAACAACCCCTGGCAAGGAGCTTTTAAGACTCTTTTGGACGACTAGTTAGCCGTCTTGCTTTTTTTTTTTCTTTTTTGTTTTTGTTTGTCCTGCTTTGATAAAGAACAGCAAGCAGCTCATTCTTTTATTTATTTTCTAAGTTTTTGCTCCGAATTCTATTTTTTATTTTGCCTTTAATAAATGTTTTTAGTTATTTTTTATTTTTTTTTTGAAAATAAAATAAATTATTTATGAAAATATTTGAAATATTAAAAAAAATCATTCGAACAATCCAAAGAAAAATGATATTTATTTAAGATATCAAATATATTTTTATTTTTATTTTAAATATAGAATAATAATATGTTAGTAATTTATGTTTTGAAAAATATGGATAAAAGTTTATTTTAGATCAAAATACCTCCATTATTTTATTTTGAAGAATTTATTTAAAGTCGAGAGACAAATATTTGTTTGAATAGAGCTCGAATAAGACAAATATTTGTTTGAATAGTGCATTTAAAAATAATGATCATTATCAATTGCTGCCATCATTGCAAGGATAAATTTTAACAGTAAGCCCCATTATTAATTATTTTATAAAAGTCATCACAAAAAAAATTTAAAAATCGCAAAAGTAAGAGGTTTGACAGGCGATTGAGTCAATCTAATTGAATGTCGTCGGCTCGTTTCATGTTAGAACCTTTCTTTTTTTATTAAGTTGTAATAGTCAGTCGCCTGTTGAATAGGCAACAAGTGACTGACTATTAATAGATTTATCTTGACAATTAGTTTTTTTTTATTTTTAATTTAGAGAGGTTTGAATTTTTTTGTTGTTGATTTGTTTAAAAAAAATTGGAAGAGTATTATTATTATTTTTATCTTAGCGTTAGGTTAATAGTTAGAGATGTTCAAATGTACGAATTTTATGAATTTTAGTTTTCTTAATTATGAACAATTTGTGAATATTAACATTTGTAATTTTTTTGTCATTATTTTTATTGTTATTTTGAATATATAGCAAAGCTCTTATGGTTATGTTATTGAGTTTTTTAGAAAATTTATTATTTTTATTATTAGTTCAATGATTTTATTGAGGGAATTAATTTTGTGAAATATGTTTTCATCATTTGTGTGTTGTCAAATCATTTAATGATTTTTAGGCATTAAATTTTGTCTGTTTCTATACTGAGTTAGTGATGGGAGATCATACTCGAAAAAGAAACATTGGATACTTATGCCAATGGCAGAAAGGTTGTTGAAATTCTTTATTAGATATTATTGCTAAAGAACATAGCATTGCTTTGTGAAGTGGAAGTTTAGCTATTTAAATTGGTATTGCTTCATATGTCTATGAACCTTGAGTGTAGTTTCCCCTAGTGGCTCATTTGCATTTTCTCATCTCCATTTGTACGTTCATTGTAATGCATTGACTGGATAATGAGAAAGCTCATTGTATACCGATGAAAAAGTTGGTGGACATTATTAGCAAACAAATCCATGAGTGTATGGCTAGGTGTTCTAACAGTATGCTTGAGCAATAGGCTAGTGCCAATGAGATATTTCGATGTTGCGCGCATATATGGACCGAAGATAGGGATCATGTATTTTGGTATTTGCATGTGAAGCCTATGAAGAGAGAGGCAACTATAACTGAAAATTTTCTAAATGTCGAAGGATGGAAATGCGTTTTCATGAGGTACGTTGTGAAAGGGTGGGTGGGATGTCGAACAATGTTGGAGGACCACCTTGTGATCTCGAACATCTCATACTTTATTGACTTTGGGATATAGCCGAGGAAGCCTTTATTTTGGACTTGTATTAAAAAAAAAAAGAATGAAGAAGTTGTTGCCAGGAGGTAAGTGTAGGAAGTGTTTAAATGTGATTGATTGGCAAGATCTGCTATATGAGCTTCAATTCTAATTTGCTTGTTGCCTAACGCAAACTCAACTCCAAGTGTGTATATGCAAGCTACTAAAGGAAGAGTAGTAATTTAATCTTCGTTATGTTATTTCTCTGGTGTGCTATCTTTTGTAACTATTAATTATTGTTGAGAGATATTATTGAACCCAATTATGAAAGGATATGTTATTTTGGTGAGTATTTACTTATATATGTTATTCATTTCATATAGTGATTTGTTTGTGCTTGTGTTTCACAATAAAATATCACGACACCCACGTACTAAACCAACATGTCGATCTGATTTTAGGCACAACTACGACATTCTGGTAACACTGGGGAGCAGCTCATGCTTAATCACAGGAACTCGATCCAAGATTCATTGCATTAAAATTCAACAATGGAAAAGACTAGTAGGAACAGACCATTGTTTAAATCCATACAAACTGCAATGAATAAAGTCTCCCTATATTTACTTATAAGAAAGGTCCCATCAAGGCTAAGTACTGGGTGACAATACACCCATCCAATAATTGAAGATATAAATGTCCAAAATAGTCTCTGAAACTTATGAGAATATGTATATTTAATTCAATACACTATTTCTGGCATAGATGACATAACTGCCTGCATAATTAGATTCATTAATTGATATGATTCCTCCCAACTAGCAAAAACAACCTTAATAGCCTTCCGCCTAGCATCATAAACCTTAATGTAAGATACAAGTATGTTAAAGGCAATTCGCCCTGCAATTTCGTGAGGCTTGATCCATCTATTTTTAATAATAGGTAATATGAAGTTATTGATGAATTGGGAGGTACACTAATGGTGGCCAATAGCAAGAATAGGATTGGTGCAACTATGATGTTCCTTAATAGATGATACTGTCCAAATTCCTCCTAGTCACTTGCTCAAACATGCATGCAACTGCCACATACAAGGTTTGTAATCACTTTCATACTAAACACATACAACTATTAACTTCTACTTGTTCGATGCATTAACGACAAATTAAACATTATTCATAATAGATCAGCCGTGTAAAGAAAACAACAAATTTGACTTCTGATTAAAACACATCCCCTCCACCAATTCAGATGGGATTGAAAAGTCTTTTTCATCAATATTATAATCACAACTGCTTTCAAATGTCATTCCCTGGTTTCATTGTTGGGTTGTTCTACATGCTTCTACATACTCATTTTGACACACCATTCCTGTAAGTGTATGTGCAATCACATTGCAATAATTTTGTATGATATTACGAACATCACCATCACCATTTACATTCACCTCAACATGATTTGACACATCCTAATCAACATCATCAAAATCAACTTCACTAGATGTACTATCGCCATTTTCTCGTATCCTTCAATGACAACAGGCAATGCTGGACTACATTCAATACCAGCCATCATATTCAACGAAGGTGTTTGGGTCCAAGTACTTACAACATCTACTCCATCTTCGATTTGTAAGAGTCTGCATAAGCCTCCAATATGATTACTTTAAAGACACTTATAAATCATTGAATACCAAGTTGTACATAAAAACAAGACCTACACATCTTCAATATTTGCACATTCAAACATCTCACATATTAACAATCACCAATATCGAGCAATGATGGTGACAAGCAATGCTCCTTAAGGCAATAACCCAAATTCTTGCTTATCAAATTAAACTATTAACTTAATCCATCATTTTAAATCTAAAATTTTAATTTAAATAATTTTACTTTCTAAATAACTTTAATAATTTAATTAGATAGGATAAAAATAAATTAATCTATTTTACAAAATTATATTTAGTGAAAATATCAAACACTGAACCAACTTACAAAAAGGAACAAAAAAGTTCTAATATTTTCAAATGCAGAAATTAAATTAATCCATTCTCCCAGCAAAATCACATTCCACATATTTCTTAAAGAAAAGAAAATAAAGAGAAAAAAAAATATTTACCTGTCCCATTGGCGAGCAAATGAAGAAGAGGGAAATATCGATTGAGGGCTCACGAGCGATTTATAGAGAGAGTCACTCGCCCATTTCTATTAGGTGACTAATTCTAATTTATTTTTTAAAATTGTGCTAATGATCAATTAGGGTGGCGTTTATTTAGGCTGAGCTAATTGCCCATCTAAATGCCAACCTTGACATATCTTAATTTTTTTTTGTATGGCTATTTTCATAAAATAATTAATAATGGGACTATAGTTAAAATTTATCCTTATTGCAATGGCTCACAAAATTATAAACACTGAGAAAATTTTCATGTTGGAGTAACGAATATCCCTTTGACTCGTATTCTTCTAGAGTGTTCAAGACCTTTTCTAATTATGAACACTTTCTCATTTGCCTTGGAATTACCATTCTCTTGTGTGAGGTCCTCCTCAACTAGAATTTCATAGGCTTGTTCCTCAACAACAACAACAAGAAGAACATCAAGTCTTTGTCCTACTATGTGGGTCGGCTACATGAATCTTTTTTCTTCATTCTTTTCTGTTAAAAGTTAATTTCTCATTTAAATCTAATAAAAAAAATTATTTTTAATATTTTCTAACTAAGCCTTTTAGGTCTGTCTATCCTTTCTTAACATAAGTCAAGTCTAATACCTCAACTTTCCTAACAGGGTCATCGGAAGGCCTCCGTTTAATGTGACCAAACCATCTAAGATGATTCTCTCATGGCTTTTCCTCAATTAAATAAAATATAATAAAGATTAAGTCAAATAATTTCAATAAAAACTATAGATAGCTTACCCAAAATTTACCCATCATTATCTAATATTCCCATTAGACCAATAAATACCTTTGTGCATTATATACTAATCTTTTATAATTACAAATGAACTCAAATAGAATAAAAAAATGCACAATTTGGGTAAAAATGATTAATTTTAATTATCAAAGGTAATTTTGTTATTCTTACGTTATTATTTAACAATAAATAGCTTTGGAGTTAATTAACGCCTGGAAAGGTTCAGGGCACTCAGTACTTTAATATATAACATAATATTTTCAAACAAGACAAAAGGGGATGTAGCTCAGATGGTAGAGCGCTCGCTTAGCATGCGAGAGGTACGGGGATCGATACCCCGCATCTCCATTACATTTCATTTTTATTTATTGGCCATTGTCAAGGCAGGTGTCCTAATTTTCTTTTAAAAAATTCCCTTAAAATAAATCATGTTATTTCTTATAAATATTCTGGTGCATGTCATTGAAAATAATGGCCAGCATTATGACACGATTGATTGATAGTATGATATAAAATTAATTTATTTAATATTTAATTAAAATATTATTATATGGTGTTTAATTTATTATATTTTATGTATTAAATTACAAATAAAAAGTAAAAAAATTCTAAGTAATTTTATATTAATTTATTTTGATACAATAAGACCATCAAATTTTTATCTCATTATATGATATTTGTTGTCTAATATTTTGTTTTTATTGTGTTCTATTAATAGTGTTTTGTTGGAACATTTTGATATTTTGCATGAATAACTTTTGCTAAAAATTTTAGAGAGATGTTATGTACCTGTCAAATGAATAAATATTGGATTTTATTTGGGACAATTTTTTTACTCATTCTACAATAATTTTTTAGTAAAAAAATGCATTGAAAATAACAAAAAATTCAAAGAAAAATTGTCCAAAACGATGAAAAAAAATAATAACCCTTATTTTTTAGAGGTCATGATTAAAGTCGGTGGTATAGGATGGGCTATATTATTTAGTAAAAAAATGCATTGAAAATAACAAAAAATTCGAAGAAAAATTGTCCAAAATGATGAAAAAAAATAATAACCCTTATTTTTTAGAGGTCATGATTAAAGTCGGTGGTATAGGATGGGCTATATTATTCAAGTATAAACATAAATATGAAAAAATAAACATAATATAGCCAACTATACATATAGAGGATGACTTTGGATGGAAGCTTTTCATGGAGGGTATGTAAGGAAGAACAAGAAGAGGAAGAGAGAGCATAACAGAGAAATGGAAAAGGAAAATATAAACTCATGTCTTTAGAATGAAGATACAGCAGCCTTAATATAGGCTTAGTTGGGTACATCAGTAAATAGAATGGGTGCCGGATAACTCTAAGTAGTGTATGCGCTAACATCCTCCCGCAAATTATGCATTCGTGTCATGAATGGATAGTTTGGAGCGTAGAATGTTGAAGCGAGAAGGCGAGAATGCCTTAGTGAATATATCTGCTACTTGTTCGGCAGAGGGTATATGATGAATTACAATGTTTCGTGTAGCGATGTGTTGTCTTATAAACTGATAATCAATCTCTATGTGTTTCGTCCGGGCATGAAATACCAGATTCTTTGCTATTATGATCGCCGATATGTTATCACAGTAGATTGGGTTGGTGAGGTTTGTTCGAGCTGAAGTTTGGCGGCCAGTCTTCGTAGCTAGAGAACTTCCGAGGAGGCCGCTGATAGGGCTCGGTACTCAGCTTCCGTGGAGGATTTGGCCACCGTGACCTATTTCTTTATGGACCATGAGATGAGGTTGGGACCTAAGAATGTGCAGAAACCGGATATGGATTTCCGGTCGGAGCTGTCTGAGGCCCAGTCTGCGTCTGTGTAAGTATGTAATTGAAGATTGCCGGAGGTGAGTGGTAGTCCGAAGGTGATTGATCCTTTGATGTAGCGAAGCAGTCTGGTGAGGTTCTTGTAGTCTTGGATGGTTGGGTTTGACATGTGTTGACATGCTCGATTCGTCGAGTAAGCGATGTCCGGCCTTGTGATTGAGAGGTATTGAAGTGAACCTGCAATGCGACGATAAAGAGAGGGATTATAAAATGGTGTATTATCTTGAGAGATTTGTTTCGGTGTCAGCGTGATCGGAGTCGGAGCAGCCTTGCAGTTCGCAAAATCGACTTCTTGTAGGATTTTGCAGGCGTAATGTGTCTGGGGCAGTAGGAAACCGTGTTCGATTTTCTGAATTTGAATGCTGAGAAAGAGAGAGATTACTCCTAGTTGTTTGAGAGAGAAGTGAGAATGTAAGATGCGAAGCAGATCTTGAATTGCTGTTTGGTCGTTTCCTGTGATCAAAATATCATCGACATAAATTAGTAAGTATATCTGAATATGAGATTTATTAAAAATAAGTAAGGATGGGTCAGATCGACTAAATTGAAATCCTCTTTCAGGTAAGAAGTTTGTAAGTTTTTGAAACCACTATCGGGGAGCTTGTTTGAGTCCATAGAGTGATTTGAGCAGTTTACAGACGGCGTTGGGATTGTTTGTGTCGATGAAACCCTGTGGTTGGCGCATATAGATATCGTCAGGTAGATCGCCGTGTAGGAATGCATTGGACACGTCGAGTTGGAGGACCGGCCATTTCCGATTAATGGCCAGAGCAAGAAGTAATCGGATGGTTGGTATCTTTGCTACCGGACTGAATGTTTCACTATAGCTTTCGTCATACCGTTGCTCGTAGCCTAAGGCGACAAGCCGAGCCTTGTAACGGTCGACTTGACAGTTGGGAAGAGTCTTGGTTTTGAAGGTCCACTTGCATCCTAGTATACGTTTGTTGGCGGGTGCAGGGACTAGAGTCCATGTCTTCTGTTGTTGAAGCGCTTTGAATTCGACTTCCATAGCTGATTGCCAGTGTTTCTTTGTACATGCCTGTTTGAATGTGGTAGGGGTGTCATTGGCAACTGTTTTGCTAAGAAGAGAATAGTGCAGATTCGGTTTGATTATCCCTGATTTAGATCGTGTCTGCATATGGTGAGTGGGGCAAAGGTTGTCGTTGTTCTGAGCGGAAGCTACCGTTGAATTATTGGAGGAATTATCATTGTTTGTAGCTCGGGTTGACTGAGCTAGGCAAGATGAGGTTGAGGTCTCGATGGTAGTTGAATATGTTTGGGTTGGTGTGTTATGGTGGATGTGGGTATAAGTAAAAGAGGATTAGTTTGAGCCGATGTGGTTGAGGAACTGATCTGGGTGCTGGAAGTCTTCTGGTGATAAGGGAAGATCGTTTCTTGGAACACCACGTGACATGATATATGTATCTTTTGAGTGACTGGATTGTAACACCTATAGCCTTTGTGCGTGGGAGAGTAGCCAAGAAAGACGTTGTCGTGAGAGCGGGGTGAGAACTTATCTGGGCTGTAAGGTTGTGACCACGGGTGGCATAAGCATCCGAATACTCGGAGGTGATCATAGCTGGGTTCTTTTTGGTATAGGCGTTGGTAGGGTGATTGAAGACTCATGGATGTCGAAGGAAGGAGATTAATGAGGTATGTTGCGGTTGAGACGACTTCGGGCCAGAACTGGGTTGGTACGTTGGATGAATGGAACAGTGTTCTGGTGAGCTCCAGTACATGGCGATGCTTGCGTTCTGCTATTCCGTTCTGTTCCGGAGTGTGCGGGCAGGTGAGACGCTGTTGAATTCCTTGTTCTTGAAGGTATATTTTGAAGGCATTGCTAGTGTATTCGCCTCCTCTGTCGGATTGGAGTTGTTTTGGAACTTGACCGAATTGGGTTTTGAGAAGACTGCAAAGTAGTTTAAATTTAGAGAAAGTTTCTTGTTTTGATTGCATAAAATAAATCCATGTGAATCTTGTAAAATAGTCTATGAAGATGACGTAATAGCGGAACCCTGTTGTGAGTTGGTCGGTGCCGGACCCCATACGTCCGTGTGCAGTAATTCATACGGGGAACAAGAAACAGATGTTCTTTTATTAAAACTGAGCTTATGGCTCTTTGCTACATTGCAAGAATTACAAGAAAATTTCTTATGAGAGAAATGAGAGATTGGAATATTTTGAGCTAAGGTGGCAAGAATCCGATTGTTGGGGTGTCCGAGCCTTGCGTGCCAGAGGTTTGAGGTTGAGACAGTGGTGTTGAGTGCAGTGAAATGACCGGCTGGTGCAGTAGTAATGTGATACAGTCCCTTATGAAGACGACCACGTAGTAGCAGGCGATGATCCTGAGAATTCTTCATTTCAAAGCCATTAGCATCAAAAGTGATTGAGATAGAATTGTCAGCCGTTAGTTTAGAAACAGAAATTAAGTTATGTGTAAGGGACGAGGACCGGCCATTTCCGATTGATGGCCAGAGCAAGAAGTAATCGGATGGTTGGTATCTTTGCTACCGTGCTGAATGTTTCACTGTAGCTTTCACCATACCGTTGCTCGTAGCCTAAGGCGACAAGCCGAGCCTTGTAACGGTCGACTTGACCGTTGGGAAGAGTCTTGGTTTTGAAGGTCCACTTGCATCCTAGTATACGTTTGTTGGCGAGTGCAGGGACTATAGTCCATGTCTTCTGTTGCTGAAGCGCTTTGAATTCAACTTCCATAGCTGATTGCCAGTGTTTCTGTGTACATGCCTGTTTGAATGTGGTAGGGGTGTCATTGGCAACTGTTTTGCTAAGAAGAGAATAGTGTAGATTCGGTTTGATTATCCCTGATTTAGATCGGGTCTGCATATGGTGAGTGGGGCGAAGGTTGTCGTTGTTCTGAGCGGAAGATAAGGTTGAATTATTGGAGGAATTATCATTGTTTGTAGGTGGCTCGGGTTGACTGAGCTGGGCGAGATGAGGTTGAGGTCTCGGTGTTAGTTGAACAGGTTTGGGTTGGTGTGGTATGGTGGATGTGGGTATAAGTATAAGAGGATTAGTTTGAGCCGATGTGGTTGAGGAACTGATCTGGGTACTGGAAGTCTTCTGGTGATAAGGGAAGACCGTTTCTTGGAACACCACGTGACGTGATATTTGTATCTTTTGAGTGACTGGATTGTAACACCTATAGCCTTTGTGCGTGGGAGAGTAGCCAAGAAAGACGCTGTCGTGAGAGGGGGGTGAGAACTTATCTGGGCTGTAAGGTTGTGACCACGGGTGGCATAAGCATCCAAATACTCGGAGGTGATCATAGCTGGGTTCTTTTTGGTATAGGCGTTGGTAGGGTGATTGAAGACTCATGGATGTCGAAGGAAGGCGATTAATGAGGTATGTTGCGGTTGAGACGACTTCGGGTCAGAACTGGGTTGGTACGTTGGATGAATGGAACAGTGTTCTGGTGAGCTCCAGTACATGGCGATGCTTGCGTTCTGCTATTCCATTCTGTTCCGGAGTGTGCGGGTAGGTGAGACGCTGTTGAATTCCTTGTTCTTGAAGGTATATTTTGAAGGCATTGCTAGTGTATTCGCCTCCTCCGTTGGATTGGAGTTGTTTTGGAACTTGACCGAATTGGGTTTTGAGAAGACTGCAAAGTAGTTTAAATTTAGAGTAAGTTTCTTGTTTTGATTGCATAAAATAAATCCATGTGAATCTTGTAAAATCGTCTATGAAGATGACGTAATAGCGGAACCCTGTTGTTGAGTTGGTCGGTGCCGGACCCCATACGTCCTTGTGCAGTAATTCAAACAGGGAACAAGAAACAAATGTTCTTTTATTAAAACTGAGCTTATGGCTCTTTGCTACATTGCAAGAATTACAAGAAAATTTTTTATTAGAGAAATGAGAGATTGGAATATTTTGAGCTAAGGTGGCAAGAATCTGATTGTTGGGGTGTCCGAGCCTTGCGTGCCAGAGGTTTGAGGTTGAGACCGTGGTGTTTAGTGCAGCGAAATGACCGGCTGGTGCAGTAGTAATGTGATACAATTCCTTATGAAGACAACCACGTAGTAGCAGGCGATGATCCTCAGAATCCTTCATTTCAAAGCCATTAGCATCAAATGTGATTAAGATAGAATTATCAGCCGTTAGTTTAGAAACAGAAATTAAGTTATGTGTAAGGGACGGAACATGAAGAAGATTGCATAAGCGTAGCTTACGAGGCGTGTCTGGTAGAGGGAGTAGTCCTTGCCCAGAGTTATGAATGGGCATGGAGGATCCGTTAGCTACCAAGATAGTATCTGTACCGTGGTAGGCGTGGGGTTGTTGAATGTTGTTGGTGTCCGGAGTTAGGTGTGTGGAAGCTCCCGTGTCAAGAACCCAATCCTGAATGTTTGGTCCGGCGGTTTGAGCTAGCATAGCTCGCGGAGGGGGTGCAGTAGTTGGTGCGTACTTAAAATTACATCGATGACAGCAGTTGATGGCCAGATGACCGATCTTTCCGCAGATTTAGCAGGTTGGGCGTGCGTTTCCTGTGCTGTTTACGGAAGTAGCATTGTGGGCCGGTTGGTTTTGAGTGAAGCTTTGGTTCTTGGTGTTCTTGGGAGGGCGACGTTTTGTCCGTCCTCTGTTCTGGTTGTAGGAGGAGGCGTACAATGCCGAGTGTTCGTTGGACGAATCTTTGAGGAGTTCTTGGTTCACGTGTATCTCTTCGCTACAGAGGAGCGAGTACAGAGAGTCAAGGTCCGCCGGTAGGGGGGAGTTGCGAATATACGTCTTAAAGGAGTTGTAAGACGATGGTAGGTCGCTGAGCATGTAGAGGATGATGTCCTCTGGATCAACTTGAGATTCTGATGCAGCTATGTTGTCAACTATGGTCTTAACTTGAGTGAGGTATTGCTGCATCGTTGAATTCTTCATTTGTATGTGGTGAAGCTCGTTCTTGAGCTAAATTACGCGTGAGCGGCTAGCGTGCTGAAGACTTCGTTCGAGCGTAGTCCAGACATCTTTTGCGGTGGTCGCCGTGATGACATACGGCAATATGGTAGGCGAGATCGTCGAAAACAGCGCTGAGATTAGCGTGCTGTCAATGAGCATCCAAGAACCGTGAGCCGGAGATGTGGTATCTTGCGGTGGCTGGATTATGCCATTGAAATGGCCAACGTAGCCGGTAGCTGTGAATTGTTGTAGAATTTGAATTCTCCAAATTGCATAGTTATCAGTTGTGAGAGGGTGAGGTAGGAGGGTTTTGATATTTGAGATAAGGAATTTGAGTGGAGCTGGGATGGATGGCTCGGCGGTATTGGTGCCGGTGAGGTTGGTGGATGTGGGTGGGAGAGAAGAAGATGATTCTTGATCCCCCATAGATGGCTCTTGATACCATGTAAGGAAGAACAAGAAGAGGAAGAAAGAGCAGAACATAGAAATGGAAAAGTAAAATATAAACTCATGTCTTTAGAATGAAGATACAGCAGCCTTAACATAGGCTTAGTTGGGTACATCAGTAAATAGAATGGGTGCCGGATAACTCTAAGTAGTGTATGCGCTAACAGGGTAAACTTCAGTTTTGATAGCTTAATAGCAATGGAGGCTGCCTTACAGTCGTCCATCAACAGGAAACTTCAGGAGAAATGTTCTTATGAGAATCCTTAATCAGCTAAGAAAGTACTCTAAGGTTTTCTCACTATTTTGTATGGCTGTTGCAGAAAAATTAACTTCGTAAAGTTGTTGTAAAAATTTTTTTTTTGTACGATTTTTTTTTGAAAGCAACAAAAAGATAGTGGTCAAATAAAAATTATGATTATGAACTGGATAAAATAATATAGTAAGAAAGTTGTCTCAAATGAAACCTAACTGTAGCCAAATTTTATAAGTAAATAGCTTTATTTTGCTTATAATATAAGACTTACCAAAATTATTTTTTTGGCTAATTCAGTATGTAAGTTCTGAGAAAAAACTAGATCTGTCTCTAAGGCAATTTGCCTATAGAGGTTTTCAGTGAATATCTTGCCGATTTATAATGGATAATTTGTTGAATTAGATTTATGCTTAGTTTATGACAGCTTTTTTATTATTTTGTTTTTCGAATGGTAATCATAATTTTTTTTTGCCACTATTTTTTTGTTGCTTTTCAAAAAATTTGCTAGAAAGCTACTTTCTCCAATTGATATATCATCAAAAAATTATCTTGATTGAGCATGGATCTCAAAGCAAACTCAAGTTGAAAACTTCAAAAATTAAATCGGAGACCATTTGAATTCTAATTTCAACAAATTTATAGTCGAACTAAATGTCTCATAAATATGAACCCAACGACACCAAATTCGACTCAATCCAAGCACAAATGGGTCCAAATCGAAGACTAGAAACATATTTTGAAGGGTTAAACCATAATTTGGATTAACAAACAGTTTCCAAACATGACATGTTTATAGTTGAATCGAGCGGCTCGACGAGATGAATCCAACGAGACTAAGATTGTTAAATTTTGATATCACTAAGGCATTTAAATGTTCAATAAATGGTTCACGATCAAGGGAATCAACATCGGCCGTCCATTCAAATCACACTCAATTTACCCTTGATCTTGCTACTATTTAATGATCATGTCACTCTTAGAAAACTGTAAATAAACTTCTCATTTATCATAGAAGGGGACCCTAAGGAGGGAAGAAGAAGGCCCAAGCAAGAAGAGAAGGAAGAAAATGAAGAGAATTCTATTGCCACCACTCTTCCTCGACCACCACAGGACTTCTGCACGGCAATATACCTGATGCTGGACTTCTTCCTGTAGTCAAACTTCTATCCGACACCGGATTTCTACTCAACGTCAGACATCTGCCTGTAATCAAACTACTACCCGACGTCGGACTTTTGTCCATATATAGCCAAACTTTTGTCCATAGCCAAACTTTTGTCAGACTTCTACCTGACATCGGACTTCCGCCCGTCACCGAACTTCAATCCCAGATCGGACTTCCGCCTGTCGCCGGACTCCTACCCGACATCGGATATCTACCTAACACTAGATTTTCGTCTGTCAGCGGACTTCTACCGGATGACAGACTTTCGCCTATCACCAGACTCTTACCCGACACCAGATTTAATTCTACCCGTCGTTGGACTTTTGCCCATCGCCAGACTTTCATCGGACTTCTACCAGATGCCAAACTTCCACCCATCGTCAGACTTGTGCCCATCGCCATAATTGTGTCCGTCACCGGATTTTCGTCAGACTTTTACTCTACGTCGGACTTCCTCTTATCGCCGGATTTCTACCTATTACTGGACTTCCGCCTGTTAATGGTCCTGCTAACCTCTGTCGCCCGCTGACTACAGTTCTTCCGACCTCTATCATTAGACAACGGTCTTTTCAACCTCCGTCGCCCGTCAACTACGGTCCTTTAATTTCGACCTCCATTGGTAGATAATGATCTTTATGACCCCAGTCTCTTGCAGACTACAGTCCTTCTGACCTCCGTCGCCAGAAAATGCTCCTTCCAACATCTGTCGCCAACTGATTACGGTCCCTCCGACCTCCGTCACCAAATAATGTTTATTCCGACCTCCGTCGCCCACCGACTATGGTTCTTCCGATCAAACGAATATGTCAATAGTGATTCTTCCTATTTCCACCGTGTAACACACTCTATATGATGTATATTTGTTACATCAAGCCAAGACCTTTACTTCAATGAAGGGTCTCATTTCTAATCAAGTGGATTTCATTCAAATTGGGCAATGCCCTGTGGTTTTCCCCACCTTTTCAAGATTTTTCACGTAAAAATCTTGTTGTCTCTTATAAATGATGTACACTCTCTTTTATCTGTATACGTGTTGGATCTTCCTCAAAGCTAAGATGTTAAATTTTATACTTCTCTACTGCCGTGAATATTCCAGGACGCAACAACAATAATTTTAAATTACTTTATCTACAATAATTTTACAAAGCAGAAAAAGTCGTCCCAAAATCTGAGCTTGGCAAATAAGGGTATAGATGGGAGCAAAATTAACCTAATTTCTATAGAAAAACTGGAAGCACCTATCTGCAGGTATTGTAGCAATTTGATTTTGTTTATAATCTCCATTCCAAATGTAACAGAAAATGACAACTAGCCACCTCATCTTTCATTGTGATAGCGTTTAAACCAGCGCAGAGTAAGAGAGAGAGAGAGCGAGAGAGAGAGAGAGAGAGAAGGGGGTGGGAGGAGAATCTCACACTTTTAGTGCATCACACCTACTCACACGCAGTAAGCTCGAAAAAGAAGTAGCCTCTAAGCTTTTTTCCCTTTTTAATCAAACCAGCATCAGCCAATTCTAATCTTCTCTGATCCCTCTCCTTCAACTCTTCTCCAGCCTTTTTCTTCTTAAAGGTAACGTGGCCTTCTGCAATTAGTACGTCCCCTCAATGATGCTGCAGTTATCCATAGCTATCAGTTGATTCCATCTCTCTCCGTCAATTTCTTCTCTTCCTTTATCATTGTTCTTCAGTACAGTCAAAACAAAAAGAAACAGAGTACTCCAAGTAAGACGAGAGAACCTCTACTTTACTACAAAGAGAGAGAGGGGGAGTTTTCTTCTGATTGAGAGGATTTCTTTTGCAGTCTTTTGATATTTATTGCGTCTCTTTCGTCGGCTTACTGACAAAGCATAACAAGTTTCCCGTTATAGCTGAATGTATCTCTTTATATAGCTTTGGGGACTGCAATGGTTGATTTTGGAGAATTGATTTGAGTGCTGCAGGGTACTGCAGACATGAAGTCCATGCTGGAAGGTTTGAGGTCTCTTGTGGGTGCTAATGCTTGGGATTACTGCATCTTGTGGAAGCTATCTCAAGACAATAGGTATTCCTTATATTTTCTCTCTTAAATTTTTAACCAAACAACCTCTATATGATCAATTCTATAATTACATTTCCCAACATAGCTATGAAAAGAAGGTTAATTAAATAGCCAGTTTGATTGATTGATTGTGTTGATGATTTAGGCTTTTGGAGTGGATGGGCTGCTGCTGCGGGGGAAGGGAGAGAGGGGGGTTTTTCCAATGCGCAGATAATCCCACAGATCAGCCATGCAGAGATATTGATTCCTTCGCACACCAAAGAACAAGGGCTTGTGATGAGCTCTCAGAGTTCCCTTCATCCATTCCCATGGACGATTCATTGGCTTATCTCCCGTCATTCAGGTTTATACCATTAATACTATATTCTTCTTTCTAAACCATTTTGATATGGTAAGAGAAATATATATCTGTAACTAATTAATTAACCATCGAAACCCTTTTGAAGCAGGAATTATGCGGAAGCGTTAGTATCAAACCAACCCTCATGGCAAACCAATGTGATCGACTCCTCTGCTGGTTCACAGCTTGTAAGCTCAATTATTGATATCATGATCTTAATTTTATGAAAATTTTATGGAAGTTTGGAGGTAAAGTAATCTAAGTAGCACTGATTTCTAGATTGCTCTCTATGGCTATATCGAATTGTTTTGCAGGAGAAGGAAGCTGCGAAGACAAGAGTATTGATTCCTATTCCAGATGGTGGCCTGGTTGAGCTCTTCGCCTGGAACCATGTAAGAAATTCAAAAGTGTTCTTATATATTCTATGATAGAACAATTTTAATTGTTAATTTTTGTATAAGAAAGCCTGCTTGTTGTCCATAGGTTCATGCCTTCTTCGTGACAAACAACAAACTTCCACGTCTATATATAAAGGCCAAACCTTTAAGCCATCAACAGCTATCTTTACGTGTCCTATACGTGCCTTTTTCTTCTTATCTAACTCCATCCTTTCAGTTCAAATGGAATCATAGAAACCTATCAGTAATCAAACAGATTTATCATCCATATACAATTAGAATGTTTTGGGGAAGAATGTTGTAGTAAAATTTCAGTCAATTTATACTGATTTAGGTGCCATTATACAATTACCTCAAGCTCTCTCTCTCTCTCTCTCTCTCTCTCTCTCTCTCTCTCTCTCTCTCTCTCTCTCTCTCTCTCTCATCTATGGGGCTCACAACTCTTTTAATCAAACAGATGGCAGAAGACCAGCACACAATCGACTTCGTCCTCTCTCAATGCCATCCCTCCATCTACGAATCCAATCCACAGGCCGCCGCCTGCAGCCACCAAGACCAAGAACCTGCCAAAGGCTGCCACTATCCCCTACCGACTGCCGATCACCAAACCCTTCCATGGGACATCTCCGGCGACCAATTCCGCCTCTACAACTCTTCCCACAACCTCTTCTCGGCCGACAAGGTAGCAGCCGGCTCTGAAGCCTTCTTCAACAGCTCTACCGCCGACTCCTTCCTCTCCGGCAAGCCGACATCCCTTCTCGGAGCTTACGAGCAAGCACCGTTGATGGTAAATGGCCTGGACTCATCGAGGATGACGAGGGAGGCGGTAGAAGTGGAGAAAGATGGAGTTAAGGAAGTGGGGGGCTTGATGATGAGAACGGATTCGGGCTTGGATGGGAGTGATCAAGGCGATGATGATGATGAACAGAAAAGGCTTGGGCGCGGCGGGAAGCGGCATCATTCAAAGAATTTGCTTGCGGAGAGGAAGAGGAGGAAGAAGCTCAATGATCGGCTCTATGCTCTTCGTGCACTGGTTCCAAATATCACAAAGGCTAGTTTTTTTTTTTTTTTTTTTATAACTGTCTGAAAGCATATTTCTGGGAAAATTATTAGGTCAGGACACCAGACCTAAAAATAGGTCGGGATATCCAATTAAAATTTGCCACGTGGACTGCGTTTTGATTGCCATTTTTACTGCGCTTTGAATGTGTTTTTTGACTGCGCTTTACCTATATTTTACTTATGTTTTAACTGTACTTTGCCTACGTTTTTGACATACTTGACTTAAAATTCCATGAACATGTGTACATTCCACATGTCAATATTTCATTGAACACCAGACGTACGTATTCTACGTCCGGTGTCCGGACCTAATAATTCACCATATTTCTAAGGCCAATTCTCTGTCATATAAGAAATGATGAATAATATTTTGAGGTGATTAGTGCTACAACTAACCTCACTATTCTTATAACAGATGGATCGAGCTTCAATCCTCGGTGATGCTATCGAGTACGTGATGGAGTTGCAGAAGCAAATCAAAGAACTGCAAGACGAGCTCGAGGAGACCAATCCTGATGGCGACGACGCACCAAAACAGCTCGGAAGCAACAACAATAGCAACTGTCAGTTGTTGGAGGTCTCAAACCCTAATGATGATTCTCTAAACAGCGCGAAGTTGGCGGCCAGCACTAAAATTCCTACTGACACCTTAATGCATCGCTGTGATCATGGCGGCACCTACGACAAAGGGCCGCACATGGAGGTGAAAATCACTATATTACTTTCTTAACACTACGAGCATTATAGATTATATTTTGATTATTATTTATATCTATTTAAATGTGATTATTTTTTTAAAAACATTTAAGATAATTAAATCAAATTTATACACATATCACATACATAAAATTTTAATCTAAGACATTTTGGTTGGTAGTCAAAACTCCCAACCAATAGATCAAAATGAGCTCCGTAATATGATTGTAAATAGCTGCACTTTTATTCTTAATTTTAGACATAGGATCTTCTAAATTGGGACATTTCTAATTTTTTTTTTATAAAATTAATTATAAAATTGTTATAGGAAAAACTATTCGAAATTTTTTTAAATAGAGAATAAAGTAGTAAATGAGTTATGCTAAATAGACTAATATTTATAATTATGAATAATATTTATGACTAAAGTTAAATAATTAGTTACATAGTTATTAAAGATTATTATTAAAATTTATTATGGTAGAAATAATATGTTTATTTTAGTCCTAATTTAAAAAATTGCAATTAAATTTACTAAAATTTCTTGTATAATTAACCATGCATTGCAGCCTCATGTTGAGGTGCGAGCAGTGGAAGGCAACGAGTTCTTTCTGAAGGTGTTCTGCGAGCAGAGGCCCGGTGGATTCGTGAGGTTAATGGAGGCAATGAGCTCGCTGGGGCTGGAGGTCACCAACGCCAACGTTACCACCTTCAAGGCTCTCGTGCTTAATGTATTTAGAGTCGAGGTAATTTCTTTCCTTTACTACACAAATCATATCGAAAACAAAATGTGAATTTGATTTTTGGGTACAGAAGAGGGATAATGAAGGGGTGCAGGCGGAGCAGGTGAGAGATTCATTGCTGGAAGTGACGAGAGATACAAGTGGAGAGTGGTCGGAAAGGGTCGCCGACGATATCGCCGGAGATTTCCACCACCACCACCATGACCGCCTCACCGGCCAACACCATCTTCATTAAGATCTAACGATTAATATGTTGTTGAAGATTAATATGCTTCAATAAATACGAGAATCATGTTTGATGTAATGGGATTGATAATTCGAGAATAGTATATAATGATCTGGTATGTTTGGATTGGCTGCTTCGTAAGATTTTATTGAAGGGTAGCTAAGTGTATATTTCTGCCATTTCTGTTTTTGGTACGAAGATTCTGTCCTGACATGGATTTAGCGTATCAGGACACGGAAAAGGAAGGCAGCTTTTCGTATTCATGAGGGCTGTATCTTCGCCGGGAGCACAGTTGCATTTTTGTAAATTTGCAGAACTTTTTTTATCAATTTATATTATAATATGAAAATTATGATGTATTTAGGGGTATCAGTGAATCACCCGACCCAACAACTTCTGCTAGAACTTGTTAAGCACCTATGAAATACCTGGGAAGAGATGTAAAAGTGTATATTTAGTTAACAAATTCACTTGACCCAAATGAGAGTGTGGGCTCCGAAAATTCCATTTTATGTGTGTGACCCCGGCGTCTCCACGCCCTCGATTTATAATTTTTTTTCTTTTAAGTGTATGTGTTACGATGATGGCAGAGAGTTTTAACGAGATTAGGTACCGGGGGAATTTTCAGAAGGCATATTGGGTTTTAGATAAGACACTACCCAGAGATTTCGCCCTCATTTTGTGAGGGCTTTTTTACCCAAGTTCTGGTTTCCTATAGGTGCAAGCCCCTATAGTTAATTACCCCTTCCGATAACAAGAGAGAACTTTCGATTAAGGCTAGTCGTTACGGAGGTTATATGAATCATAAATCCAGTGTATAATAGCAATAATTTTAGGGTTTAAATTTTGAATTTAGATTTTTATGATTTGAAATTTATCGCTATGAACTTAAAATTGATGGTGGGGGGAAATGAAGATGAGCCCGATCAAGATCCCATGGTTCCGCCGTCCCGAGTTGTTATGTTCTCTGGCCGGTTTACTTAGTGAAATGAGGTAGTCGATCCAACCTGAAAGAAGGCACCTTGTTGGCAGCCATGGGTTGCTTCGTCCAAGAATACCTTGTAGACTTGGGTAGGTTGATGTTTTTCTAAGGGAATATATCTGAATTCACCTTAGTTAACATAAAGCTTTATGCTCATCATATATACCCTATGATCCATCGCTCAAGGGTTTGACGCCTTTAGGGAACATTCGGGCTTTGGTCGTTATCGTAATATAATGGTGCAATTTTGCGGCAAAACCACCCGATTAGAGGGCACGTGCCATGTCCCTGATGGCAAGAGACTATTTGAGGATGAATCGTAGTAATACACCCGACACACATTCGCTCTTTGTGAGCTGAAATTAATTTCAAATTTATCACCACCAATAAATGGTTGGAGGAGGTTAATGATTTTAGTTTTAAGTTTTTTTAGGTGATAGATTTTATTTCAAGAATTTGGGTTTTTGTTTGATTTGACCCTTCCGGTTGAGATTTTCTGTCAACACGGCCATCATCAGGATGACATTAAAGTCACTTATATTTTTGTAGAAATTTGAATTTTCTAAAAAATTTGGAAATATTTGAAACTGTTCGTGAACCCCTCCGGTTGAGATAAACGTTTAATACGGTCATCATCGGGGTGACATTAAGGTCACTTATATTTTTGTAGGATTTTGAGAGGCATTTATACTTCATGTCATGTCGACTCCAATCCTTTTGAGGAGGAGGTTGAAACTTGAATATTAGACCCACACAGCATTCTCGAATCATTGGATTTGAAACTTAAATGTAACGATTGGAGCACATGCAGGTAATATTTAGTTTAAGCATAGAATGTGCATTTGATTCTGCGCAGCATTCTCGAATCGTTAGATTTAGAAATCATATTCAATGATCAGAGCACATGCAGGTATTCAGTGCTTCAATTTAAGGGATCATATTTAATACATAAGGGAAATTTTGAAATATTTAGATATGATCCATTATATTAGATATTTCATTTAAGGGCCTACGAACGCCTTATGTCCGCTTGTATAAGTATGTTGCGGATCCAGTGGCGTTAATCTAAGATGTCTAGATTAGCATGATCCTTTCCCTTTCTCTCTCTCTCTCTCTCTCTCTCTCTCTCTCTCTTTTAGAAATGCAATAGCAATTACTAATGGAAAAAATAAGACCAAGATACAAGCTAGAAAAGAGGCTCACATTCCTTCTTCAATAAAGAACAAAGTGAAGGAGAAATGTTAGCAAAAGAATAACTATCAAACCAAAAATTGTTATCTAAAGACAAAGTAGCACACATATCGGCTAAATTATTACAATCTCTATGTATACGGTGAAGAATTACCTTATTGAAATCGGTCAAGAAGAGAAAATCGTCCTCCATCCGATTATAGTATTGCCAATTCTTATTTAAAGAATATTGAATGAAATTGATAACATTGATGTTATCCCCTTCAATTATGATCCCTTTACTCTCAAGCATCCACGGTTGAAGAAATCTTCTAATAGTCATCACAACATCCAACTCAAGGTGAGCTATATCCCAATGTGTTCTTCTTTCTCCAAAATTAATCAATAATATTCCTTTATGATCACGGAAGCAACCACCAATTCCAGCATTATAAGAAGTTAGAAGAGCTGCATCAACATTGATCTTAATCCAACAAAGCGGTGGAGGGTGCCAAACATTTTGAAACTCCCTAGAGAGATTAGCACCCCAGCTATCTATGATTGGACTAGCAGATTTGAAGGCTGAATACATCACATTAGCTGCTGTAATTGCTACAGATTTTGCACATTTCCCCTGGTTTACCTCATTTCTATTCCTCTAATTAAAGTATACCGAAGTACATTATAAATTGGCAATATTAGGAGCAAAACTAACAAGCTTCTTCAGCTCACATAAACCTTCTTCCAGAGAATTAAAGATTGGAATATAGAATCCCCAATTTTGAATCATTCAAACAATCTCATGCAAACGAATACAGCGGACAGCTATATGCTCTAGATTTTCAGTTTCTTGACACACCCTAGCACAAAGTTCCACATCTTTAAGCTTCCTATATTTTAAGAACTCATTTGTTGGGATAGCTTCTTTACTCAATCTCCACCAAAACAATTCAATCCTAACTGGAAGTCTCAGTTTTTTTAACCAAATATAAAAGCCCATATCATCATCAATACTGTTAAACTTACTATTAGCCTCAACTGATTGTGCAATAATAGACCTGCCAGATAAACAGCAGGTTTCTTCTATATAATCCTCATTTACTCTTTTATCAATTGGAATCTGAAGGATGGTATTCAAAATGGCATTCTGGAAACAATCTTTCAATTTCTGAAGAATCCATCCACCGTTCTCATCAATGAGATGATTTAATTTTAAACCATCTAGCTCCAAACAGTTTGCAGTGATTGGCCATTCATTCAAGCATTTATCTAGCAGACAAGTATCATTAAGAATATCTATCTTCTTACCATTGACAACTTTCCACCTTAATAAAGGTTTTAAGTATTGAGCACCTTCAAGCAAGATTTTCCAAGCAATAGAACTTCCTTTCCTGCTTTTAACATCCCACAAATTACTTCCATATTTGGCAGAAATAACTTGATAAAGTAAAGAATCATGGTTTTGAAGGAATCCCCAAGACAGTCTTGCTTTAAGAGGTCCTGATCTACTAGTCGCCGAATGAACATTCAAACCTCCACTCGCTTTTGGCTTGCACAATGTTTTCCAACCAACGCAACGCATACCCCTCTTACCATTCATCTTATGCCAAATAAAATTTCTACAACATTTATCAACCTCTTGTAAAATCTTCTTTGGGACCAATGTATGTGTAGAAACAAAATTAGGAAGAGTTAAAAGAGAAGCCTTAGCAAGAGTAATTTTACCTGCTAAGGATAGATTTTTACTTCCCCAAGAATTCAGCTTTTGCATCACTTTATCCAGCAGAAATTGGAAATCAGATTTTAGAGGTCTCCTTAACATCATATTGATGCCTAAATACTGCATTTCTTTCATAGTTTTAAACTCCAATACCTTCGGTATTCGAGAAACAGCAGCTCTGCACATACACTTACTAAACAGAATTTGAGATTTGGAGTTATTAACTTTCAAACCTGTCCAAGAACAGAAATCCCTCACTATACTTCTCAGTTTAACAACCAAACGGTATGTAGCTTGTGAAAAAATCAAAACATCATCAGCAAACAGTAGATGGTTCACTTTGGGAGCTCTCGGTGAGACTTGAATTCTCAGATTCTGGCCTCCTTGAGACATGGCTAAAGAGAAGAGTTGAGAGCAAAGGATATAAAGATAAGGTGAAAGTGGGCAACCTTGCCGAAAGCCATTCTCTTCAGTAATCCATTTGGAAGCTCTTCCATTAATGATAAACGATAATCTAGCATTCCTTACACATTCCATAATAAGTCTAGAAATATTCTTCGGCATGCCAAATATATCCAAGACTTGGGTAAGAGATTCCCAGCTCATACTGTCATAAGCTTGCTCCATATCAAGCTTAACGACCATTAAACCCTTTTTGCTTTTTGAGATTCTAAGTTTCTGAAAAATCTCATGAGCTAGAAGACAATGGTTAGACATAGAACGACCATTGATAAAATCCACTTGTTCTTGAGTGATACACTTGGAAATATAGCTTTTCATTTTATTTAGAATCATGGCAGCCACAATCTTATAAGTTGTTTGACACAAACTTATAGGCCTAAAGTTAGAAGGAACAATAGTCTTATTAATCTTGGGAATTAGAACAATAAGTGTATATTTCCATTCATTATACATGCACCCAGTTTTGAAAAAATTATCAATAGCCTTCCAAGTATCCTCCTCCACTATCTTCCAATAGAATTTGAAAAAAGAGGTTGTAATACCATCAAAACTAGGTGATTTGTTATTACCTTGACTAAAAACAGCTTTTACCATGTCTTCTTTAGTAAATTCAGCATCCAGAAACTTAGCTTCTTCATAGGAAATTCTCAGATTTTCTGGAACTGAAGGCCATTCTGAAAGCTTGCACTCCCTAGCTGTCCATTTTCTCTTAAAGAAGTTGTAGAACATATCTTCAATTTGATCAAAGTCTTCTACCATAGCATTATTCTCATTTCTAATTTGCCAAATAAAATTACCATTTCTTTTAGCATAAGCACATTGATGAAAAAATCTTGAATTTGTATCACCATCTTGCTGCCATCTACTTTTCGCTCTTTGATTCCACCAAGTAGACAATCTACCCAAAGTCACATTCAACTCATGAACTTTGCTTCTTAACTGATCCAGCTTATCTGCCGTAAGACCCACACTTGATTCTTCCATTTGCAGCTGTAAGATATCCCTTTTCAGCTCAGTTTTTAGAGAGTTCAGCTCTTTGCATTTATTCTTGTTCCAGAAACAGAGGTCTTTCAAGGTTCTCCTTAATTTTCTTTGTAGGACTTCAGCATTAATACCAAAATCTGCTTTCTTCCATGCCTTTAGAACAATGTTCCAAGTAGTCGGATAAGATTTCCATGTATCTTCAAATCTAACATTTTTTTATTTTAGATTTTGAGGCTCAACCATATTAAGAGAAATGGGAGCATGATCTGAAGCAACTCTAGATAAATGATGAACCTAAGCCATTGGGATTTTGTGAAGAGCTGAAGAATTTAAAAAACATCTATCCAACCTCTCCCATATTCTCGAATTGCCTTCTTTGTTATTACACCAAGTAAAGTTTGGACCCACAAACCCAATATCATGGAAGTCATTGTTAGTTAAGAACATTTTCATTTCTTTAGGCCCTTTAGAGAAATGGAATCTCTTCCCACCTTTCTTATCTTCCTTAGAGAGGATACAATTAAAATCTCCTCCAATGATAGCTGTATTATCACCTACAAGACAACCTTCAAGATCCTGCCATAGATTCCTACGGGTTTAAACATCCCTTCCTCCATAAACTGTAGCAATATTCCATTTTCCAAAATTATTACTGTTAAGCGTTCCCATTATAAATTGGGAAGAATGTTCAATGACATCAAAGGACGCCAAAGCTCTTTTCCACATTACCAAGATACCACTCGAAATACCATTCGCAGGATGATGGAAATAATCCCATTCATTACCAATAATCATGTTGATATGACATTATCCAGAGATGACAACTTCGTTTCAGTAAGACCAACTAAAAAACCTTCATAGTCTTTCACTATCTCCCTAAGATATAAGAAGGCTTCTCTCTTTCTAGCCCCCCTACAATTCCAAAAGATAAGAGATGCCATTAAGTAATAATAGGGGAGTTATCCCCTATCATTTTATTGGATTTATTCTCACCTCTCCTTTTCCTTTGATCTGCTTCCATTGGTCCCAAAGATCTCAACTCCTTGGATAATTTGAACTTGCCTGAATTTGTTAATTGTATACCTGGATCTTCATTATCCTGCACTGTTTTAGCAGCAACCAAATCAGGAACAGCGGCAGTATTAACAGAATTTTTTCTATTGGCTTCATTATTTAATCCAATGATAGCCTTCTCAATAACTTCCCCTTCCTCCAAATCATTATCCATAATTTGAAATTTATTCAAAACCATGGGTACTTCCTAAAACATCTTCCCTTCAGCAACTTTATAAGCTTCCGAACTACCAATGATCCTTGCAATTTTTTAGAAATAACTGGCTCACTGCTCTGCACACCATCTTTGTTATTAATCACCTTCTCCACAGGTCTATACACCTGTTTAACTGGAGCATTTGATCCATAGTTTTTATTTGTGTACGTGAATTTTCTGTTTTTGAAATTAACATGGATCCAAGGTCCATATTCATCTTTTCCTTGCTGTTGTAAGCCTTTATCAACTGCATTATTGCATTGCTTCAAACCTTCCTTAGCTTCAAATGAATTATGTTCCATAGCCAATTCTGAAATCATTTCAGAACATAGATCTTTACTGTGTCCCACCCTTCCACAGTAATAACAGAGAGATGTTAACTTCTCATATTCCACTTTTTGAAATGTTCTTCCATGTACACCTTCTATCCATACTCCCTTGGGAAGTTTCTTTTCCAAATCAATATGTACACAACACCTAGCATATTCCCTTTTCCCCCAATTAAAGAATTCCCATCAAGTAACATGGGAGTTCCAACCATGGAAGCTATCAAAGCAATATTATCTTCATCCCAACAGCTTAATGGTAGACCTGGAAATCGAATCCACACCGGAGATGTGATACCTTTTAAAGATTCTGTAGAAAAGGAGGGAGACCACCTATCCATACCGATAATGTGGTTGCCAATATACCAAGGCCCTCCAGTAAACACTTCCTCCATGGATTTAATGTTAGGAAAAGAACATAAAATCCAATTACAGCCCAATGTAGTTAAATGAACACTGCCATATCTGCTCCATTGTCTTCTAAGCTCTTGACTGCAAACAGAGAAAGGTACATTCTTTCCAAGTACCTTAATAACCAATGACTTCTTCAACACCTATGAGTTTGCCAATTCTTTCTCTGGATTAAGCAAAACTGCCATACCATCTTTAGATAACTGAATAGAATTACTATTGAAATTCAACTTAATGTGCTGAGTCTTTTTCCACGCCGACGTGAAATTGTTACGGAGTACAGAATTTGTTTTCAATTCCACAGCGTCATTCACAGTGTTATCAACTATTCCTGATGTAATCGAAAGGTCATTAATAGATTGTTTCTACAACCCCGGTTCTTGCATTCCCGTGAATTTGTTGACCTTCAGAATTAACTTTGCAGACGACGTATGTTCATCATCCAGATTCCCACCATTAGGATTGTCTAATTCCGCATTATTACTATCATCAAGAAGACCTTTTCCTTTCCCTTCTACAATAGATTCACACACCAATGAAGGTCGAAACCCTTCATTGATAACCAGATAAGAAGAAGTTCTTGCCGTTCCATGATCATCCATACGAACAATAACTTTTCTGTCAAAAGAAGATTTGATAGGAACACAACGAGACTGATCAGACGCATGATTACCGCCGGCGATCCTATGCCGGTGGTCCGAAATCGTCATCCCCCCTCAAGGATCCGATCGCGGAAAGCCCATGAAAAATGAAATAAAAAAAAAACAAGAAGAAGTTTCTCTCATCCTTTCCCTTTCTCACATATTCATAATGTTCCTCTTTATGACAGGGCAATGGGTAACCATTGTGGGATAGTGTTAGAAAGAAGACAATTGAGACATTTGTTAAAATGCTAGTAGCACATAAATGGTCTAGTGCATTTGAGTCAAAATGAGACATCTCTTGGTGTCATCATCACTCTTTGAATAGATCTCTTCAAGACTATTGATTGTAGTATATTGTGTAAATCTTATGGATAGTTTTCATGAATGAGCAAGTTCGATATCCTTAATCAAATTGTTATCTTCAACTTCTATCCATTGTAGTTAATATAAATATCTATAATGAGCCTCCAACAGATGTTATAGTTCCCTTGATTTTAAATTTGTAGCACCGTCAATAAGATACTCATTTTGTCACAACAAAATTGCTTAAAGAAAGAAAGTTTTGAGGTGGAGCATTGTATCTACAATATTCACCATTATGTCAGACTCTATATTTTATGTAACTAGACCACACTATGTTTTATTTAAAATTTATAAATAGTGAATGATGTTAAGCATAGTGAGGCGCTATTCAATCATTTTTATGTATTTTAAGCCTTCACTATGCATTTGAGTCACACCGAGTTATGGATCATGCTAGCTCTTGATATTTTTAGGAGTTATTAAGTTATGTCACTCAATTCAATACCTTTTTAATTTGAATATTTATTTAGACATATGAATAAAAAATTTCAATAATACATAAGTGTGTATGGTGCAAGTCTGGTTCGAGTTTCAGTTCGAGTCCAAGCCCAACATTATTTGATCAAATTTTAATTTAAAATTGATTTTATGTTTGAATTAAGTTCAAATCAATATTAAATTTTATGCATAAGTCCCCTATTGTTTACTGAAATTTTCGGCAACCTTCCGGCGTCACCTCCCCGACAATGGGAGGTAAGCAGTGGCTCGACTTGACCTGAGCAAATCAACGGCGAGGAAATTGGATCTTTGAAAACTTTGATTAGTGATGATTGATTACTGATATTTATTGCCCATTGTCAATTGTCGATTTGAGAAATCTCTTTTTCGTCATTCAATTTATTAATTAATAAATATTGCAGTTATTTCCAAATTAAATGGTCATTTGAACATTTTTCAATCTTCCCAAGAGATTTTCTAAGTCTAGATATTTTTAAAAAAATTGTGGCAGCCTCCTGGCATCCCCTTCCCGGCGCCAGGAGGTAAGAAGTGGCTTGACTCGACCGAAGCTAGTCAACGATGAGGAGATTTGGTCTTCAGAAGTTTTGATTGGCGAGGATTTGTTGCAGATCAAATGGTTGCCGGTTGCTTGTCAAAAAATTGGCTAACTCCCAAAATTTTGAGGAAATTTTGGCAGCTCCCGGCATCCCCTCCTATCCGTCGGCGGGTAAAGAGTGGCTCGACTCGATCGGAGTGAATCAATGGCGATGAGATTGAGTCTTCGAAAGCTCCAATTGTTGATTATTGATTATAATGGCTGTCGAAGATTTGTTGCTTGTTGGTTATCAATGCTTCATTTGAAAAATCACCAATATATCTCTTTTTATCTTCTTCTTTTTTAATTATATTTTATTAAAATAATATATATTTATATATGTATTATATGAAGGCGGTAT
>NW_021318618.1:9185728-9214885 GCF_001605985.2 Dendrobium catenatum | reverse complement strand
GCCATGCTCTGATCGTCCCAAGACGATCCAAAATCGGCCTAGACGATCCACTTCTGGAAAATCAGCTGTTTCACTGCACTGATCGTCCTGGATGATCTCAATATCATCCCGGACGATCCTGGGAGGAAAATCAGATCTTGGAAGGCAAATCAAAGGAAAGAGCTCTCACAATAGAGATGCCCGGTTTATATCTAGAACTAGCAGTCCATAAGTTAGCTATTTGTCCGGATGCAGCCCCTGTCAAGCTGTCACCTCGTCGGATGAGGTTAGAGATTGAAAAATAGGTGATAGCCGAGACTAAGAAACTTATAAAAGCTGGTTTCATTCGTGAAGAGAAGTATCCCACTTGGCTTGCCAATGTTGTTCCAGTCCGGAAGAAGAGTGGTCAGATCCGTGTCTGTATAGACTTCCGTGATTTGAATAAAGCATGTCCTAAGGATGATTTCCCTCTTCCTATCCCTGAACTTATGGTTGATATTGCTTCGTCCCATAGTATTTTCTCCTTCATGGATGGTTCATCTGGTTACAATAAGATTAAGATGGCCCTTGAAGATGAGAAATTCACTGCCTTTCGCACCCCCATAGGTGTGTTTTGTTATAAGGTGATGCCCTTCAGCCTCAAGAATGTCGGGGCCACCTATCAGCGTGCCATGACAGTCATTTTCGATGAGCTGATTCATGAGCAAGTTGAAAGCTATGTGGATAATTTAGTGGTCAAAAGCAAGGTCCGTAGTGATCACCTTCGCGACCTACGAATCGTTTTTGAGCGCTTAAGAAAGCATGATTTGAAGATGAATCCATTAAAGTGTGTATTTGGTGTCACTACGGGGAAGTTTTTTGGTTTTATTGTTCGCTATCGTGGCATTGAGATTGATCCCTCCATGATCAAGGCCATAGTGAACTTGAAACCCCCTAAGAGTCTTACCCAGTTGAGGTCGTTTCAGGGGAAGCTTGCTTTCTTGCGGAGATTTATCTCCAATCTCGCCGGTAGATGTCATCCCTTTACTGCTTTATCGATGAAGGATGCTCGCTTTCATTGGGATAAGAGTTGTCATGAGGCCTTTGAGAGCATAAAGCGCTACCTGACGAATCCCCCAGTGTTAGCTGCACCCATCCCTGGCAGATCGTTGATCCTCTACACTACGGCTTTGGATGAGTCACTTGGTGCAATTTTAGCTCAAGAAAATGTGGAAGGAAAAGATAATACCTTGTACTACCTTAGCAGACGTTTGATTCCTGCAGAGCTAAAATACCCGGCAATGGAAAAGCAGTGTTTGGCTTTGATTTTTGCTGTTCAGAAGCTTAGACACAATATGCTTTCACACAAGATCAGTCTAATTTCTCGAGTCAACCCTTTGTAGCACCTGTTGACCCGTCCGACTTTGTCAGGTCGTCTATCATGTTGGTCCATGATTTTATTGCAGTTTGATATTACCTATATCCCTTAGCGGGCCGTCAAAGGACAGGCTCTAGCTGACTTTCTTGCCTCTCACCCGATCCCTGCAGATTCCCCACTTAATGACGATTTGCCCGATGAATTAGTCATGAGTGTGGAAGAACAGGAGTCCCATACTTGGGAGTTTTACTTTGATGGATCTTCTTCCATCAAATAACTACGTCCTTACAAAACTCCTATTATTAGGGAAGGTTTAGGACTTATTTTTGTGTCTCCTGAAGGCCACACCCTGCGTTACTCCTACTGTCTTTCAGAATCTCGTACTAATAATGAAGCTGAGTACGAAGCCCTAATTGTAGGACTTGAGTTGGCCATTCAGATGAGCATTGTGCGGGTGAAAATCTTTGGAGATTCCCAACTAATCATTAATCAAGTGGCTGTTATTTTCAAAGTTCTCAAACCTGAGCTCTTGCCTTACCCCGATAGGGTGATGGAGCTCTTGTGTTTGATCCCTGAAGTAACTTTAGTTAGAGTCCCTTGATCTGAGAATGGTAGAGCGGATGCACTAGCTAAACTTGCTAAGGAGTTGGCTGACCCTACTGGAAACCCGGTGTCGATTGTGGTCCAGTATCGACAAGCCTTGTGCCCCGCGGACTTGTCTTCTTCTGATCAGACCCTCGCAGTGTTCGCTGTTGTGGAAGAGTCAGATTGGAGAGTCCCCTTTATTGAGTACTTGAAGCATGGAAAGCTTCCGGATGACCGCTCTCTTGCCACTCAGATTAGAAAGAGAGCTTTGTCCTTCTCCTATGTGAATGAAACCCTGTACCGATGCTCTTTTGACCAGATGTGGTTGCGTTGCCTCAACAACGAGGAGGCTCGTAAGGTCATGGGCGAAGTACACGAGGGACTTTGTGGTGCTTATCAGTCCGGACCTAAGATGAAGGTCATAATTAAACGCCTTAATTATTACTGGCCGACGATGATCCGTGATTGTATGGAGCACACTAGGAAGTGCCACCAATGCCAGATTCATAATACTGTTATCCACCAACCTCCTAATTCGCTGCACCCCACTGTGTCTTCTTGTCCTTTTGTAAGTTGGGGCACGGATGTAGTGGGTCCTATTGACCCTCCTTCCTCTAAGGGTCATAGGTTTATTCTGGCTGCTACTGATTACTTCTCTAAGTGGGCAGAAGCTATCCCGCTTAAGGAAGTCAAATCAGAAGATGTGATGCGCTTCTTTCGTAATCATGTTGTCTACCATTTTGGTGTTCCACACCGTATAATTTCGGATAACGGCCCGTCTTTTAGAAGCACCAAGATTGCTAGATTTGCCCGCCTCCATAACATAAATTGGCTCTATTCCTCGATTTACTATCCTAGGGCTAATGGTTTGGCTGAAACATTCAATAAGACCTTAGTCCAATTGATAAGAAATATTCTTGTGGCAAATAAAAGAGAATAGCACTATAAATTACCTGAAGCATTATGGGCCTATAGGACTACATACCGTACTCCTACTCAGTGTACACCATATGCTTTAACTTTTGGGGTTGAAGCTGTCCTCCCACTAGAGGTCGAGCTCCCTTCGTTGCGCGTAGCAGTTAGCCACAATCTTTCGCATGAAGATAATGCCCGACTCCGGTTGGAAGAGCTTGATGGTTTAGAAGAGCTTCGTTTGCAAGCTTATCAGAACCTTAAGTTATACCAGGCCCATATGGCCCAGGCACATGATCGCCTTGTTCGACCCCGTGCTTTTCAAGTCGGGGAATTAGTCCTTGTCTTACGTAGGCCTATCATCTCGCAGCATCGCCGAGGTGGTAAGTTTGAGCCCGTTTGGGAAGACCCATTCATTGTAGAGCAAGTGTATGAAGATGGATCTTACTTGCTAGTTGATGCGAATGGCGTTCATCCCATGCCCGTCATTAATGGGCAGTACTTGAGAAAGTACTACGCTTGAGTTTTCACATCGCAAGGGGCATCCCATGCCACTTGTAAATATCCCTCTATATAGATATAACTTTGAAGGATTTCTTGTACTTTTCGGCAGTCCGTGCCCACGACGATTTGTCCTCTACCACGTGATGTTCGTCATTCAAGGTTTGAGATTGTCTTTAAAGGTTGTATGTAAATACGCCGTAAGGATCTTTGTGCTTACGTTCACATTCACTAGTCACTTTGGTGTTGTTGCATAAAATCACCCTTCCAACCCCTGTAAGGGTTGGCTTGCCCCAGTTTCATTTGTCACCTTCAAGTGTGGTATGGAATATCAAAACTACTAACTCGAATTTCTAAGGAATGTGATACTGGGTCAATCCTTGATCTATATTTGTCAAATATAGTGATGTTGATCCATTGTCACTTTGTGAATTTCTCTACAAATTGTTGTTGTAATTTTTCTCTCCCCAGTTTTATTCATGTGGCGAAAATGGCCTGGGTTATCAAAGCAAATAATTTTCCCCTCTCTTAAAAAAAAGAGAGAGAGAGAGAGGGAAGCTCTTAGTTGAGAAAGAATCGGTTGCCCTTGTCATAGGTGGAACCCGGTTCTACGCTCCAAGAGCCCAAAGTCCCTCCAAATTCCCTTCTGTATCTCCTTAAAGCATTTCAATGATTGCTTAGGAGATGACTGTGTGTTTATTTCTTTGATTATGGTTGTTCACTTTTAATGGGATGTTGTTCTCCCTTGTGATGTGGTACATCTGGCTCTAGATGTTAACATCACTTCTTAGTGGATTTTGATCTTCTAGCAGAAAGTCGATCCGCTACTTCTTTCAAATGATATAATCTCTCATTGGGACATTGCTTTTAGCTGTAAAATCGGTCTCTTTGAATACATAAATGTTACTTGTACTTTTCACAGGGTCCCATCAGTTAGCATGGGTGTTACCACTGTGATCTCTTTAGTAATCACTAATTTTTGAGATGATGATTGTCGTTCTTAGTGGCAAGTGTGTCCCCTTGCCACTCCTATTGCTATTCCGTTGATATGAGATTATTCTTTCATTTGTATGTTCATCTTCTTAGAGAGATATACATTAGTTGATTGCCTCATGTTTTATGATTTCAACTTTGCCTAAGAAATTCTACTTGTATTTAAATTACTCATGGCCACGACGATTTGTCCTTTACCATGTGATAACTAAAATATAAGTTTGGACTTTCTTAGATGACTGACTACTTCTCTTTCCCTCACAACACCACGCACATGTGCGTTGGGTGGTTGTAGAGGTGACTTTTATCTTTTGCCATGCTGTTGCGATCTGGTCAGGCAGGCACTAGACCTTTTGGGAAGCTCTTTATTCGTTGTTGCGAATATGGTTAGATGAATATTGAGCTGTTCTCATTCGTCGTTGTGAATATGGTCAGGCGAATGCTGAACTCCCTTTCTCTTTTCCCCTTTGTTTCGCCATTTAGAATATGGTCAGGCAGACATCGGGTTGTCCTCATTCACTGTTACGATTTGTTCAGGTGAATGTTGGACTTGTTTCTTTTGTCCCACCGTTGCGATTTTGGTCAGGTGGACATTAGACTTTTGGGAGGGCTCATTATTCACTATTGCGAATATGGTCAGGTGGATTTTGAGCAATCTTCAATCGCTGTTGCGATCTAGTCAGGTGAATGTTGACTCCCCTTTCTGGTTGGGTGCCCGACAGAGTCCTTGAGATGCATACTTCACCACCTCTTCATTCCCCCTGTTTTATTTTTTGGGGGTTGTTGAGTTTTCTTCCGATTCTTTGTTTTTCCGTTTCGAATAAGGTCAGACAGACATTGAGTCATCCTCATTCACTGTTACGATCTGGTCAGGTGAATGTTGGATTTTGTCTTTTGTTCTACTGTTGCAATCTGGTCAGGCAGGCATTAGACCTCTTGGGAAGCTCTTTATTCATTGTTGTAAATGTGGTCAGATGAATATTGAGCTGTTCTCATTCGCTGTTGCGATCTGGTCAGGCGAATATTGAAGCCCCTTTTCTTTTACCCTTTGTCTCGCTGTTGCGATCTGGTCAGGCGAACATCGAGTAGTCCTCATTCACTGTTGCGATCTGGTCAGGTGAATGTTAGACTTTTCCTCTTTTGTCCCACTGTTGCGTTTTTGGTTAGGTGGGCATTAGACCTTTTGGGAAGCTCTTTATTCGCTGTTGTGAATATGGTCAGGTGGATATTGAGCTGTTCTCATTCGCTGTTGCGAATATGATCAGGCGAATGTAGAACTCCCTCTCTTTTCTTACTCCTTGTTTTGCTGTTTCGAACATGGTCAAGCAAACCCGGAGTTATCCCCATTCGCTGTTGCGAATATGGTCAGGTGAATGTGGGACCCCCTTCCTTTTCTCTATTCTGCTGTTGCGAGGTGGTCAGGCAGATAGATGATTTTCTTACCTTCGATTTCTCCCGTTTGTTGACCTCGATTTTGGCTCGATTATGCTCGAGCACTTTCGATCGATTTAATTAAACCCTGTCGAGCCCAATTCGAGCTTGAATCGACCCGACTCGAGCCGGATCAGACTCGAATGTGTTCAATTAGACTCGATTAGTTTAATTTCATCGCGTCGTACTTGATTTGATTTAAATTGATTATTATTTTGAACCCATCTTCATACGATTAATTTCGTTGAGCCGGCTCGAGCCCGAATTGGTTCGAATCGAGCCAAATTCAAACTCGAGTCTAACCCAATCTTAGCTGAATTTGGCTTGGTTCAGCTCAGTTCAATTCCACCAGAATCGTCCGGGGGAGCATACACGCATTCTCTCTTCTTTTAGACAAACTTCCCCGCCTGCGGGTGGAGTTCGGATAATCTGGCCTATGAGGATGAAGTGCCGGACCTGGGGAAGTTTAGTCCTTCTTAAAAATTATTTTATAAGCCTTTTTAAAATTTCATGCATTTCTGATTTGGAGACTTTGACCAGCATAAATTGCATTAGTAGCTAATTAAAAATCAAAATTTAATTACATTAGTTTTAGGAACATTGTACCACTCATAAGTGTGGGATCACTTAGGAATTTCTCTAGTTGTCGATCCCAAATTTCAGTGTGTAACTACCCACCCTTCTTCATACGGACTGGACAGCATGGATTTTATACGATTAGGTGGTTTTAGTTGGCCTCCTTTTTCAGGCAAGGAATAAGTCCAGGTTGCACTAGTTAGGTCGTAGATGTTAGTGTCGTGTGTATGATACTACATCTTTTATTGATTTAGGTGTAGGTGTACCACTATACACCTTATTGGTGGATAGGCTCTCCATCCTTTCGGAAGCTATAAACCATACATATCTGTGTCACACAGATGACGCCACCTCCTTCCTTCTCTCGGGCATATTTGAGTGCAGTGCCTTCTCTCTTTTTCTCCAGTTTTCTCCTCCTCAGACCAGCCGAATGTTGACTGAACCACGTGTGATCTGATTGAGCAAAATTGGGACCTTCTTCCCTTTGATTACATTATTCATATGTTTAAGTGTAAATCATGACCACTGCAATATATGCGTGTATATTTGAATCATTAAATTTATGCCATGATGATGGTGAATTGGTTGGCTCCGGAGTTTCACTCTTGTGGTTGGAGCTGCTTGGCCTGAGCCTTATCCACTAACTCTTTCCATCTCCTTGAAAATGAGTAAATGTCCACCTAAAAAATGATAATTTCTTTCATCATTTTGAATATAACAATTGAGAGATAAAATGTGCAAGATCATGATAAATATTAACCTTGCATTCTTGCGGAATAGGAGTGATAAGGCTTCCATCAATGGAAAAATCAACAACAATGTTAATGATGTCGTTGTATGTGAAGCTTTTATCATTGAGTGTTTCTATAGGACCATAGACGTTGCCTTTGTTAATAATGTAGTCATGGTATCCCCTTTGACTTGATATGAATCACTTTCAAATGCTTAAAAGCGCCAAGAAGAAGCTAGAAACACACACAAGAACAAATGCAAAAGATCTTACTTTCTTGTAGAGCTCATTGAGTGCATTGGTAGTGATAGTGTAACCAACACGGAATATAAACGTAGCAAGACTTCCCACCATGTTCCTGCTGGCTGCTCCCTGCATCATCGTGAACAAGTACCTTCGAAGTGGAATCATCAACAGCTTTGGCATCATAGGTGATCGATGTAGTGGTTGCCACGAAAGTTACTCTGTCAACCACTACCTCAACATCAATCCTTAGCAACGATACGACCCATTGGACTTGTTCCGAAAATTGATTGAAGTTCCACCTTGAGATCCATGGCGAGCTTCTTTGCATAAGGCGTGGCCAGGATGCGTCGCCTGGCATCCGAAGGCGAATGTGCTGATGAAGCTAGAGTAAGATCTGATTTTGCTGGAGGAGGGGAAGCTACGCTGCGATAGCAGATTCCTAAGGAGAAACTGGCAGTGGAGAAGCTTCTTTTGGATGGGCCGAGGAGGAGAAGGATGAGGATTTGGCCAAGGGAAACTTGTGATAGCTTTTAAGTTTGATGTCGAAGATGAGGACTTCCAATTGAGGAGAGGATGAAGGCAATGAAGATGAAGAAAAAAAAATGGAGAGTAGCAGAATTCGAAGAGATGTGAAATCAACAGATATATATTTAAAAAAGAAAAAAAAAGCAAAAAGCAAAGGTGAATATGATGAGAAATATATTATTATGTGTGTATTCCGGATGTAGAGCTAGGTCCAATAAAATTGTTGCACATTGTATGCCTATATAGACACTTTAGATTTTCTACGGGATATTCATTTGTCTTGCAACCCGACCCAGTCCAAATCATTTGTCTTGTATTCCGACCCAGGACAAACAATAATTTTAGGGTTGGCGCTTCTTTTTTTTTTCAGGATTTCAAGCGTAAATCACCATAATATATAATGCTTTTAGTCAAAAATTTTGTAGAAAAAATGCTGATGAAGATGAAAATTGATCTGGAGGAGGGCGTTTCTTTAAATGAGCAGACAATATTTTCACAGGGCTCGACGGACGCTGAAAACCTGAATGCAGCCGTCTAGGAAATGAGCTCCCAGGAAGCAGAACAGTTAAAACCAGTGCGACCAAACGGAAAGTTCAGCTTATAGGTAAAGTTTGCCTCCTTCCATGTTTTCTTTACAATAGAGTTGCCATTAAATTTCTTTACTGAGACATTTCTTTTGATGTATTTATTGTGTTTATCAAAGATGGGCTCTTTTATCAACAATGTACATAAGGTTAAATTTTAATTGACTTTAAAAGAAGGAATCATCGACTCATAGTTTTTATTTCTTGATTTATTTTTTATCTCTTTCAAGCAGTACTGAGCTGAAGGTACCTTAAGAACTTTGTAAAACATTTTGCACATTTATTGTGTATTCATTACATATTTATTGCGTATGTATTGCATATTCATTACGTACTCATTGAATATTTATTACGTATTTATTACGCATTTGTTGCATATTTTTCTGCTTAATTACTACTTATTTGTTGCATATTTATTAATTAATTACTATTTATTTTTTTGTATTTATGAGGAAGTTTATGTTAATGAGAAAGAGGCATACGAGGCTTACCGTAATTATGGCCAAAATCATGATTTTAGTGTTCGTAAGGATCATCATAGTTACTGGCCAAATTCCAAAAAAAAAAAATCCAAGGACTTTGTTTGTTCAAAAGTTGGTTTCAAGAAGATGTTTGATTTTAATATCCAAATGAAATATCGGAAATCAGACACCCGAACTGGTTGTCTAGCTATGATTAGGTTTATAGTGGAAGGAGCTGGATATTGAAGGTGAAATATTTTATTGAAAAACATAATCATGATTTGCCTAGGGCAGAAGACCGCTATCTACTTATATCATGTAGGAATGTGTGTGATGAAAAAGCTACAATTTTTAAATCAATGATAGAAGCCGGGATAAGAACCATTTATGCATTTTCCTTTCTTTGCAGATGAAGTTAGAGGTGTCCAGAATATTGGATTCACTAGGAGGGATGCATATAACTTTATTCAAAAAATGAAAAGAGCAAAAATTGAATTTGGGGACACTAATATTTGATTTAGTTATGTAAAGAATGTCAACTTAATGACAACATGTTCTCTTGGGATGTCTAGAATGACGAATTTCATAGATTGTTAAATATACATAAAATATACGCAGAATTCAAGAATTATTTACACTAAAATTAATCATAAGGCAAGAAATGACTAATCTGGTTTTAAGATCCATAGTATTTATTTTAAAATTTTAGGGCTTGAGCCTTCAACATATACACAGAGAATAAGTAGAATATACACATAAATCACGGAGAAGGTAAGAAATATATAATCTTTTATCCTTATCAAATGTTTTTATTTTTTTATACTTTTTTCAACAAATACGCAGTGAATACCAAAAAATACGGAGTACATTATATCTGTTATACGCAATAAGGTACCTTTTTTTTGTAGGTGACTCCTCCATTTGAGCAGAAGAGAATACTGGAAGTTTTCAGAAGAATTTTATGCATGAACCTTGGAGAACTGCGAATGCCAAAATTTGTAAACTGTATATGCGCTTGAAATTGGAAAATGCATTGGCGCTTTAAATGTGAAATTTTTTTGCTATTTCATCTTTTTACCTTTATTTTGGGCGACCGGGATAAGAACCATTTATTGTCTATCTCAAGTAGGGCTGACATGATAACTTTGGACCTGTTCGAGTTGCAAGTCAAATGAATATCCCGGACTTCGTACATGTAAGCATACCACGCGTAACAATTTTATTGGCATTCAAACCTAGCTATACTTCCGGAATGCGCATATAATAATTGCACGAAGATGATTTAGAGGCAGAATCACATGCGGCTTCTTGACTACTTGGAACAGAAGTGACTTCTTCATCATCTTTGGCTTCCAGATTAGTTAATACATCATTACTCCATAAATACAACAAGTTTATAGGAAAAAAGTTATATTTATCAATTAATTTTAATTATAATTATTAAAATAAAAGGTTGGGATTTGATTTGAATAATTAAAATTAATTAAAATTGAATGTTAGGCTTTCATATGGGTGGATACTCAAGTCCAATTTATAATAGTAGTATAGATATAACATCTAATATATTTTTATTTATAAAATTAATATTGAGATTTAAGTATTAAATTTATTTATTTGCATATGTCATGATCAAACTGTTATTTTGAAATTTATAAAAAAATGCAAGAAGAAATTTTGTGTGATAATTTGAAAAATAGCGATAAAGTATTAGTTTGCAAAAAAATGCGAGCTGTGTTTGAAAAAAAAAATTATTGTGAATCCATTGAGGTGGCCCATACTCGAGAGTGCTATTTTACGAAATAATAGAGGATGTCCATAATAAGAATTTGTTCACTAACCATCACCATAGATAAATCTGGAAATCTTGTGAAATGAATGATAAAACCTCAACCAGAAGGGTAAATAGACAAATATATGATTAAGTAGTGTAAGTATCAATAGGGAAAATTGTATTGGATTAAATTTATAGACATGATTATGCTTCTTCATCTTCTTCTTCTTTTTTTTAGGATAAACCCCATGAAAGGGACCTACACGTTGATACAAAAATAGAGTTACAAGTCCTTAAAGGTATCAAAGCCCTCTGAAAATACAACAATTGAATCTAAACATATGGGCCTTGAAAAACAACTAATCATACAAACAAAAACAAAACAAAATCTAAAAAAAACAAGCAACAAGAGCTCCAAAGCTACCATCAACCTGTCTTATAGCCTACAAAGGAGTTCCTGAAAAAAAATTAAAGAAGAGGCTAAGAAAGACAAAAATGACCATAGCATAACAAAGTCAACAATGCATCCACCACACCACCAAAGCCACTAGGAGTCCATCAAAGTGCCAAAGCCCTTAAACCAAGCATAAATAGCTTCATCACCCATCTTGCCAAAAGCACGCAAAATAAGAAGAAAATTACCTCTTCCTTGATTTTTGCCTATGCCACTTACTTCCACAATTAGAAAAGCTTTTATGAATTTTACTACTCACATTTAAACCATATAAGTCATAAAACTCCTCCAACGACTCATCCAGATCCTCTCCAGCTTCCCCACGAGGGGAAGAGCTTATTGTTCCACGCTATTTCAAAAACATTTGAAGATAATTTGTCCTTTAATTCATTGGAAGACATTAGTTTAATTGGTACATCAACAAAAGGCTCCTTCTCCTTCACCTTCAAGTTACTAGTCAAACCCCCATTTTCATTACAATCCATGGGCACATCAGAAACCATAGCAACCATAGAACCAACAAAGTTACAAGCCACAAGGCCAAAGGAAATAACATTACCACCAAAATCCAAAAGAGAATCGCATTTATTTCCAACATCAGATAAGATGGGACTAGCACTGACATTAAGCAAATAATTATCATTTTCCAAAACCTCCATAACACTTACCTAGACCGCATTATTAGAATTCATAAGCACTATCGACTGATCAACCACCATAATAGCCTCTGGTTCAACTCCCCCAACGGGAACCAAATCAGTTCCATCATAATCAGAGACCACACAATCCTCTCCACCAGCACCAAGCGGATCACTACTACCCCCCAAAAGAGCAACAAACAGAAACTCATTCACAGTATTTGCATCCTCCACTTCTGAATTATTGACAGGAAAAATAAGAGTAGAATTATGAATAACAACATTAAATCGATTAGCCTTTATAGCAATGGCTTGCCCATCAATAATATTTTGAGAATTAGAATTAAGAGGAACATTCTCATGGAGAGAAGTCAAGAGGGGACAGGGGACAAGCTTCTCTCAAATGACCAATACATTTACAATGAGTACATAATTAAGGAAAAACTTCCATCTCTACAGGTTAAATATACCGGAAAAATTTTCAGGTCCAATCCACACTCTATCAGGATAATTTTTGATGATATCGAGTTCGACCAACATGCACGTAATAGATGAACGAGAACCTAAAGAAGTTGAATTGTCAATCTTCAAAGGTTTTCCAAACAAAGTTCCCAATCCATGAAGTATACGAGGGGAGAATAGGCACAGCCTCAAGTTTGAGAAAGAAATTCATATTGGGATCACAAGTGACTCAACACCAATATCAACAAATGGGGACCATTTAGTTAGCTTTATGTAACAATTGCTAATGAAATAAAATCGGTAACAGAAGACCCTGCTATAATCTAAATTGTTCACCAGCTTAATCAAGACATGTGTTTGATCCAACAACCTGACTGAGAAATCACCATTTAGTTTCAAGTTGAAAAAAAACCTAATGATAGAGTTGAGGGAAGGCCGCCGCGAGGGAAAAAAAATACCAAAGCGAATTTAAGGCACGATGCCAGTGAGAGGATCTCCTCCTCTGAAATCCAAAGAGAGGGCAAACCTTGAAAAACACTCAATTTTAACTCCGGAAAACAAGCATCGGAATTATTCCCAGATTAAGCCTAAAAAAATGAACGTGATTTCAGTGAAGCATCCAAAAAACTAGGATCCTTCAAGCATTTCACCGCCATTCCGGCTGTAGCGGGCCGGAGGTGGACAAAATAAGAAAAGAGATCGCAAAACTGTAAAAAATAATGAACGATGAAAGGAAAAAAACTTTCGTTAGATGTACACCAACACGACAGCGTCCAGCGCCGCAAAGCCAGAAAACCCTAATAGAGCGAGGTAGGAGCATGTCTCTTCAAGCTGATTCTGCTTCTTGTTTGTTATTATTAACATAGTCTATTATATTGGCCTCAAATGGCATACTCGAACTATTTTATTGAATCTATATAACACTAGAAGAATCCTTGTTCCATGAAGGAAATGACTAAGTGCTAGGACACTTTTAATCTAGAGAAAGCGGTAAATAATTGAGGAGGAGAAGAAGAAGATGGTGTAGAAGGGAATTCATCAAATTCATCTTCTCATATTGTAAACTGTGAGCTATTAATGGAAGAATATTTTGCATTCAATTGGCATAATATAGATGATGGATTATATGAGCATTTTCAAATGAATGGCTAAGATAATAGAAGAGTGGAGTAATTCTTGATGTTGATACCGTAGTTTATTCGGTTGACATAATCCACAAGCTCATGATCCAGTATTGTTTGACCCCACCACGAGGCTTGGAAGGAAATCATAGAAACTAGAAAGATGTTTATCAATAAAATCATAGGAGCATCTAAATCCAAAAGCATCTATTAATTTAACCACTAAAATGTAAATAGAGTTTAACCATGCAATGACTCCTCCAAAGAACTATCATTATTTAATGAACTAAATAATAGAAATGTGCAAGATATCTCAATTGAAAAGTGGAGATTGGTATAATCTGACCATTTTCAAGGGTAATTGTTAGATTCATGATGCTGGTAATTTTTTTCAGCAAATAGAGCCTATCGATAAGTTCTTAAAATTAAAATAGGTGTGATGTCGACATTTCAATGTAGAATGTCCTACTTTGCTACAAATTTCACATTGCATAGATGAGCATATTGATTTGGAGTGTCACGTGATGGAGGGAAAATTACAGCTTCTTTTATAGAAACTCAAGGATGCTTTGGCTCATGAAAATTGGCCATGTCCATGACCATAGATGGTAACAAGGCCATAGGTGGGTCAATGAGTTGAATATTCTAAAGTTCCTTGGCAGCATCAATGGCTATACTTGTCTCTTCACTACATGCAAAGAGTAAAATTCATTGAGGCTAATAAGTGAAATCTTGGATTTGAGTACAATTTTGAAGGCATTATAAGCAGAAGAGAGTCCGTTAAGAGTTTAGAGATTAATATCTTGAACATCGTGTATAGCCAATATAAAGGTAGGAAAATCTACTTTGACTTTTATTGTAGAAAATTGTTAGGTCATTTTTTGATCTCTCATAGAGATGTTTGGAACACATTCTTAAGTTAAAGGAGGTTATAATGATTTGAGGATTGCAATCATTTTTAAATGGCATACCAGATTTTTTGTACTGTTGTTAAGATTAAAATCATAGCATAGAAGATGTATAGAGATAGTTAAGGAGATAGGAGAAAGCCGTTGCAAGATTTTGGTTTATTAACATAGAAGTTTGGTATTGAGGATTTTGGAAGAGGTAGACTATCTTTAGTCAAAATAATTTGTGAAGGTGAAACATCAAATTCATCAAGATGAACTTCGAAACTAGTGAGAAAAAGCATTAGAACATGTGATCACTATATAGAATGATTATTGGATGTGAGCTGTGTTGCAATAATATTTTGATTGTTCTACATCAATAACTTTAGTGATGGAAGTCTAACAATATCATTGCGAGTTAAGGAGATGCCGTCACCGAGAAATGATGTATTGATGTTTAACAAGAATTAGTCTATGGGAAATATAAGTAGCTATGTTTAATGAGAGAGGAGCAGAGGTGTCAGTGGATAATGAGTCTCTCCAATTAATGGAATAAAGATTAGAGGAGAAGAAAAAGATAATGATGATGGGAATTCCTACTATTCGTCTTCTCATAGTGTAAATAGGGGTCTATTAAAACAAATATATTTTTCATTCAATTCAACAGGGTAGTTTTAGAGGAATGACTAGGGTAACAAAAGATGATATTCAACAAAGATGAAGATAAAAAAATACTTTTCTTAGAAGATGATATTCAACAAAGGTGGATGAGATATTTTGCAAAACTTTTTAATAAAGATTGCAAAAATAAGATTGACTATAGTGACCTTAACACCCTAAATGAAAATAAAGATTTATGTATTTATCGGCGTATTAGTAAAACTGAAGTTAGGGGTAACAAAAGAGTGGAGTACTGCCTACTGTTAAGGCTACAACCCTTTTATTTTGTTAACAGTCATATATCGCCCAAGATATTTCTTTTCAACACCTCAGAAAAATTTATAAAAATTGTATCAAAACATTGATTTTCCAATTTTATATGGAAATTTTACAGGTAAAATTCAAGATGTGTTGAGCAAAAGCTAATTAAATAAATATCTTGGATCAATATATAAGTATTGTCTGGTACTTGAATTCATAGTACAATAATAACAAGTCTTTATCTTGTTATGTGAGTGAGTCGGTTATATAAATTTTGATAATACGTGATCTCAGTAAACCCCTTTTATTTTCATCAACTATCAGTTCTCTGTAGACAATTAGAATATCCAGGCTTAAAACTGGACCATTTCTTGCTTGTGGTTTCACTTTTGGCAACAATTGGGAATTAAATGAAAGGTCCTATGTAGCACATCAAAGTAAAGACAATCAATGAAAAGAATGCAGAACCATCCCAACCTTGACAAATTAGGTCCACAGTAAGCTAACGAGAAAAAAATAAAAAGAGAAATCCCCTGAAATTTTATGATTTAAACATTAAATATTTGATACTATTAGAGCATATAAGAAGCGATGCCCACTGTGTCCTTCTTTACATAGGTAACAAATCTATACTAAACAAGCAGATCTGTATGCATACAACAGTCGCAAAAACTCTACCAGATTTCTTCGTGCTTATTCGCATACTACAATATACTCTAAATAACAGGAAATTATTAGGTGCAGACACCGAATCTAGAGATTCGTCAATACTGCATATCCTATGCTTAAGTTATGCCTGTGCTCTATATATTTACTGTGTATTGCAGTAAATAAGCAGCAAATATTTAGTTTTGAGGATTTGCTGCTTATTTGTTGTATGTCTACAAATACGCAGAGTGTAAGCAGAACGTACGCGGTGCATCTAGTAATCCAGACACAACTCTAAGTAAAGTACTGTCCGTACCTAATAATTTCCCCTAAATAACTTGGCAAATAGTTCCATTCAAGACATCATTGATTTGATTCTGCAAGCTGAGCCAGTGACAGTCATCAAAGCGGCAAAAAGCCACACCCTGTAAAGATTCTGCAACATCAGACGGCTTCAAGAAGGATGAAGTCCATGTCGGAGTGCCATCTTCATAAGAGTCGTGTGTGAGACGCCTTATCTCAGTACCATCGATCTTCACGGTGAAAATTTCTCCATAAGGTTGGAAATGGTGAGGATTCGAGATAGGCTCTGCTGAGACCCCAGCATAATCAGATGTGAACACCAAGCTTGCAGAGTCCGGGCTAAACCATGGATGGTTTGTCCTCCCTCCATTCCCGCTTTGCACAACTTTTCTCAATCCAGTTCCATTTGGGTGAATCATGTAGATAGAGAAGCTCCCACTTCCAGGGTTGTCTCTATCAGAAGCAAAGGCAATCCAGTCTCCGTTAGGAGACCAATTACACATGGTGTCACTCCAAGGTCCTTCTGTGAGCCGGTAAATTCCTGCGCTTTCTCCTTCAATAGAATCCATTATATAGAGATTCTTGTAACCTGACCGGCCGGAACGAAACACCACCCACTTGCCATCAGGTGATGGAGAAGGAAAGGCGTTGTTCTTCCCTCCTGAAGTTAGTTTTTTGATAAGAGGAGGCTCTGATTTGTCATCATCTTCACTCAGTGTAATAGAAATGATGTCAACTTCAGTGCTTTCTTGAGCGAACTGAGGACCAAGACTGGTGTAGATGACTCCATTTCTCTTCCAATCCCAAGCAGTACCAAAAGCATTGCCACTGTAAATCTCTAATGGGTTTGAGCCATCAGCATTAACTACGTACACGCCAGGGAGACTCACATAGGCAATTTTCCGACCATCTGGTGAAAAGGAAGGAAAAGCGCCATTAATCCTCAATAGTGAAAACTTATCCGGTACTATGCTCTTCATGTTCTCCAGAAACAATGGAGGGTTGCCGCTGTTTCGGCTGCCACGGCATCTATGGTAGCCAATCTTGCCCGCCTCAGGAGAGAAGAAGGGGTTAAAATGATGAGCCGTAGGGGTAGTGAGCCTAGTGACCTCAACATATGCATTCCTCCCATCTCTAAGATCGATGAGCTCAATGTGCCGGAACTGGGAGCTGGCTCTCCTCGTCGCCACGGCTATAAGCTCAGGAGCAGCGGGACTCACCGCCGGAGTGAAGGCATGGAAACCAGGAGGAGTTATCCTATCAATCGAAATCAACACAGGGGCGTCTCCTTGAATCATAATTGAAGCTTTGTAAACGCTCCACCATTGATCTGAGCTTTCTCGATGGAAGTAGAGGGTGAATTCATCCGCCCAACACGGCCATCCACCATGCTCGACCACCAAAGTCCGTGCCGATCCATCGCTTGTCTTAAAGAGGTAGATGTCAGTGTTGAGTTCCTGGATCTCACCTGACCACCCGCGCTCGCCGGAAGAGGCGACCGCAGTCCAACGGCCAGAGGGGGAGACGGCCGGGCTGAAATCGGCAATACCATTGGGGGTAAGGCGGGTGGTGGCGCCAGTAGAAAGGTGGGTGGAGTACACTGCAGCCCAGCTCTGCCTCGGATAGGGCGAGGGCTCGTGTGTGGAGACGAAGATGAGGCTATCGCCGGAGAGGGAAGGACGGTCCTTCACGGAGACAGAGGAACGGCCATCGAGCAGAGAAAGTACGGGGAAATGGAGGCGAGGGGGCAGTTCTAGGATTTCCCGTCGATTGGATGGGGATGATAAGGAAGGGAAGAGGTCGAGGTAGATGGTGGAATAGCCGCGGCGCTCTGTGACATAGACGAGGGCGTCGATGTGATTTTCTTGAGAGGAGCAGGAATAGTTGAGGAGGGAAAGAAGGGAAGAAGGGGAAGAGGGAAAGTAACCGTTGTAGTTGACGGAGACGCCATCGGTTACCTGGAGCTCTGCTTGGGAGGAGGAGGAGGGGTCTATGGTGGTGACGAAGATGTCGAAGCCGTAGAGGCTGCGGCCGTAAGTGTCGAAGACAATGGAGCCTGCGCCGTGGGTTAGAACGACCAAGGAGATGAAAGAGGAGAGAAAGCAGTAGGCGAAGAGCAGTGATCGATAGTAAGTCATCACTTCCGTTGTCTAAAAGCTCAACTCTGCAGCAACATTCAAAGAGCCGAAGCACGATTGAAGCTTTGCAAATCAATTCATCTTACAGTGTTTTTTCTGATTGTAAGGGAAGTATTTTCATAAAACGTATTAAAAATTTAAGAAAATTAAATATTAATTTAGTTGATGATAAAAATGATTTTTTTTTCTTTTTTGCTGAAGTATACGGGGGGACCCGCAGGAAGATAAGATAGAGGATAAGAGGGTTTGACTAAGAAAAGAAAGTCTTAGAAATTATTAGGACAGCGTATCTAATAAACCAAAGACCTTATATTTTAAGAAATTCCATCTGACTTCAGGGGATAGGAATCTCTTATCGGGTTCCCTGTTCTCACGTGACGGTTACTACTAGAATAAAAAAATAAACTCATAGGAGAGTTTTTTTTTTAATTTTTTAAATTTTATTTTATTTTTTTATTTGTCATTACAAAGTAAGAAGAAAATTACAATTGGAGTATAACAACAATAACAGCAATATCAAACTTTTATCCTATTTCGTGGGGTTGGTTATATTAATCTTTTTTCTTCATTGTATTTGATTAAATGTTAAATTCTCATTAGATCTAATATATAAATATATTTTTCTAATATCTTCTAACCAAGTCTTTTTAGGTCTGCCTCTACCTTTTTTTAACATATGTTAAATCTAAAATAACTATTCTCCTAACCAGGTCATCAGCAGACCGTAGTTTTATGTGTCATACCAACCTAGGCGATTCTATCTAATCTTATCTACCACTGGAGCTACTCTAATCTTTTCACGTATATGCTATTTTCATATCATGTCTCTAAGAGTAAAGCCACTCATCTACCTGAAAATCCTCATCTCCGCAACACTTAATATTATGCTTCTCTTTTAATGGATGATATTTTGCACCATAAAACATTGTAGATCTAATCACTATCTTATAACATTTTAGCTTAAGTTTGAGTGGTGCTTTTCTATCACACAAGAAGCTGGATACATTCCTCCACTTTATCCATCTAATTTGAATTCTACTAATAATATCCTCATCTATTTCATCATCACTCTGAATAATAGACCAAAAATATCTAAAATATGTACTGTTATTAATGATTTGATCACTTAAAGTCACAAACCATCCACTATAACTATTACTACTAAAATTATACTCTATATATTTGATTTTAGATCTATTCAACCGAAATCCTTTAGACTCTAAGATTGACCTCCATAATTCATATTTACCTTCAACTTCCTCTTTAGTCTTCTCAACAAGAATCTTCTGCAGAAAGCATACATTAGAGAAAAAAAATAAATCAGATACTGAAACTTCATTATCTGATTTCAATAGAAACCGAAAATTCATTCTAAATTTTTTTTAAAAAAAAATCTTTTCAAAGAAACCAGTTCTTTGTTAACTGGTTTCTTAATAAATTTATTTTGCCCTGATTCCATTCTACGGCTCTCTGGTCATCCTGTTTCAACATTTAATTTTTTTATTATTAAATAAGCAAATTGTTTTTAATTTGAAACAATGTAAATAAAAAAAAAAACAAAATTTAATGAATATAAAATAAATTTAAAATTTTTTAAAATAAATATTAATAGTTGTATTCTACTTGTTCTCATAAATTTATGAAATTAAAATAAAATTCCATAATATTAGATTTTTTTAATATTTTAAAAAATAAATTAAAATAAAATGCTTATTAAATTGTTTACTTTTATATATCATCAAAAAATTAAATTGGAGATCATTTGAACTCCTATTTCAACAAATTTATAGTAGAACTAAACGTCTAAAAAATACGAACACAACAACACCAAATTCGAATTAATTTGAGCCCAATGGAGTCCAAATCAAATACTCAAAAGCGCATTTGGATGGTTCAAACCATAATTTGGATTTTCAAACGGTTTACAAACGTGACAATTCTTACTTTAGTCTAATCAAGCGGCTCGACGAGACGAATCCAACGATCCCAAGATCGCCAAATTTTGATATCATTAAGACATTCAAATTAATTTATTAGAATTTAATATTTATTAGAATTAAAATATTTATATTCATATTAAAATGTTTATTCTAATATTATAATCTAAAAATTTTAATATAATTTTTTATTAAACAGAATTTAGTATTATACTCTTTAAAATTATAAATCATTTTAAAATAATTTAAAATATTATAATCTAAAAAAATTTTAAATAAAAATTTTATTAAAAATTTAAACATAAAGTTTAAAGACTATAATCTAAATTATTTTTTTTATTATTTTTTAATTTGGATTATAACCTAAAATGTTTTATATAAAGTTTAAAGTCATTTAAAGTATTCATGGAAAAATGGTTTCTTTAAGAAACGGATTATAATTATATATATCCTGTTTTAATTTTCTTAATAAATCAGATTACAAAATCTGTTTCTAGAAAATAGAATTTTGTAATCCGTTTTTAAAAACATGGGATTTCTATCCTCCGGTTTCACTCTTTTATTTTGTTTAAAACACGATTCATTGCATATTTACATATAAACAAGCTCATATTTAATAATTGACAAATTAGAATTGAAGTGTAAGGTAAAAATAAGAAGCGATTAAAAAAAAAATGCAAAATCCGAGTGTCATCATGGAACAATTATTACGTTCTCCGGACCGGATGTAGAGGAACGTCGGTTGAGGCCAAATCGCGCCAAAAAACGAAAATACCGAGCAAATACCGAGCAATACCAAAACAATAACGAGGAATACAATCATGTGAAGACCCCAATACCGAGTTATTACCGAGCTATACCGAGCAATACCGAGTTATATAAAGTTGTAACCGAGTTTTTCCTAGAAAAAACTCGGTAACACTCGGTATATAGCTCGGTTTATAACTTGGTATTGGTCTCACAGAGCGGTATTCCTCGTTATTATCAAATAATACCTAGCAATACCGAGCAAATATTGAGTTTTTTTAGCGGGATTTTACCTCCGACCGGACGTTCCTCTACGTTCTTACAACCGGACCAATAAAAGTTCATCATCATGATAGCTGAGCCTGGAGGAATAGCGATAGATTCAACAGAAATTTTTTCAGCCTAATCAAAAACTTTTACGTGTTTTACAAAAAAACACCTATGGAGAGCACCCTAATGAACCAACACTGTGATGAAATGATTTCACATTAAAAAAGAATAAAAGAGGGCCAGATAAGCAAACCGCGACCGAAACTGCTAAATTACTAATATCATAGCCCACTGATTAGAATTATTATAAATACCCAGGTTTTAAAAAAACGATCGGACCGGCCGGTTCAACTGATTTAAACGTGAACCGGCCAGTTATCCGATCCGGTCCAATTCAATAATCGGCTTTGTAGAGAACCGGTCTGAAACCTGACAGAACCGACAGTTCAACCGGAAGAACCGGTCCGGGTTCAAAAGACCGGATAGTTTAATTTTTTTTTGTTTTAAATAAAATATAAATAAAAAATATTTTACTTCATTACATTTTTTAAATATGAAAATTTTTATTAAATAATGAGATTTTTAGTACCATAATATTATGAATTTTTATCTAATAAAATAAGTTTTGTTGAAAAGAGGAACTATATAAAGAGCTAAAAGGAAATCATATCATACTCCTTCATGGTGTGAGACTAAAAAAAAAGTTACATGAATGCTATAATTGAGCATTGATGTGAGTTTGAGCTTTATTAGGTCATTAATTTTGATTGGTTGAGCCATAAATTTGGCTAGTTGGGCCATGAATTTGAGTTGGGTGCAAAGTTTTTTTTAATTTGTATTATAAATTATATATTTATAAATTTTTTATAATGTATATTATATGAATTATAATATAAATTTATATTTTATATTTAAATTTTATATTTAAATTTTTAATTTGTTATAATGATATATATAAGAATCTCATTTATTTATAATTATAATTAAAATGTAAAAATTATTATAATTTAAATTATAGATATTCATAAAATTTAATATTAAATAAATTATATTGTTTCTAAGTTAATTATATTATATACTTTATCATTTCAATTTAATTTATTCATATGAGGATATAATCTATTAAATATTATTAATTTAAATTATTTAAAATTATATGATTTGAGATTACATTCTCGTAATTATCATATAATGTTATTATTTTTAATAATGCTATTATTTATTACATCATCCGGCTCGACCAGTGGCGGAGCCATTAAATATCTCTAAGGGGGGCCTAAAATTTTTTTTTATTATATTATTATTTTTCTTCAATTTTTACATCCACAACTTAGGGACCAATATAATCAATATTAAAATGATAAAACTTGTTAGTGAATTAGTTTATTTGTTTTCCTTCACAAAATTGACTTTGATCATCAATATTCGATTTTTGCTATTAACATTTTTAATATATTAACTAAATACGTGATATTAAATATATTAACTAAATACGTGATATCAAAAATCTCATTTCAAAAAAAAAAATCATAAAATCTCTTTAAGATCGAATCAATATAGGATTAAGCTAATATCAATCAAGAAAAAAAATGTAAATGAAAAGGAAATTAAATTGGTAGTGATTTGAATGGATGACCGATGTTAAATTTCTTGATCGTGGACTGTTTATTGGGCATTTAAATGTCTTAGTCAAAATTTGGCGATCTTGGGCTCGTTGGATTCGTCTTGTCTAGCCGCTCGATTCGACTATAAGCATGTTATGTTTGGAAACCATTTGGTAATCCAAGTTATGGTTTGAACCTTCCAAATATGCTTCGGGTCTTTGATTTGGAGTCATTTGGGTTCGGATTGAGTTGAATTTGGTGTCGTTAGGTTTGTGTTTTTGAGACGTTCAGTTCGACTGTAAGTTTATTGAAATCGGAGTTCATATGGTTTACGAATTAATTTTTGAAGTTACCAACTTAATTTTGAATTGAGATTAAAAAAAAAAATTCAATTTTTTTAGGAGGGGGCACGTGCCCCCCCTCCCTCCGCCCATGGGTTCGACCCCGATTCGACCAGTCGAACCTTGAATCTCTCATTCTTCCAGTTCCTTGTCCGGTCCGATTTTCACAACCTTGATAAATACACATGCACATATATCACTTTATCTTTTAAAAATAAGAAATAATATTATTAAATTTAAAATTACATTATTATATATATAATATTACATATAAGACATTCTTATACATGACTTAGACATATTATCAATTTAATATTAGTTTCACATCAAATGTAGAAATACATTTAAATATTAGAAAATAAAGAAGAATTTTTTTTGCCCAAATAGCAATTTTTGTTTGAATAATATTTTTTAAAAATATTACATTAAAACAACTTAAAATTTAAATAATATTAAAATATTCATACATATTTCTTTCAACAATATTATAATAATTTTAATATATATTATTCATGATAGGGATATAAGCATAAATAAGCACAGAAATTTGGAGCTATAAATGAATACAATAATGCATTAAAATGAATATGATGAACACATTTAGAGATGAGTTGCAAACATAATTAAATCATAAGAGAAAATTTCTCCACATAAGTGAAGAAAATAACAAGAAAATAGAAAGGAACTAATCATCCAAAATATGCAACCAAAGAGTAGGAAGCCTCAAAGATTTTATGCATAATAATTACATGGTAAAACTTTATAGTCATTAACATATGAAGTTAAAATATCAAAATAAAATGATAAGGAACAATCTCAATTGAAATTCAACTATAACAAAAAAATAAATAAATAAATAAACAAATGTGCTATATCAAACGATACACTTTTACCAGCATATGAGTCTTGCATAAGACATTGCTTTACCATCAAACTAAGGTTTTATTTGGGATGGCTTTCTTAATGTTTCCTAAAGCAACTTCTTAGTATGAAATTTAGAATTTTTGTACTAAAAATCTACTTTAAGAAGCAGCAAGAAAGCCATCCCAAATGAAATCTAAGAAAAGGAAAGTGCTTTTTTAGGAACAAGGAAAATTTTTTAATATCAAGCAAGCAAAGAAACTTGAAAGAAATTCATTTAAAAAAATTTATCAAAGAGGAAGTAATAGAAATATATGCCTTTCTTAAATGGCAAAAATGATGCTCTATCACAAGCACTTTAGTCTTACATAAGACACCTCTTCAAGAGCCTTACATGAGAGAGAAACTGCCGGAATTTCAAACTTTTCAATTCCCGGTTTTTCTGGTTACTTCATCGCTGGTGATAGGCGATGATGGAGGATGGCCGTCGACCTCCTGTCGGCGATCTTAAGTCAACGGAAGGATCATATGGACAAATCAAGGACAATGAGGATTATCATTGGTTGTTTCAGCAACCAGGAGCAGATAAGGTACAATCTCGAATCACTGCAAAAACTCTCATTATCAAAGAGGTAAGCGATATTCCTAGGAAGAAGATACTGGAATATGTGGAAGGTAAGGGAAAAAACATTTTGGATAATTCAGATAATATTACTCCATTGTTTGAAAAATCATGATCAAGTTTGAAACAGAAGGAGTCGGAAGATTCTTCATCAGAATTTAAGATTTTTGTTAACAAATTTGGATGTTAAAATGCAATCTCTGACCCATGGCTAGCGATAAATGCGAACATTTCAGAAAATGTTAATAATAAATCTCATTCTATGGAAAAGCTGTCTTATGTTCCTTGTTCTGATTTCTCAAGTAATCCAGTAGCTCAATCTGAAATTGGTGGAGATGGTTTAAGAGCATATGAGGCTAAAATTTCTGAAGGTGTTAAAATAAACGCTGTTAATGCGTGGAAGAATACTCAATACATAAAGATAAATTATGACATGGATTCGACACCCGTTACTGAAGACGGGATTGCAGTGATTATGAATTCTAAATTAGAAAATGTTAATTCACAAGTTCTCAAGAGTTATCTGGTTATCAAAGTATTGGGTAATAATATCCCTTTTCCAATTTGCAGTAGAGAATTAACGAGACAATGGGCTAGATTTGGTAATTTCCATCTTACAACTTTGGGGCTTGACTGGATTCTATGTTCCTTTTCAAAACCTGAAGCAGTTGAAGAAGTCTTGAAGGGAGGTCCTTGGTTCATAGGAGGAAATATAATTGGACTAGATAACTAGTCCCGCAACTTTTCACCCGAATCCCTTAAAGGACTTACAGCTCCGATATGGATTCGATTGCGATGTTTACCATTGCACTACTAGGATGAACAGAACATCTGTCGGATAGCTTCCAAGATAGGAATTTCGATTTATCTAGATGGAAATTCTTTTAAATGGGGTAAAAGGGAGTATGCCCGGGTTTGTGTTTGTATGGATCTGGACAAAAAAGTTCCTAAAGGAGTTTTGATAGAAGGATTACATGGCATATCCTTTCAAAAGGTAGAATATGAGAAGATGTCTTCTCTTTGCTACCACTGTGGTAAACTAGGCCATTTAAAAAACAACTGTTCTTTGATCAATAATGCTTCTTCCAAAATAGTAGCTATAGTATCAAATGTTAATGGGAAGAGAACGGATCAAGAAGGAGGTAATTCCAAGGTTCAAGATGAATTAGGACCTTGGATACAGGTCAAGTTCAAGAGGAATATAGCTGCCGGGAAAATTTTTTTTAAGCAGAAATATGATACTAAAAAAGTACAACCTCAAACAAATTCTTTACCGAAAGCTGCTGAGATTACTGAAACAGAAGTAGTTCCAAATTTTGTTTCAGAATCCTTCAATAGATCCATTGGTTTTAAGGAAAACACAAGCACTGAAGTTTTGTTGAATAACAGTTTCAGTATCCTAGAAGAGGACTTGCAGAACATTGATCTTGATGAGCCCAGAGGTGAAGGCAGTAATGTAGAAACTATTAAAACAAATCCTCTTATAGAAGATGAGAGGGTGACTACAAATTCTAAGGCTATTTTGACAACAGAAGAAGTTAAAATAGTTAAAGAATTAAATGGAAATGTAGAGCTGGAAAATGACAATCTTCAAGTTGAATTCCTGGAGAAGAATGATTCTCATTCAGATGACAACAACGGGACGGGTTGCTTGTGAACTCTGGTAAATCCTGAGGGATTACCAGCGAACTCAAGTATTCCCTTTCATAAATCAGATTTTTAAACTACAAAAAGAGCTGAAATCCTTGTGAAGGGATAATATTATTTCTCATGGGAGAAAAGGAGGAGGTATTGTTAAAGGTAGGAAAGGGAGTATTCCCTATTCTTATCAATAATGACTTCAATAATTTTTTGGAACTATAGGGGGACTAGGAAAAAAGAAGCCTCCCATTACTTGAAGGAATGCATTAAGGAGAATTATTTAATCTTTGTTGGGGTATTTGAAACAAAGATATCTTCCTTTGACAGAAAGGATTGTGATAGGTTCATTGGCAATTTATGGGATTATTATATAATTTCTGTAGAAGGACTCTCAGGAGGACTTATGGTTTGTTGGAGAAAGGATCTTGCTTCCTTTTCAGTTTTGGTGACTTCTTCTCAAGCTATTGTGGGAGAATTAAATATCATCAATAAAGGTGTTTGGCTCATTACTTCTATCTATGGGAGTAATGATTTATACAAAAGATGGAGCCTTTGGAAAACTCTTGAAGAAAATTCCAACTCAGATTTGCCCATTATCATAGGAGGAGATTTCAACTATCTTCTATCTCAAGAAGACAAGCAAGGAGGGAAAAAATTCAAATGTTCTCAGAGAGTTCAAGATATGAGAAATTTTATAAGATCGTGTGATCTACATTATTTGAAATTCATTGGATCAAGGTCTACTTGGTGTAATAACAAGACAGGAGGAGCACGGATCATGGAAAGATTGGATAGATGCATTTTGAATTCGATAGCTATACAAGCAATTCAAAATCATGTTATAAAACACCTTCCAAGACTAGAATCCGATCATTGCCCTATTTTATTAAAACTGATGAGTCCAGTAATTTGGAAAAACATAATGATAAGATATGAAGAAGTATGGTCTTCATATGCAGCATCAACTAGAATTGTTAACAGCTCTTGGAAGAAGAATATGAAAGGAGACCCAGTTAATGCTTTAAATAAGAAATTTAAAAGAGTGTTAAAAGCTCTTTTCTACTGGAGTAAATCCAAGCACCATGATTTGAAGTTATTGAAGGAAAATCTGATGAAAGAAATTTTGGAAATGCAATTAGAAGAAGCTGAAGTTGGTGATCTGTCCAATAGTAAGTTACAGCTGCTGAAATCTAAAATTTATGAGTTGAATATTACTCTATCTCGTATTAACACCTGGTGGAGTCAAAGAGCAAAGACAAAATGGTTGGCAGAAGGTGATTCAAACTCCAAATTTTCCACATTTATGCATATGGGAGACGGAACTCTGACTGGATTCAGCAGATTAAGGATAAGAATGGAATTTTACTGAAGACCAAAGGCAAATTGAAAACATCTTTTATGACTTTTTCAAAGACAAATGGGAAGAGAATGAGTGCTTGTTGTCAAGTTGGCCTAAACCTTACAATGTATTGAATGAAGAGGATAAAAAAATACTGGCTGAAGATTTCAAAAAAGAAGAATTAGAAGAAGTGGTTAAACATCTTGACTCCAACATCTCTCCAGGTATAGATGGAATTTCTTACTCTTTCATCAAAAATTTTTGGTTAATCATTAAAGAAGATGTTTGGAAGGCTATTTGCTCTTTTTTTGAACAAGGTATTATGAGTCCCAGTTGGAAAGAAACTTTGGTAGTCCTCATACCAAAAACTGATAACCCGAATTTGCCTTCCAACTTTAGACCAATTAGTTTATGTTTATCTATCTATAAGTTGGTAGCCAAGATGCTATTGAACAGGATGATTGGTCTCATTCCTAAACTAGTTTCTGAAGACCAATCATCTTTTATTAAAGGTAGATCTGGTTCAGAACATATTTTACTAGCCCAAGAAGTTTGTAATAAATTTAGTTTTTCTAAATCTAAAAAAGGACTTATGGCTATTAAAATTTACATGGAGCAAGCCTATGATAGTATGGGGTGGTTTACTCTTATCCAAGTCTTGAAGAATTTGTGTTTCCCAGATAAGTTTGCAAATTATCCCATTCAATGTGTTACTGGTTCCAATTTTTCTATTATTATTAACGGTAACAAATCTGATTAGATCAAGACTAAAAGGGGGTTTAGGCAAGGTTGCCCCCTATCTCCATTTCTTTTCATCTTATGTTCTCAACTTCTCTCTGATGAGGTTATACATAATGGGAAGGAATTGGGCATCAAAGTTGCTCCTAATGCTGAGAAAATTTCCCTTCTTTTGTATGCGGATGACATAACCCTGTTCTTAGAATCCAATAGAAAAAAGGTCAAGATAGCTAAAAAGATTTTGAAACATTACTGTGATTGGACTGGGCATAAGATTAATGTTTATAAATCCTCCATTTTATTTGGGAATTCAGTTCATAAAATGAGAGGTAGGAGATTGGCAAAAATTCCGGATTTCAAGGTAGTTAAAGATCTTAAATATCTTGGAATCAATATAGAATTGAGGAGGTCCTCTCGGACAGACTTCTTTCATCTTCTGGACAAAGCAAACAAACATTTAAATGCATGGGGTAACCGATACATTTCTTTAACTAGGAAGATTCAACTTCTCAAATCTGTTTTATCTTCATTACCAATATATCACATTACTCATTCTTTAGTACCATTGGGAGTACTAAAGGAATTGGACAGGATGAGTAGAGACTTTTTGTGGTATAAATATGATGGTAGAAAAGAGTTACACTATGTTTCATGTGATGTTCTTTGCAGACCTATTAAAATGGGAGGACAAGGTATTCAATCTATGGTATACAAGGCTGGTCCACTTCGGGCAAAATTCGCATGGAAGCTGATATCTGGTTCTAATTCTATTCTCTACAGAATTCTGAAAGTTAAGTATGGAAATCAGCTTTGGGATTTTCAGATTAAACA